>NW_024080941.1:1612555-2020098 GCF_003009895.1 Hyaena hyaena
TAACCGACTAAGCCACCCAGGCGCCCCAAATAGCAAAAGCAATCTTTATCTTTTTGATAACCAGAATTAATTATATTAGCCAGCAGAATAAGCTCACTTCTAAAGTGCAAGTAGAAAGATTTTTTTAATGTTTTTTTTTTTTTTTCCTGAGAGAGATTGAGAGAGAGAGAGAGAGAGAGAGAGAGAATGTGAGCAGGGAAGGGTCAGAGAGAGAGGGAGATACAGAATCCAAGGCAGGGTCCAGGCTCTGAGCTAGCCATCAGCACAGAGTGTGATGTGGTGCTCAAAACCACGAACTGTGAGATCATGACCTGAGCTGACATGACGTGAGCCAAAGTCAGATGCTTAACTGACTGAGCCACCCAGGTGCCCTGCAAGCAAAAAGATTTGCATTGAGACAAAGTACTGGGGTTTGAGGTCTATTAATAGCCTCTATCATGGTCAAAATCACAACTTTAATAATGAGGTCCACTGGATAAATACTGGAGTTGCATGTGATAGAGGCAAGTTGTCATCCATGGGGCAAGTTATCCTGTTTGAGACAGGTGAAATAATTTGTGGGGTCAAGTGCAAAATGAAAACTTGGAATCTTCATTGAAAATTCCCTCTGAATTTCAAGGTGATTGCAGTGTATTAAACCAAATGTGGAGCCTCCTGAATGTGAAGACGTGTGACTCTGGATTACACATCCGTGAAGCCTCTGTTCCTGTCCAAGTGGGTTGTGAGACATTCTTTAGGGATAAATGTTCTCTGTTGGGGATTAACGTGAAATAAAATGATATATACACTTTACATCCATTCTCATTAACTCTTTCCCCAGACTTCTCTGATCAGATCTCCCAGTAGTTTTCTCTACTGACTCCTAATCAAACTGGCCAAGCACTTATCAGTGCCTGAGAGTCAGTGTGTATCAGTACTTCAAGCTGTCTTTCCCCTCATATTAATTTGATGTGGCCAAGTTCACCCCATCTCTGTCCAGTGGAAGGACTTCTCTGTTTCATTGTTTTTGATTGATACTCATGAAAGAGGATGTTAAATGGCAGAAATTCTTTCTGGCTAGCGGCAACATACTGCACTAACCCATTTCTTATCCAAGGCCAAGGCATTTTTTAACTCTGTCAGTTGACCATAGGAAATTCTCAATGAGGTTGGAGATAGGAGTTGAAGAAGAGGAACAGAAGAAAGTGACATGAGGGTTGCCTGAGTAGCTCAGTCGGTTGGCTCAGGTCATGATCTCATGGCTTGTGAGTTTCATCCCTGTGTCTGTGTTGACAACATGCAGCCTGCTTCAGATTCTGTGTCTCCCTCTCTCTCTTTGCCCCTTCCCACTCATACTTTGTCTCTCTCTCTCTCTCTCTCTCAAAAATAAATACACATTAAAAAAAAAGAAGAAAGTGACATGAGAGTCCAAGAGACCTGTTCATATAATTTACTGTGACTTCAGAACTTTTTTGAGCCTGAGCTCTAAAGCACACTTCCATTATATAATGAATTGCAACTAGGCCTGAAAAACTTTATGAATTATTGGATATTCAGCTTGGGTTTCAGTCATTTATTGTCCTAGCCACATATCAGGAGGTTGATTATCAAGGAGAAAAATGATTCTTGGCTACATATGTTGTTACTTTTCTCTAGAATACTGTGACTCTCCAATTAAGTTTTTTCAATGACTGCACTGCATCCTTTCCCACTGTGCATCCCTTAAGTACCATCAAAGATGCTGTGTCGTATGGATTAAGGGACATGTATGCTTTCCTTACAGCATTAATTTGATTCAGAGCATTTGAATGCCACTCAAAACAACTATATTTTGAGTTTCCCAAGAAATTAGTTCTAGTTCTAGCCCCAAATGTGGTAGGTGCTATCTCCAAAAGCCAAAATTCTTCATGAAGCATTGTCTCTTTGGAGCTGAGAGGTGCAAAAATTTGTTCTTTATCATAAAGAGCATATCCTAGCACCTCACAGACCACTGGAATCTTAAAGATTTTGTCATTGTGAAGGGCCATTTAAGCTTTGCTGAGTTACCTGCCACCCTCCGACACACATTTATCTACACAATTTATGATATTTGACACTCCCCACTCACTGGATCCAATTAAGATGATATGATCAATATATTGAACTAATGAAAAATCTGGTAGAAAATTAAGTTGATCAAAGTCCCTGCAGTCTAAGCTGTAATAGAGAATAAAGGAATTAACAGCTTTGAGGTGAGACAATGAATGTGTATTGCTGCTAATTCCAAAGAACCATTCATTGCTTTTGATTCTTCCTACCGATGAATATCAAGAAGCAATCATTCACTCATTCACTGCTCACACACTAAGTGAATTCAAGTTAGTTAACATACAGTGTAGTCTTGGCTTCAAGAGTAAAACCCAGTGATTCATCTCTTACAGATGACGGCCCAATGCTCATCCAAACAAGTGTCTCCTTAATGCCCATCATCCATTTAACCTATCCTGCCCCTCCAGCAATCCTCAATTTGTTATCTGTATTTGAGTCTCTTATGTTTGCCTCCCTCTCTATTTTATCTTATTTTCCCTTCCCTTTCCCTATGATTATCTGTTGAGTTTCTCAAATTCCGCATATGAGTGAAATCATATGATATCTGTCCTTCTCGGACTGACTTATTTTGCTTAGCATAATACTCTCTAGTTCCATCCACATTGCTGCAAATGGCAAATTTTCATTTTTTTTTTCATTGTTAAGTAGTATTCCATTGTTTATAAATACCACATCTTCTCTATCCATTCATCAGTCAGATATTTGGGCTCTTTCCATACTTTGTCTATTGTTGATAGTGCTGGTATAAACATTGGGGTGCATGTGCCCCTTCAAATCAGGCTTTTTGTATCCCTTGGATAAATTCCTAGTAGTGCAGTTGCTCGGTCGTAGGGCAGTTCTATTTTTAACTTTTTCAGGAATCTCCATACTCTTTCCAGAGTGGCTGAACCAATTTGCTTTCCCACCAACAGTACAAAAGTGTTCTCCTTTCTCTGCATCCTCACCACATTGTTCTTTCCTGAGTTATCAGTTTTAGCCATTCTGACAAGTCTGAGGTGGTATCTCATTGTGGTTTTGATTTGTATTTCCCTGATGATGAGTGATTTATAGCATTTTTTCATGTGTCTATTTGCCATCTGTGTTCCTCTTTGAAAAAGTGTCTACTCATGTCTTCTGGTCACATACCTGGTCACAATTTTTAAACAACAGGTTATAGATTTGTGGCATTATTTAGATTTTTGAAGTACATTAGATTTGAAAACTGGAAGAAAGACCAGTCTTTTCCATTACCATAGCTGCTCACCAGCTTTGCATCATATAAATAAAAATATACCAAAGTTGGCTGTCTATCTCCCTTTTAGGAAAATAATAATCTATTTAGTTATTATCACAGTGTCCTAAAGATCAATTTATCTTGAAAAACACTCAGGTCACACCACCCACTACATATTAATTTTGTCCAGCTTGCCTCCAAAGGTAGAATGTTGTCACCTGGTTTGCCTTTCCCAAATCCCACCTTATCTGCTGATTATTAGTTAGTACATATTATTTTCCTCCTACTGAGAATCACACTATGCAGACAATAGCCATTATCAAGATTCTCAGAGATGTTGCTATGTCCCTTAGCAGATTCCTTACTATCTTAAATGAAAAGAATATTTGAACACTCCAAGAGAACATAATCAGGTAGTAGGTTATCTGGTCTTCCATAATAAATCCATTATAGCATTCTCATTTCCTCTTACTTTAGACTTTTTTGTCAGTATTGTGCCCGTCTTCATTTATTGAAAGCATCCATAGAGTCCAGTATAGATATCACATATATCTATTGGTAATGTCCAAGCCTAAAGATACAGAATTTTTTATAGAATTGGATCCTAGGAAGTATCAGTAGCCTAGAACTATATTTTGAGTCCAAAGATTCTGTGGCAAACCAAACTTTCATTTTCCATTATAAAAGTATTTAAGAGATCTAAAAAAGATGTTCAACATGGAAATGTGTTTAAGTTTTGGGAATACCCAGCAAGTGGGGTTGTGCCAATGTGGCTCCAGGAAACAATTCCAGCTATGGCACAGTCAGCTGTCTGTGTGAGTAGAAGAAATAAAAAAAATTGGCAAAGTAAGTTTCCTTGGGAAGGAACTGACTAAACTCTCATGACAAATACCTAACCAAGTGGACATGGGTTGAAGGCAATTTTCCAAGCTATACAAATGCACAGGGTGCTAATTAGGAAAACACACCAAAAACTATGTCATAACAGTGATACAAAGTAACAAAGGAGCATCCAGAACATCCAATTGACAGTAGCTTATACATTTAATCTAGAACAAAAATAACATCTTTGAACTTTACATATTGCTGATAATGAAAACTCTAAAGCTCCCTTATTTCAGGAATTGAGTTGGCTGTTATTGGGCAAAGCTAACATATTTTGGCAGGTCTAAGAAAGTCAGAAACTAATAAAATCCTCCCTGCTCCTTAATTCTACTTTTGCATGTGTTTTCCTGAAATAGAATTACCCAAAACTGTGAAATCATTTCTTGCCAAAAGTATAAGAAGCATAATTTTTCTCTAATAATCCTTTGATATTTAGTTGATATAAGGATATGTGATATGTGAGGGGCCTGGGTAGCTCAGTTGGTTTAGCGTCTGACTTTGGCTTAGGTCATGATCTCATGGTTCATGGGTTCGAGCCCTGTGTCGGACTCTGTGTTGACAGCTCAGAGCCTGGAGCCTGCTTCGTATTCTGTGTCTCCTTCTGTCTCTGCCCCTCCCCTGCTCTCCCTCTGTCTCTCTCTGTCTCAAAAGTAAATAAACATTAAAAAAAGGATACATGATATGCTAAAATTTAGGGAAAAAAAGTACTTGTAAATAAATTTGAGCTCTACCATTTTGAGGATCCAATGAAGAAAAGAAAATCTATCTATCTATCTATCTACCTACCTACCTACCTATCACCTATCTACTATCAATCTAAAATTAACTTAATTCTCCTTTTAATAAATGGTTAACTAAATATATGCCATCCTAATAAATGCCGACAATAATACATAATTTTCTGAACTTTTAAGAAAATTAGATACTAAGCTAACATGAGTATATTATAAAATTATCACTAAATATTAAAAAATACTAAAATAATATTTGGAATTTGAGCTTGCAGTGTCCTTATTTTTATTCTGAGATATTTAAAATGTTTAATACTGGGGCGCTTGGGTGCTCAAATGGTTAAGCATCCAACTTTGACTCAGGTCACGATCTCACAATTCATGGGTTTGAACCCCATGTCGGGATCTGTTCTGACAGCTCAGAGCCCAGAACCTGCTTTGGATTCTGTGTCCCCCTCTCTCTCTGCTCTTCACCCATTCATGCTCTGTCTCTGTATCTCTGAAAAATAAACATTAAAAACTATGAAATAAAATGTTTAATACTGAAGAAAAATTGCTTTCAAAATACAATTTGCATTTTCAGTCAAAAAAATAAACCTGAAGAAGTTGGGGATTTCATAGTATGATTTATAAAGTATGCATATTTGAGTAAAACACAGTTCAAGATGATTGTTTTGACTTGTTCTTCATGTAGGCAGCAAAGGTGACAGGTTTTTTTTTGGTGTTAGTGAGCATGTTATGGAAAGCTAGAATGCCTCTGAATATTTTATCTTTCCACTTTTTCTATTACAAGAAGTAGGGAATTTATAGTATGATTTAGAAAGTATGCATATTTGAGTAAAACACAGTTCAAGATGATTGTTTTGACTTGGTCTTCATGTAGGCAGCAAAGGTGACAGCTTTTTTGTGTGTGTTAGTGAGCATGTTATGGAAAGTTAGAATGCCTCTGAATATTTTATCTTCCCACTTTTCTATTACCAATATTACTATCATTAGAAACTACCAGGCCAAGTATGTCATTCTGAACAGAATTATAAAACAGGATGTATCATGTAAGTATCACATTTGGAGCTAAAAGATGAGCAAAGAGGCAGAAATGGGCACTTAGGGAAAACATTTATATGTTTCACCTCTCTATTTCAATGTGCTTCATGAACTTTGGATAGTTTGGCCTATTTTATGACTGAATTCTTCAGCTTTGTTTAATTTTTTATTAAAATAATTCATAGAATTTTTAATTCCAAAGATGATATTTTAATATCTATTAATTCTAGGATCTTTTTCAAGTCTGGTTACCTTAGTGTCTGATATTCTGCTAATTTTAAATGTGTGTAGATATATTTTATCTCTTTATACACACATTTAAAGGTTTTACTCTATAGGTCAATTATTTAAATCCCTTCAGGCTTTGTTCCTTTTTCCAGTTGTGTCTTTTGTCTTATGTCTACCGTACAACAGATTGTTCTGTGAAAGCCAGGTTGCACAGTTATGAATCATGAAATTGGGTTCTGTTTCAGGCAGAACTGACGAGAGCATGCCATAAGTGATATGAGGGGTTTGGAGAGGAAGATGGCCAGGAATAATCCCCATGATTCTAACTTGGTTAATTTTATAGGTGGTAGTGCCATTTATTAATTTACTATGATAAAAAAGAAGTGGGGATCAGGGCAGCTATAAGGAAAATGAATAGTTATTTCCTTTTTAAAAATAAATTATGATAAATATTTAAGCAACTTGGCATACAAGTCTGAAATCATGATAACTTTTTTCTTGAAGGTAGTTGTTTAGCAACTGAATACATTACTTTTCAATTCTTACAATGAATCTCAACTAATAAACATGCCAAAGTTAGAACATGAATTTAATCATGGCTCTAAAAGACAGTCCTACCTCCCCATTGGTTTTTGTTTTTTTAATTGTTTTTTTTTTTTTTTTTTTTCCGAGAGAGAGAGAAAGACAGTGTGAACAGGGGAGGGTCAGAGAGAGAGGAAGATACAGAATCTGAAACAGGCTCCAAGGTCTGAGCTAGCTGTTAGCACAGATTCTGACATGGGGCTCGAACCCACCAACTGTGAGATCATGACCTGAGCCGAAGTTGGATGCCTAACCGACTGAGCCACCCAGGTGCCCCCTCCCCATTGTTTTGTACATGTGTTTTCCACAGGAAAGTAACAGTCATGTATACATTTTGAAATATGAAACATGTTTTAGAAACAGGTAAAAGTTATGCACAATCTGACTAGTATTTTAACAGACTGAGAATAAGTTTTATAGATCAGAATTATGATCACTTATATGAGCAACAATATATAAAAAACATTTAAAAGTAAAATCCAAAAGCTTTATCAACTAATGGATACTGAGTAATGAAGCAGTCTTTTGTCTTCCTAACAATTAGAAGAGCTCATTCTACTCAAACCAGCAGGAGCGTTATGTTCTCTGCAACAGAACTCTACAGGGCATGCTACTCAAATGAGGAATACATCTGAAATAAAATTCTGAAGTTCAGGAAAGTGGTTTAAACACAGAATCTGTTCTGTCATGAAGTTATATACATGAAGTATTTGAAACCAGAGGAACTGTGCAAAAGTTATTGTACCTGAGAATAATACCATACCTGCTAGTCAGGGTTCTGTGGAGAAACAGAACCAATATGATAGATATAGATATATGAGGTGATTTTTAATGCAATTGACTCTTGTAATTATGGAGGCTAAGAAGTTTCATTATCTGTCATTTGTAAGCTGGAGAACAAAGAAAGCTGGTAGTGTAATTCAGTCCAAGCCCGAAGACCTGAGAATTTTGTGGGGTGGTGGAAACTAGTATAAATCCCAAGTACAAAGGAATCCAAAGGCCTGAGAGCCAGAAGTTCTGATGTCAGAAGGCTGGTAAGGATGGATATCCCAGCTCAAGAGAAAGAAAAAACTTGCTCTTCTTCTACCTTTTTGTTCTGTTCCCGTCCTCAGTGGATGGCTGATGTCCCCAACCCAAACTCTGCTTTGATAGAGATAGATCTCTTTACTCAGTCTACTGATTCAAATGCTAATTTCTCTTGAAGACATACCCAGAAATAATGTTTTACCAGCTATTAGTCCCTTAGCGCAATCAACTGCCACTGGAAAGTAACTATCTTACCATCCAAATGCAAAAAGTATATAAGAATAGGTATAAGAAATATAACAAGAGTACATTTTTGTAAGCCAGAAGAGAGTACAGTATTACAAAAGCTCCTGGAAGCTATAATAACTTACATTACAGAGGAGGCCAATGGATGAAGCCTGAAGATATCAATCATGATCATTATGTATGTGTGAGGGCCTTGTTTTTATGCAGGACAGTGAGCAGCAGTGCCACTTTAAGCACAGGGAGATTTAAGAAAGCTGTTTGATATTCCTCCCAACCTTAAATGTTTGATTTTTGGCCAGCATATACTTGGAAAGGCCTTGAGGTAGGAGGCAGATTCAAGAGTCAATATCAACAAGGAGACAAAGTGTGGTATATCTCAGGGCAGAACTATGGAGAGAAAACAAAGGAAGACAGATTCACAGCTCTATTAATACAGAATTAACCTTTTATAGATTTTACTAGTTCTGACCTGAACAATGTAAAATGAATTCCACGCAAATCTTCTTTAAATATTTTGAGATTCCATTACTATATTGGTTATTTTTAAAATAAGAATTATAAAGAACTATGACTCTCACATAATAGGTTTAAGTGTAAGCCGTTATACTTAACAAATTTTGTGCATGAATGAATCCTCATTAGAATATCTTTCGTTCACGGTTGTTCAGAGCACATAACTCAGAGAATATGACATGATTTCCAAGTTTCAGTTTGCTTGTCAAAGCACTCAACCATATAGAAGAGTGGCTAATGATTTCTCGCCTAAATGTGCAATAAAATTACTAGGGATGTGAAACTCAACAACAACAAATAAAAACATTTCCTGACAGCAAAATAAATGGCTAGCATACTTGAAGATGAATACATACTTATTCAATTTGCTCTAGAGTTAGCTGTGTTGTGTTCAGCAGGAAGCTTTCACAGAGCAGTGAAGCTGCAGTATACCCAGATGGGCCTGCTTCTTGTAGGAAGAGACATCTGTATCCATCCATAACGGCAGATCAGCAATTTACTCTGATTACTTTCTTGAAAATTTCTGAGTTACTTACTTTCCACCTAGAAAATTCAAGAAATGCATTCGTATTTATCTTAAATGCTTGTCAGTATATTAACTGGATTACTTAGAATCATACTATTATTTTATTGATATAATAATATTACTTTAATATTTTTAAATAAATTTTATCCTTATTTTAATCCTGCAAGGTAGTTAGAAAGGTTTATTATATACATTAATATTTTTGGAAATGACCCAGGAATTTTAAATCACTTAGTCAACGTTATTCAACTTATAAATTGCAAGCCAAAAATTAAAAACCTAATCATTTGGTTACAAAACTATAATACAGTATTTTGCTATAGATATTACTTGAGGAAAATCAATAAATCTGTGCTGAAATATGACGAAAATTAGCTTAATGTTGATTAGAATCAATCCATAAAACATTTTGGTTTAATGAGAAAAATGGTCCAATATTTTGTCCTCACCAATACTATGGTGATTAATAATTTTTCTTTCCTTTTTTGACTTTGTAGAATTGAGTATGTAAGAAAAATTAGAGCAGTAAGGATACAGAAGAAAGGGAGAAATCACAACTTATCTTTACTTTGTTCATAAGATAGACTTTTATTAACTAAAATTACCTTGAAAAAGTGCTTATGACCTATTTAACTAAACGGAAGAATTGGGCTAAATAGTAAAAAATGAAGAGAATAAAAAGTAATTTGGCATTGTGTAATCTTGGAGATTCAAGAATATGTAATGGAAAGACAATTTGATTCTGTTACTTAAGATGAGGTGAGAACGGAAATTATTAATTATGCCTTTGTGTAAGTTTTATTCCTTTAAAATATCCAACTTATGACGTAAATAAATGATATACTTGTTTTAAATGTCTACATGATTTTGCATATTGTAACATTCATGACTATATCTTTCACTTATTCTATCAGTTTGAAATTCTCAGACCTTTCTTCTAATCTCAGTTCATATTTTGATAACACTTTCCCAATTTATTTCGCAAACTGCCAATGCAATACTTTCTCCTTCTTGATATATTTTTAGTGTTCTATATCTATCTCCTATAATGATATTGTGGTTGAATGCCTATTATCATTATTATTATTGTCATATACTTTTTATTCCCATTGTGTATCAGCAATGCAATTCTAAGTTCCAGGTAATTTTGGCTCTCTATCTTACTTGCCTTTGCCAGCTCTGCAGTGAGTAGAACTGTATCACTTTCAACAAGAAACGAGAAAAAAAATGTTTTACTTCATCACTGAATTATTATTTCAATCAACCCTAAAGCTTATCTTACCTCTGTATTTTCTCTTTTGACTTTAATGAGTTTTCAGTTATATTCAGACCAAAGCATCATAAAAAATAAACACTTACAATGTTCCAGAGACTGTTCTTAGAACTTACATTACAATGCTATTTCATTAATTCACAATGTCTCTATGAAATGAGAAATAGTTATTCCCATTACTGCAATGAGGAACTGAGGCCTAGAAAGTTTGTACCCTTGCCCAAAGATATACAACTATCAAGTGGCAGAGTAAGGATTCCAATTCAGGCAGTTTGATGAAATATTCAAACATCTTAAACAATATGACATATTGCTTCCATTAGCTTACATTTTACCTTATGTTTGTGTCTATGCCTCACTTTAGTTCTTACAGTGCAGGTGTTTTTTTGTTTGTTTTTTTTTTTTAATTAGTCTTTATTGGTCTACACAACTCCATGATTTAGCATCCATGATTTAGCATTGTGCTTGGAAACAAAATCAATCAAAAATATAGTTATGGGTAAAATGGGACCTGTTCTTTCTACAAGTGAAAAATGACAAAGTAATGATTACTAGTAGAATACTTCAGTAAAAAAGAAAACCATTATCTGGAGAAACAAAAGATTTTTTGTTTGTTTCTATCTGCCTCCTTCACCCATGGCATCTGGCCTAAACATTCTCTAGCAGTTCATAGTCATTGTTTGAATGGTATTAGTTTACAGAAAATAACATGTGAATAGCTTGAGCAACTACTCAGCCCAGCCAAAACTTCAATTTAAAAAATTTTAATATGTATTAACTATGTGTTCAATATCACATTATGATGTCTAAATAAAATTCCCTTTAGTATTTCATTTTCCTATTCTATAGGTGGTCATTTGGGAAACCCTGTTAAATATTGGACTGAAGCAATATTTAGATAGTGCTCCTTTTTTGCAACAGCTCGGTGTCTCACAAAAATCAGTTATAGCCATGGGGTTTTGAATTATTCCTCTATAAATAATATCAGGAATAATAGTTTTGGCAGGTTCAATGGATTTGATTTTTAGCCTTGGAAAGAATAAGGAAGAGAAGAGAGTATAAACATTTGTGAAAAAAGAGAAACCAGTTGAATATTCAAATACAGGTTTTGCTATAGTTGTAATGAATTCTAGTTCTAAAATTTAGTTGCTGATTTTGTTGATGATTCATCTTTTTGCTGAAGGCTTAAAACTATTTTTCCTGACTGTGAGAGCACTATGGATTGAAGACTTAAACTGTTATTAGCATAAATGTTTTCTTTTCCCCATTGAACTCTTATCACAGGAAATGTAATTCTTTTTACCTGAGGCGCTACTTAGTAATTAAAGAAAAGTGATTTCCTAATGCTAATTTCTGTCATAAAAAGGAAATGTATGAACACATTAAATTGAGAATTGTAGTGATAATAAAAGGTACATTTCACAGGTCTCTCCTAGATTAATGGTTTTCTTGCTTTCTAAAATAGAATACTAATAAGAGGTTATTTTTTTTCATTTTATTTTCCATGAAAATAAAGTTCCATGAAGAGACTAAGTATGCAAGTTGCTTGCCTTTGTTTTTTAAAAATTTTCTGAGTTTCTTTTATTTTTTCTTTAGAACTCTGTAGATTTCCACAGATATATTTCATACATATTTTGCCAGATATATGCCTAAGTATTTCATTTAAAAAAATTTTTAAATTGTTTTCAATTTTTAATTTTTTTCTTCTTCCCTTTTTTAAAAAAAAATTAACTTAGCGCAAACATTACTATCAAACTCCACTCATTGGGCCAGAGACCCTTGTGCTGTTGCAAAAGACTGGCCCCTCATATAGCATAGTATCTACACTTGCAAGTTCATCAGCTAGCCAGCGACGTCACTCCAAGATCTAACAATGTGCAGATTTAATTTTTTGTGGTAATATGAGTGGTGCTGTCTTTTTAATTTCAACGTCAACTTATTTATTGATAACATATGAGGTAATTAACTTTATTATACACTTTGTATCCTACAATCTTGCTATTATTGCTTGTTTGTTCCAGGATATTTTTGTTGTTTGAGATTTTCTACATGGATATTTGTCATCTGTGGACAAAGACAGTTTTATTTCTTTCTCTAAATCTGTGCAAGTTTTATTCCTTTTCTTGTCTCATAGCATTAACATTCAGTATGATATTAAAAAAAGAGTAGTGCGTGGACACTTCTGTGTTTTTCCTTATATTCAATAGACTAGCTTCCAGCTTCTCAAATTAAATATGATGCTAGCTATAGAGTTTTTTTGGTAGATGTTTTTAACAAATTGAGGAAGTGGCAAGGTGCCCTGCCTACATTCTCTATTGTTAGTTTTATTACATATGCGCATTGGATTTTGGCAAATGCTTTTCGGCATATATTCATATGATCATATGATTTTTTCATAATAACAAAAATAAAACAGCATTAATACTATGAGCAATTACAGCAATGTTTAATAGTTAATATGTTTTGAAACTGGGTTATTCCCCTTATATATGGCTCATTTTACTTAATTATATCATGAAACCAATGTATCAGATACTATTATCATCAACTTTTTAGAGATGGTGAAATTTAAGTCCATAGGTGTTAAGTATCTTGTTTAAGAGTCACAAAGCACGTAAGTGGTGCAATTGTTTGTGAATTCAGAGATTCTAGTTTTAGAAGAAATCTAATCACTATACAATTTAAATTTGCATATTTCTGAACACCTCATTCACAAGTATTTTTTAAACATCTTATTCACTCTATGTTTATTGATACACTAAAAATCAGGGGACAATTAGGTTATTTGCACTATCAATTTTTTAAAAGTCCATGGTATCTTCAACTCAACAAGTTAAAGTGAGTGAAAGGAAGAGGTGCCTTAGTGGCACCTCTACCTTATCTGATGACATGTAACAAAATCACATCAGCACCACCGCCACTCTCACCATCATCATCACCATTACAATCACTACCACTCTGTAAGCCTGAAAGTGCCTTGAAAATTAAGCTCACAAATACTTTATTATCCATGTGTTTTAATAAACAAGAGTGAATGTCTAAATTGATGGCTCATAGCACAATAACCCATTAATTAAAGTTGTATACTTGTTTTGTTAGGAAATAAATAGAAAATATTGCCTCAGTGAAAAAATAAAGTGGTGATTCTTAAATTTCAAATGAGACTTTGATTTTTGTCTTTATTTTCACTTGATTCTGATAGACATTTTTGAAATTTATATTCATTCTTTTGTAGTATTAGGAGAGACAAGACTATGGAGGAATATTCTAGAAGAGAAAGACAAATTCTTTATTGTTACAGCTCATCACAATTGGAAACCATCAATTTTGGAAAGACAACTTCATTAAGATAATTCTATATAGATGGGTAAGTCTATAGGGGTAACAATAATCTATTGTCTCAGTAGTAACATGAACATTGTGAATAATTATTATTTTCATAATTAAAATTACATGTTAACTTATCCTTTTATTCATGTTTTCCATAAATAGTGAATAGACATAAATAGATAAAAAGTAGGATTCAGTGATTTGTAATTGGATTGTAGCTCCAGTCCCATCCTCCAGTGCTGTTTTCAGTATCTCATCTTTCTTGCTTATATGGTTTCAGGTTGCTGATCTTGGAAGAAACACTGTTGCTTCAGGCACCGATGGCCATGTGTAACACGGCTGTGCAAAAAACCCTTTCCACACCTGACAAAGGTGTAGAGTTTTTGTGATACTAGTGGAGTGTAATGACATAAGCTGAATCTGTGTTGTCATGGAGAGAGTACTGGCAATGAAGGGCATGATGTAGTTATGAGATGAAGAGATGGAGATGGAGTTACAGAAGAGTACTTGTTCCATAGACTCCAAAATGACAAAGCTCAGTGATGCTTTGTAGCATACAGGTGGAAACTAAAGGCCTTATAATTAGTCACTGATACAAATAGCAGTGATATTTGGGTCATTCTTGGTATTTTTCTACAATTATCTAAACAATTTGAAAAATTTTATAAACAGAGACTGAAAACAAAGCAGATAATATTTATTAAACATTAAGGGTCCCATTTTCTCATATTTTACTGAAAAATAATAGTTACAATAACATCATCAACAACTACAAAATTACAAAGTATCATGTTTCTCAGTAGAGGTTTATTTATAGAAGCGTGTGAAGTATTCTAAGACATAGGAGTCACAGATCTGAAAGTCTAATATTTAACTGGGAATATAAAATAACAAAATACCACAAATGCTTTTATTGTGAAATATTTGCATTGGAGTAAAGTTTTTAGGGTTCCTGAGTAGTCAGCAGATTAGTCAGAGAAAGAGTGATTAGGTCAAAACTTACTTAAAAAGAAAAAGTCTCATCACTTATTTTGGAAAATTTCCTCTGTCAAACTGTTTACATGAAGTCATGTTTTAAAGATAATGCTTCATTTCAAAGAATGTTGGAGCCCAAGGGGTTTTACAGGACACGTTCAAGGAATGTATACTTTTCATCATCACACACTATAATGTGCAACATAATTTCCCTTAGAGAAGAATTAATGAAAACATATTTTGACATTATGATTATGGACATCTGTGTTTGTTTACATTCATTTCAGCTTAATGCAGAAAATGTCAAAGGAAGAATGTAGAGTGAAAATTGTGTATCTTTCAGTTTTACTTTCATTGCTTAGCAAAAAAGGGATAAAAATGCATTGTGCTTCTTGTGTGGTAAGAGTTTTGCTAATGGATGCATAAAGCAAACAAAGCTGAAAGGAAACGTTTTATTGCTCCATTCTGGGCCATGTGGATTTTTGTTGCTCTTGTTTTTATTGTTTTTGTTGTTGTTGTTATTATTGTTCAAAGAGTACTTAATCTGAAACGTCTGGAACTTCCCAAAAATTTGGATTTGTACCAATACAGAACTTTTGCCTTAAAACATGTTATAATTTTTCTTATTCTCTTGCCAAGCAAAAGAAGTTACACATGTTTGGATGTCCCTGGAAAAGCCAGAGACCTGAAAATGAGGAGGAATCTTATTTTGTTCAAAGTACTTTAATATTTTGTCTCTTTATAATAACAAAATGAATTTAAATACATATATGTTGACAATAAACATAACCACACACTATCTAATTCTATTTAAATTAAAAGCTAATGCTGTTTTAACTTATACTATTGGACTAAGCCCTTTTATTGTTAGTATAGCTAGATCTCAGCGTTCACACTATGTTTTAATCAGATATAATAGTCAAATAATAATTTTCTTATATATGTATTATTTTCATATATACATTCATGCTTCCAAAATCACATGGCATTTATGACACTTTTTTTCCTAGAAAATCCAAAACCAAATATAGAACATAACATATAGTTTACATTATTTATACTTTAATCTATAAGATGCAACCGAACTTTTTCAGGGACATCTGGGTGTCTTAGTCAGCTGAGCATCCGACTTTGGCTTAGTTCATGATCTCACGGTTCATGAGTTCAAGCCCTGCATCAGGCTCTGTGCTGACAGCTCAGAGCCTGCAGCCTTCTTCAGATTCTGTGTCTCCCTCTCTCTCTGACCCTCTCCCAACTTGTGCTCTGTCTGTCTCTATCTCAAAAATAAATAAACATTAAAAAAATAAAATGTTTTTCAAAGGTGTATTATTAATTTGCAAATCTTTCTTTGTCATAGATTTCTTTGGTGTAAAATTTCATAGATTTAAATAATGATTAATGGCAAAAATGCAGAGAAGGTAATTTTTGAACTCTTATATTGATATTTGATTAAGTCTTCAAGATGTCTATGTTAACATTTGATTAAATAATTGGTCTTAATATAAAAAAACACTTTTTCTATTTTAGAAATGAGTGATGTTCTTCTGTGCAAAATAAGATATCTATAAGCTCTTACACCACACCCACATATGTATTTCCCTCTATTTAACCTACCATTACTGTTTGCCACAGAGATAAATCAATGCTTGATGCTTATGTTTCTGTGTCTGTCTTTAAACATATGGTTAACAGCTAAGAAATGTTGATTAGTTCTGAGAGCAGACAGCAGCATCAGCCTCACCTGGCAGGTTTTCAGTTAGGGGAACTCCCTGAAATTTGAATCAGAGTCTATATTTTATCAAGATTTTCCTGGTGTACTTTTGAAGATTCTGACTAAGTAAATCTTTAATGAGACTTGAGATACTGGATATCTAAAAATATCTCAAATGATGCCAGTGCCACTGGCCCTCCGACTACCCTTTGTAGCAAGGATGTCAGGAACCATGGTTACATTTCTCTTATTTGTTGTGTAACAAAAGAAATAGCATTTGTGTTTCCTACAGTTACCTTTATCTCTTTTATTTCTTTTTTTTAAATAAATAGCTATCATTTATTAAGCCATTTGCTTTCTGACAGGACTCAACATTTCCTACATAGTCAAACACACTGAATACTAGATTTTTTTTCTTCACTCTAGGGAAAAGACACTGCAGTTTTAAATCCATCCTTCTGCTCTGATTTAGAATAACTGATCTCAACTTTAGACACTGTAGTCCTGGGTCACTCTTTATTAACAGGAGGGCCTCAACTATAGATTTGTGAGACCCAGTGTGAGATAAAGGTACAGAGCCCTCTTTGTTTTAATATCTTTTTGAGGAGTTTTACATTCACGGCAAAACTGATCAGAAAGTACAGAGATTTCCCAGATAACTACTGCTCCCATTATACAGTGTCTCCTCCAGAATGGTACATCCCCCACCAGAAATAGATTTTTTTTACAATCAATAAGCCTACATTGATACATTATTATCACTTACAGTCCATAATTTAAACTAGGAATCTTTCTACCTGTTCTATATTCTACGGGTTTGGACTAATGTAAAATGACATATATATATCATTAGAGTAGCATATGGGGTCCCTGGGTGGCTTAGTCGGTTAAGCATCCGACTTTCGCTTAGGTCACGATCTCGCGGTTCGTGGGTTCGAGCCCCGCATCGGGCTCTGTGCTGACTGCCGGCTCAGAGCCTGGAGCCTGTTTCAGAGTCTGTAACTCCCTTTTTCTCTGACCCTCCCCTGCTCAGTGCTGACTGCCAGCTCAGAGCCTGGAGCCTGTTTCAGAGTCTGTGACTCCCTCTCTCTCTGACCCTCCCCTGCTCATGCTGTCTCTCGCTGTCTCTCCTAGAAATAAATAAAACATTAAAAAAAATTTATAGTAGCATAAAGAGTGGTTTCATTGCCCTAAGAATCTTCTATGTTCCATGAAGTCATCCCTTTCCCCATGCTCCAATCTCCCGAAACCACTGACCTTTTTACTCTCCCCATGATTTTGTCTTTTCCAGTATGTCATATAGTTGGAATCTTACAAAAGTTCAAAAGTCAAATTATTCTGGTTCTATTAGAGCAATAACCTTCTTTCATTATAATTATTAAGATTAGATGAATATATGTTTCTATGCTATTATAATGCTCAAATATCAGTATTATTAATAGAATAATCTGAAATGACCTTTTCAATTATTTCACTATATTTTAAATGTTTTTCAAGTTCATTTATTTGAGAGAGTGAGAGAGAGTATGAGTGTGAGACAGAGAGAGAGGAAGGTAAGAGAGAGAGGGAGAGAGAGAATGCCGAGCAGGCTCTGTGCTGTCACAGCCCAGCATGGGGCTCAATATCAAGAACCATGCATGAGATCATGACCTGAGCCAAATCAAGAATCGGATGCTTAACTGACTGAGGCTCCAAGGTGCCCTGTCAACCGCTTTACTATATTAACTATATAGGATCAGTAGGGAAAAATTCAAAATTTTTGCCTAATCAGGTCAGACACTGACCTTAAACAAGCTCTAAGTAGATCCAGTACATACAGCTGAACCTCAACGAAGGGCCCAACATTTACAAAATGAGGCAGTATAGTGGATTAGGAGTAAATTAAAGGAGAAAGGTCAAGAGTAGTCTTGGAAGACTGACACAGATGCATGAGAAAAAGTCAAGGGGACTGAAATAAAAGACTCAGATGTACATTTCTTGGAAACCCATATATTATAAGTTTACTGTGACACTAGTCCATAGTTCTTCTAGACTCCATACCCTAACCATGAGAACAATTTTATGTACCAGAGGCACTCAAAATTAATTTTCTGATAAATAATTGTTAATACATTTTAAAATAAAAATAAAGCAATCACATACAACTAATTTTATAATAAAATAGATATTATATTTCTTTTTTGATTTTTGTCTTCTTGGGAAAAAGTTTACAGCTATATTACATGAACAAAAATGTATTATTTTGCTCATTTTAGTTCTTCAAGCACTTTTTAGATAAAGTGAATGGCAAGTTTCCAATTGGCTGAAATTTTCTATTTAATTCTGCTATGACCAAATGAATTGAACAAAAAATGCCATCAGAGTCTATTAAACATGATGATGGATTATTGTCTTTTGGCTCTACTTTATTTCACAGTGTATATTTCTAATTGCTTCATAGTTAAGGCACATGTAAATGATAGAGTGGCACATAAAGTTATCATATCAAATATACTCTGATTATTATTTAATGCAAGTGATTCCCCAATTTAAGCTTTCAAGGCTTTGAGTAACAAAGAAATGTGTTTAACTGTTTAAATAAGAGGAATGTTTGTTGATGCAATGTACTTTTCTAGAGAAGAAAGAGCAGTGCTTGTTGTTTAGTAGCTATTCTTGGGTGTGGTATGAATAAAACATATTTGAGATTTAATGTTTATTCTTGCAATGGCTTTTATTCACTGAAATAATAAGAGTAACTTAAAAAATTACATGCTGATGTTCTGTGTATTGTAGGAATTCCGTTTAATCATCTTCATTCTTGGCAAATGGAAATGAATATATTTCTAACTTATACCAGCAGTTTTAAATCCACTAATTCTTCTGCTGGAGATCATTCCTTTGCTTGCCTTCTACATATCGCCCTGGATGGACAACTTCTCAAGAGTCTTCCTGACACAATCACATCATCACTGATAATTGCAATTAATGACATAGTTCTGAAATGTTGGCCAGCTAGATTTTAATGGAACATAATAAGTAAAATTTTTGAAATTTTGATGTGTAGAACAATAATTCAGGAATATTATTGGGCACACATGAGCACACACAGAAATATTCTATACTAAATTTCAGTCTGTTTAGAAACTATGTCAAATATATTGCAGTGATATGTAGTATGGCTGATAGCAGAAAAAATCCAATTTAGTTTTGAAATATGTTCACAGAAAATTGATAGATTCACCGCACTAATTTCCAACCAAATGTGGAAAATATATTATCAAAGTCAAACTGTCAACCAAAACCTGTAGCAAATGACACTATAAAATTTAGTAAGTCCTTAAAATCAATGTAAAGCTTAAGAGTAGTTAGCTACCACTATTACTTTTATTTTTGGCTCTGTCTGAGGCAAATTCCTGAGAATGGCTCCTATTTTCCTTAAAACTGACACTTTCTCAGTAACTGTCTAATGCCAATGGATTAATCAAAGCAAGAAGTTACAGAATGTTCAGATGCTAATGCAGCACGTAGACTTGAAATGCATGTTGCCCCTTTGAATCTCGGAAACAGGGGTGATTATTGCACATAAAATGATGCCAAAGCTTCTTGTGGTTCCATTTGCCAGCATCCACTCATTCTAAACTGGGGCTGGCTACCTTGTTACCTTCTCTATACCATTTGGAGGATTTTTTTTGTTTTTTTTTGTTTTTAATGCTTATTTTTGAGAGACACAGAGAGAGTGTGAGCAGGGAGGGGGAGAGAGAGATGGAGATACAGAATCTGAAGCAGGTTCCTGGCTCCAAGCTGTTAGCACATACCAACACGGGACTCAAACCCACGAACCGGGAGATCATGACCTCAGCCCCCAAGCTGGATGCTTAACAGACTGAAACACCCAGGCACCCCTCATGTAATGCTGTATCATTAATTAAACAATGTATGAGAGAGAGAGAGAGAGACAGCGTGAGCAAGGGAGGCTCAGAGCGAGAAGGAGACACAGAATCTGAAACAGGCTACAGGCTCCGAGATGGCAGTCAGCACAGAGCCCAAAGCAGGGCTTTAACCCATGAACCGTGAGATCATGACCTGAGCCGAAGTCAGATGCTTAACCGACTGAGCCACCCAGGTGCCCCTGTTTTTAAATTTTTTCCTTAAATTGTTTATTGTCAAGTTGGTTTCCATACAACACCCAGTGCTTATCCCAACAAGTGCCCTCCTCCATGCCCATCATCCCCTTCCCCTTTCCCCCACCCCCATCAGCCCTCTGTTTGTTCTCAGCATTCAGGAGTTTCTCATGGTTTGCCTCCCTCTCTCTTCCCCACTATTTTTCCCCTTCTTCTCCCCCATAGTCCTCTGTTAAGTTCCTCCTAGTCCACCTATACGTGCAGACATATGGTATCTGTCCTTCTCTGACTGACTTACTTCGCTCAGCATAACACCCTCAAGGTCTATCCATGTTGCTACAAATGGCCAGATTTCATTTTTTCTCATTGCCATGTAGTATTCCATTGTATAAATATACCACATTTTCTTGATCCATTCATCAGTTGATGGACACTTAGGCTCTTTCCGTGTTTTGACTATTGTTGAGAGTGCTGCTATGAACATTGGGGTACATGTGCCCCTATGCATCAGCACTTCTGTATCCCTTGGGTCAATTCCTAGCAGTGGTACTGCTAGGTCATAGGGGAGTTCTACTGTTAATTTTTTGAGGAAACTCCACACTGTTTTCCAGAGGAGTTGCACCAGTTCCTGTTTTTAAAATTTTTTAACAACTTTGTTGTACAGAAATTTTGTTTCCCTTTAGGAAATATTTTGTTCACACTGTTGGAAATAATAGTTATCTTCCAATCTTAAATTGTTCCTTCCATAAACAGAATACATTTTATCCTGATCTTTGTTATTTATTGTTATTTGCATGCTATTATTTTTGGTCTCAAATTAAGCAAAGCAAGAAAAAATAAAACAAATAAATATAAATATCATTATGATGAATATGATCAACTAAGCTTATTGGGTAATTCAATTTGGTCAATTCTCCACTTACCCCATTCTTAGAATCTATCAATTTTGGGGGTTAAATGAGTTACCAATAGGAAACATTGCACATTTAATGATATTTCAATTTAAAACTAAAGTAACAATAGTTAATTAATAGGATTCATATATATTATTAATAATTATAAAATTCTTAAAAAGATAGTATGTAATCCATAGGACAAAAGGAGCACTTGACACATTAATTACCCTTAGAAGTTCTAAGGCATATTATAAAGTTGAGAAGTATATGCTTCCTCAATAATTCTTGGAAGAACTGTTTTCTAGGTATGTTTTAATCCATGCTTTAGCAAGTTACAGATAACTGTGTTACTGATATAAATTTATAGCACATACAGACACTCCTGAATGTTCAATAAATTTGAACTCAAACCCATTATATTTTGCAATCAGGCTGTGGTGATAAGACTCCTAACATTTCTTACCCTCTTTGGTATTGAATATTAAAATTATTTTACATTATTTTATCTGTGTGTTTGATTTCTGGTATGATTTCTTATTTATTAAAGAAAACTTACAGAGGTGTTTTTCATCAAATAAAGTGTAAACATCAAATAGTATATGTTTTATCATTAGGGATGCTCTGTTGCAGTACAAACTAAAAATAAAGTGGCGAATGTCACTTAGGATAGGACAGCAAGTTCACAAGTGGAAAATATTGTATATCTCAAATATATAGTCAAAGTAAAGAATCAGAAAGGAACTTAATTAATGAGAGAAAAAAATGAGGTAGGCATTCAGAATGCTCTATGTGGGGAAATTAGAGATAGTTCATAACTAGTGATAAGATGAATAATGAAAAGCCACTTTTTAAAAAGGTGGATGAAATATTCTAACGTTGTAAAATCCATTATTCAAATAAATATTATTTTTTATTATTACTATTTTTTTAAATATAAACTCTATTCCCTACTCATATAAGAGTAAGAAGTTTGGGAAATTACAACTATTATAATAGTATTAGTAGTAATAATAATTATTTGATTTCCAATAATAAAACTTAATAACATGTATAAGATCAAACACAATATAATCATCCTTATCTGAGAAGGAAATAGCATGGTGAAAATATTAAATCTGTCCTGATTCTGATTTTTGCTATTTTTTACTTTTAACTTGATGAGTTATGTTGCCAATATAATCTTATCATCAAGAGTGACAAAAGGCAGGCTAAATGTGTGTTAATCCTTTTAGTGACAATATGAGATTTTCTGAAAGCTGTTCTCATAATTAGTTAATTATTATTCATGACTGTGATAATGGAGATGTAGCTTAATTCTAAAGATGGCTAGGTCTTCATGTATGCTGATTCTATAAAGCAGGTTATTTCCACTTATTAATCTGTGTGCTGTTTCTCAAATCCAGTTTGAGAAACTATTTTAGTTTTCCACATTGGAATCATTTAAAAACAACTCTAAAATTCATATTGTAAATATTATTGTCATTAAAATTTTGGTTTTAGCCTGACATACATTTATCTTTTACATAAATATTGTGCACCATTTATTAAGCTCTTGTCTCTCAGATCTGAATCTGCTCCTTTGTACTCTATTTTATGATGTAGAACCTAAAACTGGCAAAACATATTCCTGTTTGCCAGCTACCACCCAACCATGCACTGCCAACAGTGAGCATAATGGAAGACTACAAAGCTAGAGGAGGAAGAAGTGACTTCTACCGTCTTGGGTGCTTTTCATTATTTTCTGCTCTAGTTATTATATCCTCCATTACAAAACAGTCCCCAAAGTATAGTGGCAAAGAACTGCCTTTTTCTTTATTTTTGTTTTTTTAGATAAGGAATTAGTAGGTCGGAGACTTTATGAGCTCAGTGTGGGATCCTCTGTGCAACTGCAGTCAACTCTTGACTAAGGCTGCAGCCATGTGATCATCCCATGGCAATACTGGGCCATCATCTAGGATGGCTCATTTCTATTGCTATCAGTTGATACTGGCTCTCAGATGAAAGTTCAAGTGGTCCGCATACTACAATGAATGCAAGTGTCTTCTTCACCCACGCAATCTTAGGGCAATATTTTACATGGCAGATAACTTCCTCCATAAGTGTTCTAAGAGGAGCAGAGGGAAGTACCCTAGCATCAGAAATTATACAGCATCACTTCTGATACATTCTCTTGGTTACTAGTCTGATAATGATTCCGAGGAAGAGGACATAGACCCCACTTTTTTTCTAAAAGGAACATCTAAGAAGTCTGGGTCACAGGACCATAGAACCTCTTCTCCAAGTACAAACACAACATTCACAGATCTGAGTTCCAGTTCCTCACACCCTTTCTTCCAAGTTCAATGTTTTAATAAGCCCCACCTCCTACCTTTGGTTCCCTCAAATCTAAGAAACAGCTTAATTATATTTATTTACTTTAATAGTTACCTAACTCAAAATTTAGTATCAGGTTAAGAACTGTTAATACTAAATATCTTAAGTTAAAATACCTGTTGTGGTTTTTGCCTCCTAATTGAAAACAACACTAAACATAAAACGTAAATATTTGGGAACAAATGGAATCCAGCTAAGCTAATACTTTTTAAATTAATGAAATATTTCAAACTGTTCAGAAAAATTTAGTCATATCTGGATATATTAATATTTTAGTTTTTTATTTTTTAATGTTTATTTATTTATCTTCAGAGAGAGAAAGAGAGAGAGGAAGAGGCAAAGGGAAAAGAAGAGAGAGAATCCCAAGCGGGCTCACCCTGTTGGCAGAGAGCCCGATGTAGGGCTCACTTTCAAGAATGGTGAGATCAAGACATAAGCTGACATTGAGTCAGAGGCTTAACTGACTGAGTCACTCAGACACACTAGATATGTTAGAAATTATTTTATATAAATTATAGAATTTTATCAAGGATTAAATATCGAGGGTTTTTTTATGTTTTCAAGTTTCTTTAAGATATCCTGGTCCTAAAAGTAATTCTTTATTAAAGATAAATGTAGAATACTACTTTAGCTAAAATATGTAAGTATGTAGTAATTAAAAAACCACTTAAATACTTAATTGTAAGAATTTTTTATAAGAATTTATCCACACAAAATTTTTCACTGTGATTACATAAAATTTTATATTGTTGGATGAAGACTGCTATATTATACATACAAATATGTGTATAGCATAATTTACACAGGCACATATAGTGATAATTATTTCAATATGCACATTAATGCATACATTAAGTATATTGTTTTCTTTATAAGATTTATCCACAAATATGGTATTGATTTATTTACCTTAAATTGTGTTTAAGTATATAATTCTAGTTGTTTACTTGTTTGCTGAAATTAGGTTTTTCCATTCCTTGAAATATACCAATCCATAATAGGTACCAAATGCATCATGATCAATAAAACTCCTTCTAGCTTTGACATTTTTATTTATTTATGTATTTTATCCTTTCTTCCTCCAGAGTTTAAAATTCTTGGTGAACATTTGTATTTAAGTAAAAGACCTTTATTATTAATCACATCTTCCAGAATTTCTAAGTTCCCTCATTACTGACATGAAAATATCACATTTTCTTTATTTAAAGTTAGAAAATTGCATGCTGGATTTCTTCATGTTTTCTTTATCCCAGTGAGATAATGGAATGAAATATTATGAGTCAGTAAAAAAAAAGATATTAGTACACCCTTAGAGTTAAGAGGAAATTTCAAGAAATAAGTGCTAAAATATTTGGGTTAGAATCCTGAGTTGTTCATCTCTCTACGTGGTAGTACTGTACAAGTTACTTAACCTCTTTGCCCTTCAGTTTTTTCAACTTTAACACATATAGTCATTATGAAGATTAAATATGTTAAAAGATTATATATATTAAAATATTTAAAGCATTTAGAAATGTTTGGCACATAGTAAGTGTTATAAAAGTGTTAGCTATTATTCTATAAACTAGAAAGAAAGATTTAATTCTGAAGTGTGTACCCTTAACTTAAATTGCTTATGATGTAATCATTAAAGTTATATAAGGCTATAATGCAATTTCACAAAAGCAATTCTAATCAGGTTTTGAGAATAAGGAAGAAGGTGCTGTAAAGAAAATTTATTTTGAAACCTTTCTTTTTTTTTTTTTTTACAAATAGTTTATTGTCAAATTGCTTTCCATATAACACCCAGTGCTCATCCCCACAAGTGCCCTCCTGAATGCCCATCTACCCCCTCCCCCTCCACATCCATAATTCCTCAGTTTGTTTCTCAGCATTCAAGAGTCTCTCATGGTTTGCCTCTCTCCCTTTCCCCCACCATTTCCACCCTTCTTCTCCCCCTTGTTCCTCCGTCAAGTTCCTCCTAATCCTCCTATACATGCAAACATGTGATATTTGTCCTTCTCTGCCTGACTTATTTCGCTCAGCATAACACCCTCAAGGTCCATCCATGTTGCTACACATGGCCAGATTTCATTGTTTCTCATTGCCATGTAGTATTCCATGGTATAGATAAACCACATCTTCTTGATCCATTCATCTGTTGATGGACACTTAGGCTCTTTCCATGTTTTAGCTATTGTGGAGAGTGCTGCTATGAACATTGGGGTACATGTGCTCCTATGCCTCAGCATTTCTGTATCCCTTGGGTAAATTCCTAGCAGTGCTATTGCTGGGTCATAAGGGAGTTCTATTGTTAGTTTCCTGAGGAACCTCCACACTGTTTTCCAGAGGGGCTGTACCAGTTTACATTCCCACCAACAGTGTAGGAGGGTGCCCGTTTCTCCACATCCTCGCCAGCATCTAGAGTTCTCTGATTTGCTCATTTTAGCCACTCTGACTGGCGTGAGGTGGTATCTCAGTGTGGTTTTGATTTGTATTTCCCTGATGAGGAGGGATGCTGAGCATCGTTTCATGTGTCTGTTGGCCATCTGGATGTCCTCTTTGGAGAAGTGTCTGTTCATGTCTTCTGCCCATTTCTTCACTGGGTTGTTTGTTTTTCGGGCGTGGAGTTTGGTGAGTTCCTTATAGATTCTGGATATTAACCCTTTATCTGATATGTCATTTGCAACTATCTTTTCCCATTCCGTTGGTTGCCTATTAATTTTCTGGGTTGTTTCCTTGGCTGTGCAGAAGCTTTTAATCTTGATGAGGTCCCAACAGTTTATTTTTGCTCTTGATTCCCTTGCTTTTGGGGATGTGTCAAGTAAGAAGTTGCTGCGGTGGAGGTCAAGGAGGTTGTTTCCTGCTTTCTCCTCTAGGGTGTTGATAGTTTCCTGTCTCACGTTCAGGTCCTTTATCCATTTTGAGTTGATTTTTGTGCATGGTGTGAGAAAATGATCTAGTTTCATTCTTCTGCATGTTGCTGTCCAGTTCTCCCAACACCATCTGTTAAAAAGGCTGTCTTTTTTCCATTGGATATTCTTTCCTGCTTTGTCAAAGATCAGTTGGCTGTATACTTTTGGGTCCACTTCTGAGTTCTCAATTCTGTTCCATTGGTCTATGGGTCTGTTTTTGTGCCAATACCATACTGTCTTGAGGATGACAGCTTTGTAGTAGAGGCTGAAGTCTGGGATGGTGATACCTCCCGTTTTGGTTTTATTTTTCAGTATTACTTTGGCTATTCGGGGTCTTTTGTGGTTCCATACAAATTTTTGGATAGTTTGTTCTAGTTTTGAGAAGTATGCTGGTGCAATTTTGATTGGAATTGCATTGAATGTGTAGAGTGCTTTAGGTAGTAATGACATCTTAACTATATTTATTCTTCCTATCCATGAGCATGGAATGTTTTTCCATTTCTTTGTGTCTTCTTCAATTTCCTTCATAAGTTTTCTATAGTTTTCATCATACAGATCTCTTGTATCCTTGGTTAGGTTTATTCCGAGGTATTTTATGGTTTTTTGTGCAATTGTGAAGGGGATCAGTTTCTTGATTTCTCTTTCTGTTGCTTCATCATTGGTGTATAAAAATGCAACCGATTTCTGTACGTTGATTTTGTACCCTGCAACTTGGCTGAATTCTTGGATCAGTTCTAGTAGGCTTCTGGTGGAGTCTGTCGGGTTTTCTATGTAGAGTATCATGTCATCTGCGAAGAGTGAAAGTTTGACTTCCTCTTTGCCAATTCTGATGCCTTTGATTTCCTTTTGTTGTCTGATGGCTGATGCTAGGACTTCCAGCACTATGTTAAACAACAGTGGTGAGAGTGGACATCCCTGTCGTGTTCCTGATCTCAGGGGGAAAGCTCTCAGTTTTTCCCCGTTGAGGATGATGTTAGCTGAAGGCTTCTCATAGATGGCTTTGATGATGTTTAAGTAGGTTCCTTCTATCCCAACTTTCTCGAGAGTCTTTATTAAGAAGCGATGCTTTATTTTGTCAAATGCTTTTTCTACATCTATGGACAGTATCATATGGTTTTTATCTTTTCTTTTATTGATGTGATGGATCACATTGATTGATTTGCGAATGTTGAACCAGCCCTGTAACCCAGGAATGAATACCACTTGATCTTGGTGGATGATTCTTTTGATATGCTGCTGGAATCTATTTGCAAGTATCTTGTTGAGGATTTTTGCATCCGTATTCATCAAGGATATTGGTCTGTAGTTCTCTTTTCTTGTTGGATCTCTGTCTGGCTTGGGAATCAGAGTGATGCTGGCTTAATTTTGAAAACTTTCTAAGGGAAAAACACCATTCAGAAATCTGAATCAATTATATATGCATCACAAAAATATAAAAAGTGATGCAGCTTTTGTATTTGACCAAATATGAAACATATTAAATATATTAAAAATACACTACACTTATCATGGTGAATATTATGTCATGTATGGAATTGCCAAATCATTGTGGTATATACCTGAAACTAAGATAACATTGTAAGTCAACTACATTGCAATATTAATGTAATGTAATTAATTAATTTAAATGTAAAATAGATTAATAAATAAATGTTTACCTTAAACACATACCATTATAATAATCTATTGGTATTAGCATATGGGAGAAGGGGATAATAACGAAAGGAGATAAAAGTGATTTAATATTTAAGCTCTGCATTAAATAAATGTTTAAAATTGTACAAACATTTCATATCTCTAGTTAATAATCACTTAATTATTATTAGAAATAATGTAATCTGTGAAAAGATTTTAATAACAAAATTAATCACAGTCAAATATTTCATGCAGAAATGTTTTAAGAACTCTCTATGCTGTTCAACTAAAAAAGACTGTGAAACATATTTATTAATTAGGAAATATGTTACCTACTGGTCAAATGTGGTAAGACTGGTCATTAGTTAACACCAGCCTATCAACATAGCCAGTAGCTTACTTGGAAGAAATACATGAAAGATTACTTTCTCATTGGAGTGAAAATGTAAATTCCAATATAGCAAATCTGTTGTAACAATATGTTGCTATTGTTCTTAACAGATACAAAGGTAAAAAAAGCTTAAGTTAAATAATCAAGGAAGAAATGAATTGGTTAAAATTGCATTGTGCTTGTACTGAATTGTCAATTTACACAGTTTATTCAAGTCAGTAGTCTCTCTTCTGGTATTTTGTGATCCTAACAATCACTACGACTCAAATTGGTGAGCTTAACAATCAGATTAAAGCATTTTGGTTCTCACACTAATAAATTAGGTAGTCAGATAACTTCTGTATACACAATGGGTAATCTATTATTCCTGAGGCAAATATAGCTTTAAATGAACACATGGCAAAAGGAAGTTTAACAACAAATGATAATATATAAGGTAAAGTACAAGGATATTTTAAATAAATAATAAAACCCTTTTGAGAAAATAAAAAGAAAATCATATATTTTCTGTTTAAATTGAATATAATTCATTACAGTTAAGTTGTTTAAGAAATAATTTAAAAACATGCTATTCCAGATACTTTAGAGTACAGTTGAAATCTAGAAACCCAGAGACCAGTTTTATATTATCTAAAATATTTCCCCAGTTTTGTATTACTTTGGCAGCATAAGATGTGAACAAATTTCAACTATATAATGACAAAGCTGAAAAAAAATGTTGATATTTACTTAGTTTTCTGTAAGGTGGGGTTAATACATTAAGTCCCAGAGTGCTTAAATTTCTTTCACAAAGTTAAAAACTAAATGGGAGACTATATACTCAAATAGTTGTATCCTACACCTGGATTCACATTTAGTGTTATTTCTAAAACATAATCCAGTCCCTGGAGTAGCCAGTTACAGCATTCAAAAAAGATAGTTATCACACAAATATCAAAGATTGTGATAAAAGTAGAAATCTATTTAAAAACATATTTTCATAAAGTCCATTTTGTGCTATAAATTTGTTACTATTTCATGAAATTTCGCACTCTAGTTTAAAATTCCAAAACTGGAAGTACCTGGATGGTTCAGTTTGTTAAGTGGCCAACCTCAGCTCAGGTCATGATCTGCTGGTTTGTGGGTTTGAGTCCCATGTGGGGCTCTGTGCTGACAGTTCAAAGCCTAGAGCCTGCTTTGGATTCCGTGTCTCCCTCTCTCTCTCTGCCCCTCCCCGCTTGTGCTCTCTCTCTCTCTCTCAAAATTAAATAAATGTTAAAAAAAAATAAAATTCCAAAACTGTAAAAACTAAAATTGTGAACATTAAGATGCCTCATAATTTCAACCATTTAATAAATATTTTGACTTAAGAGGGTTTTTTTAAATGTTTATTTATTTTGAGAGAGGGAGAGAGAGAATATATCCACATTCATACATGAGTAGGGAATGGGCAAAGAGAGAGGGACAGAGAAAATCTGAAGAAGGCTCTAAGCTGTCAGTGCAGAGCCTGATGCAGGTCTTGATCCCTGGAACCATGAGATCATGACCTGAGCCAAGATTTGAACACTTAACTGTCTGAGCCATGCAGGTATCCCATGATTTAAGAGTTTGAGTCAATAATTTAATTGTTGCTGGAGTAACACTGAATATTATATATGCTTAAAAAAGTTTAATAGATTTGCATTGTAATTCGCAAAAGTTTGTTAACTTATTATCTATGTGTCTGTTTTATTCAACATGATCATAGGCTTAAATATTCATGCAAAAAACATCTGTAAATTATCTTAAATTACCTTGTAAAAGAAAGTTATGTAACCCATGGCTGTTGTTAAGCTTATAACAGTCAATTTTTAAAAACATTTATTTATTCAATCAACAAAATATGTATATTGATATATATATTTCTGAATGCTATGTTTAGCAATAGTCATGGAAAAGATGGCTAATTCCAATACCTGCTACTTATAGAGAAACTTGTCAGCAATTTCCAAAGAAGGCCCAGAATTGCTGATATATAATCAAATAATAAGTTTGATACATTTTTAGCTAACATAAAGTAAAACAGTGACTAAATTCCAGTATGGACTCCAAACACCTGCCTACAGAGCATAGTAAAGCATTGAGTATACTCTTTCTCTACTAGGACACCAGTATGTATAATTTTTAGACAGCTTTGGGAGTAGGCAAAGTGTCTCTTGCCAGATATCAGATTACCAAATAATCAGCACTACTTTTGTGCAGGAACATCCAAGTGATTGAAAATATCACCTAAATGGCTAAACACTGGAAAGAACACTAATAACATTTTAATAAAAGTCTATGGAACACTTAAGTTTGTTCTTCAGTTTTTAGAAATTTCCATCACACTGTGATTAAAATAATCCTAAAAGAGTCTACTCTAGGAAGACTTTACAACATGTTAAATTAAATACAAAATGGAGACTGAGCAGAATTCCCTGAGCAGACAAAACATTTAAGCCAAGTAAGCAAAATTAAATGTAGCTTATTTCATGAACATAAGCAAAACTTAACTTTGGTTATTTCTGGTAAATGCCTCTGATAATGATAAAAGAAACTTAAGTCCTCTTCCTAAAAATGGTATGAGAAAATCACTTTTAACCAATCCCCTGATGTCAGGAAACCCCCACTGCATTAGCCAATCATTGTAAAGGTTACACATCATTTCTACTCTGTAAGCCATTCTGTAACTTCATGCCCCTGAGCTTCATATCAATTTTTATTTTTGAAAGCTACCAGTTTCTGAACTTTTCTTGCATGCAGAATAAACTCTTACTAAATACTATTTATGGATTTGGTGATTTTAATTTTGCTATTTCTGGAATTTTGACAAATATTTCTCTCAATATGTTTTTAACATAGAAGAAAACAATTACATTAAACAGGTATTATAAAACAATTGTTCAGGCTTTATAACAGAAGCATATAAATAAATGGTGCCCAGCCACAAGTTCAAGAGAATGGAATATTTGATTGATAAGAGCTGATTACTGAATAATGTTATTGTTAACTAGTAAAGAAAAGAGAATATGGAAGTAGCAAAATTATATTTCCATTGCTACTGTTTCCACCATTCTAAGAGGGATTGTGTCTTGAAGTGGTTTGACCTCTTTACATTCAAGATCAAGCCCTCAAACAATGTAGGTTTTTTTTGTTTAAATTTCAGTCTGTGGTCACCTATTTAAATTGACGAAAAACTGCATGACTATGGGCTTTTCCTTATCTAATTCAATAGCTCTTGTAAAAGTACAGAGAAGGTAGAATTTGTAATTAACTGGGTGAGAATAGAACAATAAATTTTGAATATTAAAATATGATTATTGGCATAACAATTTTTAATGGGTAGACTAAAAGTTAACTACACATGTATAAGTATTAAGTTTTTGATATTCATTATGAGATAAATTAAATCTCTTAAAATAGAGATTAATGATAAAGATAGAAGATGGAACATTACATTCTATAGCCATAACAACCTGAATGCCCCTTATCTCTTCTGATATTGGAAGCTAAGCAGGGTCGGGCCTGGTTAGTACCTGGATCGGAGAAGATGGAGCATTACTACTTAAAAGAAAAAGCAATGAAGAATAAATAACAACAATAAAAATATATCCCTTACATAGGAGTGCCAAAATAAACAGACTCAATATTGGGGAAGGATGGATAGTAGAATAAATAATAGGAAAAAAAGTTCTGAATAAATGTAGACAGGGGTTGGTATTATACAAAAATCACTGAGATGCACTGATTAAAAAAAAAAAAAACGAACCCAAAGAAAATGATAACCAGAGGCCAAAAGACTACAATTATCAAAGCAAAGTAGTAAAGTAGAAAGAAATAAACATACAGAGGACTGCAAATACAAGACTAAGCATATTTTATTATTATTATTATTTCACATGTATTATTTTATTGATAATAACCTTAATTTTTTATCAATTTTAAATGTATAGAAAAATTGAGCAGAGCTCATCCTATATATTCTCCAACCCTATACACATTTTCCTCTATTACTAAACTCTGACATTAGCATGGCACATTTGTTGCAATGGATGAACGTATAGTGATACGTTATTATTAACTAAATTCCATACTTTATTCAGATTTCCTTAGTTTTTACCTAATATTCTTTTTCTGTTGCAGGATCCTATCTAAGATACCACATTGCATTTAGTTTTTAAGTTACCATCATCTCTTGCTTTACAGCACCAGCTTCATAAGAGTTTTCTTTGCTTTCACCTATTCTGTCTCTGCTCCATTATTCTATTATCATTTTTTTATTATTGACTCTCTCTCTCCTCTACTAGAAACACAACATGGCAATAGCAGTATGACAAAAATGTCTCCCAAGCACTTTGAATAATGTATGGCACATTAGCATTCAGTATTACTCTAACCCCCCTCAATGATTAGTACCTTACTTTGAATTTCTTTCCAAATTCATGGATATTTCTTATGCAGTTTCACACCATTGGCTCCAACATTCATGGCCATAGCTTTCTATTAGTCACATCCATTCAATCTGTTTTTGTTATCGTCAATCTTCTATAAATTTCCATTATCTTTAAAGCTTCTCTGCACATATTCTTATTCTCTTTGCTTGGTCTAGCCATCAAGATGATTTGTAGTTTCACATCAGCCAAGCATTTTACTCTGCTTCAAATTAATTCAATCTTCTCTCTTATTTTTAGTCAACCCAGTTTTGTCCAAAATCTTGCTTTGATCTTCAGATACTGGTGTCTAAAGTTTTAATTTAAATTAAGTGAGACATAGATACCATAATAAAGCTTTTCCTGTTAATTTATTTTATGGTTAAGATGTAAGCATTTTAAAGCAATGGGACTTTAGTATTTTTCATGTCATGCTGATATCTTGTATTTTGAAGACTAGTGTCTGAAACAAAACAGTAAAATCTTTAACCACAAAAACTAATTGAGATGGCTTCACTTGATAAAAGAAAATGCCTCTCAGTACAGAACAATCTTAGTATATCAAACTTTACATTAATTTTTTGATTTGCAGTGCACAATCCCACTTTGTAAACTTGCTACAATTAGTGTCACTAATTTATGGAATGTTCACACTTTCCAAGGCTGATAGACATTCCATTAGTGTGCATGAACTGTAGGCTCAGCATGCTTCTCATTGATAATGAACCTTTTGAAAATGAAATGACTATTTTTGACAAAGCACAATGAAGCAGAAAATGGGCAGATGCCATAGATTGTATAATCAGTACAGGGAAGATTCTAGCTAGTATTCATAATACATCAGACAAACCAATGGGGTATTTAGTGGTTAACTCCAATGTAATGACAATCTCGAGCCATCTGTCTTGAAAACCCATAGTACATATGTCTACTGCTGACCCACATTAATTAGAAAAAAGGCGCTTGAATAGTTAAGTAACAGATTATACTTCATAGTGAGAAAAATTACTAATAAACGACATAAAATTTATTTTTAATTTGACAGAATGACAACAGTTACATATAGGAGATTATGATCCAGCAGCAGAAAGCAAGTTTCAAAGTATTTGGTTCAATGATTTAAATAGTTTTTCAACCAACTTTTAGAGGGTACTTTTTTGTGTGTGCTTAGAAATTGTACAATATTTGCTTTGCCAATGTATACTATCAGATTAAAGCACCCATTTTTAATAATAGCAGATTTTAAATATCCTATAAGGTAGTGTATTAAGCAGCATTAATTTTAGAGTCATTAAAGTCAAAAGTTTTTACTGTGTGGTGATTGTTCTTGGTTTCCTAATTTTCCAGTTTTTCATCTTTTTTTTCTAGAGTTTCATTTCTTCCACTTAACCATTTCCCTGAACAAGTTATACAGTCTTTATCTCCATTTCCTTATATGTAGACTTGCCATGAGGAATAAAGGTGCTAATATACACAAAGTACTTGGAACACATAGTGATATTAAAATATTGGCTGTTGTTACTCTTGCCCAGTTACAATCCATTTTCTTATTCCAAGGATTGTGTGTTAGTTTCTTAAATTAATGTTTCATTCTTTTACAGCAGGTAGGAAAGGATGTCCAACTTTGTCACTTAGGGGTAGAAAATCTCATGAGCTTCAGGGTTTTGTCAGGAAGTGTTGGCAACAATGACACAGTGTATTCTGACCCAGTCAAGCACCAGGCCAGCCTAGATCCTACATTGTACACAAATTAGTTTCAGATCACTCCTTACCATGTTATGACATGTGGTCTTAGAATCATCCCAATATTCTAATAGTGAGACCAGCAGATTAGAAATCTGGTCATATATAACTAACTTTCAGAAATGTCATGGACTTACATAAATGGACCAATAGAATTGATAGGAAAGGATATTATTCAGTCCAGAATGAACCAGAACCTTATAAAAATGTAAAATGATGTGATATAAAAATAACATGATTTTTAAATAATACTCATTTCATAAGAATCTTCCCTCAGGAAACAAACACCAAAGTGAAGACATTTCCTAATTTAGTTGAACTAATAAAACAGTTCTTCCCAGTTTAAATAAAGTATGCTTGATATTATTAGCCATATCGAATTTAAATATCTATACTGCAATTTATAATTTCCGAGAGTTAAAAATATGAATCATAAAATATATAAAATAAGCATGTGCCAACATTTTCTTTCTCACTAATGAAGGAACCAGAAGATATTAAAGCTAATTCAAAAGACAATTCAAAAGGAGCTGTAGAAAATATTCTGGAAGAAGATTTCTAGCTTAGATAACAAAGCTGGTTATGTCTTATAGAGAGACAACACTGTATATTTAGGGCTCTCTTTACTAAATATAAATGATGCTTTTCCACATATGGGTACAATACATAGTAACAAGCTAATAGTTTTTATATTGCCCTCTCACTTTTTTCAACATAAAGTAAAATTAGAGACAAACAGTTACTTATTTTTATTATATATTTTGCTAATGTAACAATGTAAAGATTAATTACTTTTAGCAAATAACTACTTCATTATCTTTACTGTGGAATATACATTACGCTTACAAAAAAAAGGGCAAAAAAACCCACAACCAAATAATAGTCTCTGATATAAAAGTCTATGAATTATTTAAGTCCCATTCTTTCCTTCAATCAGTATGGACCCTTCATAACATATGATTGTGCTCTAAATTTGTCAGTTATAATCAATTAGGACATAGTACATTTAAGGATAGTTCAATATAAACAGACAGGTTTATAATTAAACCTATAAGTAAATAAATAATGAAGAAAACATTTTCAATTATTTTTTTTAAATAATCAATACATAATTGTCTTAGGTAATTGTCTCTATCAAAAATTAAATAAAAAATATGAATTTCTAATCTCCCACTATGCATTGACTATGATTTTCATTAGTGAAGTTGAATTTATTTCTAGTTCATGCCAGAGAGCAGTGATGGGGATTAGTTATGATGATGGTGATTAATTTAATCATTTTAAACCATGAATCCTACAGTACATACATATAAGTAAAAGCATGTTTCTTTTTCAAAGAAAATCTAACATTTTTGGGCATCCACTGCTGGTATGTTGATGCTACACATGAATCCTGTTACTTTATAATATATTCTCTTTGAGTCCAGTTACTTCCTATTTATTTTCTTATAATAGTTCAGTAATGGATTTGTAGGTTGGGACATGTTAAAGATGAATTAATCAAGGTAATAATAAATCAAGATTACTTTAGCACAAATACATCTTTTAAAAATCAAGCTGATTTCTTAAAACCATTTTTTTAAGTGAGAGGCAAGGCCATTTTATTTTATTTTATTTTTTGAATATTGATTTATTTTGAGAGAAAGAGAGAGAACATGAGCAGGGGAGGGGCAGAGAGAGGGGAGACAGAATCCCAAGCAGGCTCCATGTTGACAGTGTAGAGTCCAATACAGAGTTTGATCCCACTAACCGTAAGATCATAACCTGAGCCAAAATCAAGATTGGATGTTTAACCAACTGAGCCACCCAGGTGCCCCTGAAACCAAATATTTTATATTAATTTAACCCACTTTTCTTGCCTTTTCTTTTCTGTATGCAGAGTTTTCATTAGCAAAGTTTATATATAGGATATACTTCCTTCAAAAATTAAAGTTTATAATTAGGGAAATTAAATGGCATGTTTAGGATATAATTTAAATTAATATGTCTTCCGGATTGGATCAAATATTGAGAATGCTCAATAAATTAAGAAAGCAAACAGTTGAAATTTATGAACATTGATTTTGTGAACATAGAAACCAGTCAAGCAGTACAAATAATGAAGATATTAAATTAAAACAAAAGAAAGCAGAACTTTATATAATTTAGCCTATACAAAAATTTAAATATTTCTTCTAAATTAAATTATTTTAAAATAACAATTGCTAACTAAATGAAAAAGATTAATTGGAAAGATAGGTAAATGGGGTTTTTTTGTTTGTTTTTAGTTTGGAAAATAACTAATGTAATATCACCTGCTGATATGTAACTAAATTGAAACATTTAATTCTATTTTGGAAAACTAAACAACTCAAACCAGCAGATTAATTTCTAAATTAATGACATTGGATGTAAAGTTAAAACTATATATCTAATATATAAATGTTATTTATGAAGTATTTTAATTTTAGAATTAAGTTATTAAGGACATATCTTTGTGACTTGTTATTCTCATTTTACTGATATTCACTGTGACAGATTTTCTTGACAATTACTATAGAGATTAAAACATAATAAAAATATATTTAGGATAACAGAAACCCCTGCAAATAGTTACATATGTTTTATGAATTTATTTTTAGATATGCAATTAAGATAATGGAGTGTTGATCATGTATTGTGGGCTTGAGCTCCATGTCAGGCTCTGCACTAGCAGTGCAGAGCTTACTTGGGATTCCCTCTCTCTCTCTGCCCCTCACTTACTCATGCACTCTGTCTCTCCCTCTCTCAAAATAAATAAATAAATTTAACAAATGTTAATCACTCTTTCTAGCTCTATTTCTAGTGAATAATGGACAATTCTCTGCATTTTTTATGGAGTATAAGTGACATACAACATTGCATAAGTTTAAGCTGTATAACAAGTTGATTTGATACATTTATATACTGGAATATAATTACCACCATAGCATTATCAAACATCTCTATCATCTCTATTGTAGTGTTATCTAACATCTCTATTAATTCTGTGTCCATAGAATTATTCCTAACATGAGTAGGTATGAAGGGAGGAATCCAAGAGCTGAGTACTATAGGGGTATATAAAGTTAACTGAGCCCTGTTAGTTAGGATCCAGGTAGGCCTTAGAAATAAATATCTGTTCCAGGCCTACAGGCATGGGGTAAAAGTAGAGGAGTGTATCAAATACCAACTCTCCAAACAAGCACTGATTATAAAGGAGAAGTGGGTTTTATTAAAATTAAAAGTTCAGGGGTCCCTGGATGGCCCTCCCCTCCTCACTCTTTCTTCAAAACAAATAAATAAACTTAAGCAATTAAAAAAATAAATTAAATTAAAGGCTGCCATCAGCCTGCATAAAGGTGACCAGGCTCTTAGGAAGATGGGGGGAAAATAGCAAGAATACATGTTTCATGGCTGAAACTTAGGGACTGATCTAATTCAAGAGATATGTGCAAACAGCTTAGGTAGAGGCCTGCTCAGATCACCCATCAACCAAGCAGATAAGCTGACCAAAAAGAAAAAAAAAATTGGAAAGAATTTTAAAGCTTCTGTGGAACAATCTAGACCAATCAATGGACTGACACAAGGCTGCTATTGGTAATTAATACAAAGAGTATTATGGGAACAAGATAAATTAAGGCAAAAATAAGACTTAGGCCTATATTCTTTGATCCCAAGGTTGAGCCCCATGGATTCCTGAACTTAATACTGAAACTTAATGACTGTGATTTTGTGTTTTGTGTCTGGACTGCCCTTCTTGTTCTTTTGTCAGCCTTTAAAGTTTATGGGTATATTTTGGATATTCATCATATGGACTGGTTGGGATGAATTCTTTGGCACCTGTGTTTTTGACCTTTATAAAGGTCAGCCAAACATATATAGCCCCAACAGCCTATATTCCTAGATGTTTCCAATTGGAAAATTGAAACTAGATTGTAGAACAGGCAAAGACAATTTACTTGGTGACCTCACAATATTTTATATAGGCTAAAGTGCCACACAATATTATCTTCAAATTTTATAACCCAATCTTCCCTGTGGAAGCCACATTGTGCTTAGAGTCTCAGGGTAAGGTAAACAATTGAAATTTAAACTTGAAAAAGGCCAACAATGTTTCAGAAATGTCTAATATCATAAGAGCATTGGAATAGATCACTTCTGGTATTAGATTTGTATGTATCTGTGGATATTGTTCATGTCACCTTTATCATACCTCTTAGGCTTGTCTTCTCTTAGAGAAAAATGCAGTATGCTTTCACTCTCTGAACATTCCATAAATAGTCATTTGTGGGTTGAATTAATAGTAGCTTAATATGAACTTTTAAAGCATACAAATATTTCATTATGGTAATATTTTGCCACAAGTTTACATTGAAAAAAGTCATTTTAATTGCATATTACTTTGAATACTACTCAGTGGGGCCAGAACAAGAAAAGTAGCAATGACTTTGTCTGTCCAGGCCTATTTTGAGTTCTGTGTATTCTGTAGCACACAGAGACATTTCACAGAATCTTATGAATACATTTTGATCTGGAGCTATCAACTACAATAAAGAATTCTCAGTATTGAATTGGTTTTATAGATACTGGATATCCTACATCTGGAATTTTACTCTGGCCTCTATCCCAAGTCATTAGACAAATGGCCAAAACTGACTGGGAACCTTAATATAATAAACAAAACATAAAAGCAGTGAAGGTAGCAATAAAATAAGTCTTGACAGGAGAAATTATGCCTTTTTAAGACTCCATGGAATTAAAATATCCATCACCAATATCACATCTTATCTTAATCTTTTATGAGGAGATCCTCTTGGAAACTCCACTGATAATTAGGCACACACAGCTCTGGGATTAGAGAACTTTCTTCAACTGTAACAAATCTGTAGTCCATTTGTCGGTCCACACAGAAACATTATTTTACAGTCTTACTGGAAAAAAGGCATGACTCTTCAACTTTACGTTATTATTTTGCAGTAAAATTTGTCTGAACCAAACTGAACGTAAGACAAGCTGTGAGGAGCTCCACTTTGGTACAGAGATAGCACTTTCACTTAAAAAATGATTCTTATGTAATATAATTTAGTCACCTCTGGCCAGGTGGCCATCCATGTATTATACACAGAGACTGACATACTCTTTTGCCCAAACTGCTGGTGCAAGGGGTGGGAGGCTCTCTACAAGATTTGTAGATAGAAGAAAACATGGGCAAATTCAAATGAATGCCAAACTATCAGCCATAATGATGGTAAACCAATGGTAACCTGCAACACTGAATGCTCTAAGCCCTGGACTAGGAATCAGCTGTGGGTCCTAGCCATAAAGCACACTGTCATAAATTGGGCAAAAATATAAATTTACTCAGATTTATATGCCATCACTAATTGAACTATTCAATACTGGACTATAAACACATAGATCTGTATGAAGTACCTCCCTAAAAAACAGGTATAGCAATTCAACCATGGACTTATTCCTTACCTTTATGTATTTCATGCTCACAGGAAGCAAATCCATAAAAAGGAAAGCGAAGAACTGGTAGGAGGTATACCCCAAACCACCAACCATATCTTCCTATTCAAAGAAGACCCCTAAAAGGCAAGTTTGCTCCACCAACCTTTACTTCTTTAAAATGATATATGGGGCACCTCTGAAGTTCAGTCAGTTAAGTGTCCAACTTTGGCCCAGGTCATGATCTCACAGTTGGTGAGTTTGAACCCTGCATCAGTCTCTGTGCTGACAGTTCAGAGCCTGCAGCTTGCTTTGGATTCTGTGTCTCCCTCTCTCTCTGCCCTTCCCCCACTTACACTCTGTCTTTGTTTCTCTAAAAAAAATAAACATTGAAAAAAAATTTTTAAATGGTACAGGGCCATCTTCTCTCATCTGTCTGAACTTAACAGGCATCTAGGAATCAGGGCATAGGAAAAAGGAGAATTTAAGGAAAAGAGTCTAAGACTGTACCTTCTTCAAATAGCCCACCTCTTCAGAAGACAGGTAAATTACTCTCTATTTTTAGTGTACCTGGTTTACTGTACCACAGCAACATATGGGTGGACTGGTTCATTTAGCCTATATTGAAGGTACAGAATATGTGACCTTAGAGACTGACTTTGAATTAGGTGATACTGGGGGTTTGTATTACTTTTTCAGGGCTGCTCTAATAAACTACCATAAACTGCTTGGCTTAAAACAACTGACATTTATCCTCTCACAGTTCTGGAAGCTAGAAATCCAAAATCAGAATGTCAGAAGGGCCATGCTCTCTTCCCTAGCTTCCGTTGGTTGCCAGCAATCTTTGGCATTTCTTGGTTTGCAGCGACATAATTCTAATCCTTGTCTTAGTACTTACATGGCCTTTTCCTCCATGTGTCTGTGCCTGCACATGATGTTCTGTTTCTGTGTCTCTTTTGCTCTTACAAAGACAACAGTCTTATTGGATTAAAGGCGTATGGTGTCCCAATATAACGTCATCATAGCTTACATCTTAATTACAATCTAAAGACCCTATTTACAAATAAAGACACATCTGTAGGTACTTGTGATTAGGACTTTAGTATACATTTTGGGGGGGACACAATTTAGCCCCATATAATCCCCCTTCTACTAGCCCCAGAGTGCAACTATGATGGGAATTTGTCAGCTGTGGGGACTTGGTAGAACTCATCACTTTGAAAACTAGTAAACAATCTCCATCGTTGTCTTTATCTTAATAACATTCATCAAAACATTTTCAAACCTTAAAATATGAGACACTAACTGGAAAAGTGAGAATGTAATCATGGAGCATCAATATTAATAGGAAGAAGCTATTGTTGCATCTACCTATATGTGGTACATATAGCAGTACAAATAAATAATGCAATACAATAAATAGTTACAATAAGAATAAAATTCACCTTTGAAATGCTTTGTTCTAAAGAAGGTATCATATTTTCATTAGTAAATGACATTTATAAGCATAATCACTTAAAACAACCTCAAACTTTTAAGTCTAATTCTGCTTTTTTTCTTTATTCTGCAGTCTGAGATCTGTGCAGGTCTATAAATATAAAGAAAATATATGTGAATTGTCACTATGCATTCATTCAGTGAGACAGAAAATATCAGAGGCAAATCAATAGAAAATATGTATCCTTTCACGGAATCTACAAAATAAAACAAATAAAAACAGAAACAGACTGATAAATACAGAGAATAAACTGGTGGTTGCCAAAGGGGAAAGGAGTGAGGTGATGGGCATATTAGGTAAAGGCGATTAAGAGGTACAAGCTTCCAGTTATAAAACAGATGAATCACGGGGATGAAAAGTACAGCATAGTGATATGGCCAATAATGTTGTAATAATGTTGTATGCTGACAGATGGTAGCTACACTTATCATGGTGAGCGTTGCAGAATGTAGAGAATTATCAAATGCAGAATGTAGAGAATTATCAAATCACTATGTTGTACAACTGAAACTAATATTTTATGTCAATTACTCTTTACTAATAACAACTTTAAAATAAAGTATGTGGGGTGCCTGGGTGGCTCAGTCAGTTAAGCGTCTGGCTCTTGATTTCGGCTCAGGTCTTGATCTCACGGTTTATGAGATAGAGTCCCTAATAGGACTCTGCTTAGAGTGTTGGAACCTGCTTAGGATTCTCTCCCTCCTCTCTCTCCTCTTTCTTTGCTCTTCCCCTTGTTCACGGGCTTTCCTTTCTCAAAATGAACTTTAAAAAAGAAGAAAGCATGCATTCTTATTATTACTTTGAATATTAAAAACTTATTTTTAAAATAAAGGTCTATTACTAAAATGTTTTAAATTTATTTATTTATTTTAGATGGGAAGAGGCAGAGAGAGGAAGCAAGAGAATCCCAAGCAGGCTCCATGCTGTCAGCGCGTAGTCTGATGTGGAGCTGGAGCTCACAAACCATGGGATCATGACCTGAGGGAAAACCAAGTCAGACGCTTCACTGACTGGGTCACCCAGGCACCCCTGAATAAATTTCTAAACTTTGAAAGCAAATAAGAAAGCAAAACCCTTATATTAATCTCATGTTTATCTCTGAGCCTATAACTGGAAAGTGATAGGTTTCTACCAGTATTTTAATTTATGGATGTCTCATCTTTATTATTCATTTCAAAACAAGCAGCATTTACAATATTGGAAAGTATTATGATATGAATTGTATACTAGATTTTCTAGGCATCACACATCACATATTTTTTTATTACAAAGTTTTAATTTAGGACATAAATCTCATTATTTCCTTAGAAAATATGATCACTTCAACTGATATATGCATAGAAGTTAGGCTTTAAATCTGTGATTAAATCAAGCATTTTAGTTTATAACACTTAACTTGAAAATTACTTACACTGACTCTCAAGTATATAGATGAATGTGTGAGAGTGTGTTTGTGTATATATGTATTCTCTTCACTAATGTCAACACAGCTATTTTTTCCTCCATATCTTGAATTCTCTATCAGGTGTGAGGTGCACATTTTCATATTAAATCCAAGTTGTGTGAAAATCAAATGTTAGAATTAAGTCTGGACTTGAATGCAGTTTGTCAAGATGCCTCGTCTAGGAGAGACATTACAGGGACTAATATTGTCTAAAAAATCACATTTATGTTTTCTACTTATCAAGAGTCAATCATTGAAATGAATCTTACACAGATCATCCAAAATTATTAAAAATTTTCTTCCTATATCATTACTGGGATACAATTGATACTACACATTTACATTAAATGCATTACACTGTAATTACATCATTTATAAAGACGCATAAGCACAAAAATGTACCAATAAAGTTAAACATGATATTATGTATCAGTCACTTGTCAAAAGGGAGTAAACCACTGAGTTTCAAAGTACTTTTGACCATTACACATTATTTTCTTTGCCATTTATGTTAGGCCAGATGGAATGCGGGAACCATTTATAAACCTCACATAAAATTTAAAGTTACTTAACTTTAGGTAATATAAAATAGAAATATAGAAACACACACTAAAACCTATTTAGTATATTTGTAGCTAAAAGTAAAAAAATATACATATTAGAAAAAAGAATTTGATGTATTACCACAGTATATACAATTTAAAATGTGTCACATTTTCTACTGATTTTTGTGATATTGAAAGAAAGTCAACACATTGAGTCTTCAGAACAAGTTTTTGAACAACTTTTTTTAGTATAAAAGCTAAAAATATAATCATATTTTAAGTTAATAATTTTTCTTAATTATATAATAATAATACTGCACATTTATTGCACTTCATGCTATTGATACTATTTTTAAAATGTAACCTAATATATGATACATATTTCACATAATTGAAAATATTTGAAGAACTTGCTAATTAAACTCTGCTATTAGAAAGCTCTTCAAACTTTTAAAAATAATAATGCTTAAGCAACAATCTATCTCCATTGATATATTATTTAATATTCTCATATATATTGGTTAATCGTACCAGTTCAATTGAAATGATTTTCCATTAACCCACTGAAATGCATTTGATTTTAAATATTTTTGATGTTTGGAATTTTATTCAGAGACAAAATTATTAGAACATACTAATTATTTGTTACTTTAATATATGTTTATATCACTTAATTCAGAAATCTTTTGTTAGCTAGTAAGACAGTTAGTACTTGACCAATGCACTTTTTTATGCTTATGTAGAAACTACTTCTCATCTTTTTCTCAGTAAAGCATGGTTTCTAATTGACAATACGATATTTAAACAGGCCCAGAAACAAAAATATGTCCAGATAGCTATCTAAAGCTGCCTACAGAATTGTTCACTCCTTTGCATCCTACTTACTTCAAGTTAACTTCAATAAAACAGCTAGCAATTTTTATAATTTATTTGTGTATGAATATTGCAGATTTAATTTATGAACTCCTTTAATTAAAATAAGCAGAGTCTTCTAATTATAAAGGTAACACATGAGTAAATATTTTAATAAAGTTAACATGAAAACATAGAAAAAATGTTTTTTTTAATTTTACCTAGTGCTAACAATGCAGAAGACAATGCCTTAATGCTGTTTTTACACAAATCCAGAGATGATGTAACAGTTTGAGAGATAACTAGATAACTACTTTTTCATTTATCAACTACTTACAGTTTCTACACTGTTTAGATGCAAGTAATACAGATGCTAATGAACAGATACGGAAGATTTCCTAAAGTGGTAAGAGAAGATTTAGGTAAGGTAACTAAATAAAACTAATAAACTGGCTGATGAGCAGTGAACAATAAATCAGGGAGAAGGAATAGGCCATGTGTATGTTCTTTAAAAAAATCACATTTTTTAATTACTGAGGAGTATGATTGTTCTTCTACATATTATGTTTTTCTGTAAATTTTCTTTTTCATATCCTTTACTATGGTTGAGTATGACTCTGTTTGTTGTTTGACCACTGATAGTTCCCATGCCCAACCACTTTCTTTTTCTCTCTGCCCCAAATCTGGCCAAGATGATAAGGAAGCCTGAATGCTCTCTCCCTTGGTGCCTGCAGGATTCGCAAACCAATGCATACCCTGGCCAAGTGTATGGAAACATCCACCCCAACTCCATGTTCTAATCACCATAAAACTACAAAGGAGTCACTTGCTTTCCAAGAGAGCAATTTTTGGACCTGCTTGAGAACCTGCTTGCCTTCCACAGAGAGACTGATTACGTGAGCGATAAATTCTTCCTACCCTCTTGGGATGTGTGTGTATGTGTAATTGTGTGTGCGTGTTGTGTCATCAGTCTCAGCATTTGAACCAAATTTTGGTGGGAATTAGAGGATTTATCCCATCTCCCCAGAATGACTACAAATTTACCCTGTTTTCCCATAAAATTTTATTGTTTAACTTAGATATATGCTCAACATTCTGATTTCTGTTTATTCATAGACATAAACTTTATTATTTCCAGCTGTATCATTCTTTCTTTAAAGATGACTGGATTTTGCGTTTCATACAAATTGTAAAGTGGTTAATATTCCTTCATCGTTTCATTGTTTGAAAATCTTCAATGTGTCTCACTATATCCATTTTCCACCTTGGTCTGCACCCTGACAGACTGATCTATAAGGACTATCTCAACAGACCTCCTTAGCCTTGGACTTCCAGCTGATTTTCCTCAATGGGAGGCACTTGCATGAGATTTCAGGATAGAGCTGAGGAAGTTCAGAATGTTGATAAGCCAGTCATTGCCGGACACCTGTAAGTAACTGTAACCTTTACCAATGTCACAGCTTTCAGGTGACTCTCTCAATACAACTACTCTCTCTAGGTTACCACTCCTTCCCCTTCATGTCTGGGAAGTTCTTAGCTGCACTCAAACATTTTGGATCCCTAAATTCTGACCACTTTTTAATTAGTCCCTTTATTAAACTTCCACCAAAATCAAGTTTGATGCATAATCTGTTTCTTGCTGAGGCCTGACAGATCTGTTCTAAATATTTTTTCACAGTTGGACATTGGAAAATAAATTGTTTTTCTGTTTAAATAAGTTTTACATTGAAAAATAATACTAATGTATGATATTGATTTTCTACAAATAGTGAGCACATGTTTTAAATTGTTTAAAATAATTTTAGCTAGGTGTATTTCAACTTCAATTTATATATGTTTCCAACTTTATGTAACTACACCACTTACTCATTTTATATCATCCATATCTTAACTATTCATGTGTTCCTTAATATTCTTTATTTGTACTTCATCATTTTATTTCATATACTATGTTTTTTTAATATTGAATCATACATAGTTTCTAGCACTGGAGCCAAAATTTCTGGAGTAGTTACTCTTTTGTTTTACACTAAATAAAAAATCTTATCTGAATATTGGAAATAATTTCTTTATGACTCTATATCCTAAGATTTAGGAATTGCCCAAATTAGTACTATCATAGAACTCAGAATTCTAACTATTTATTATTGTTATTAATCAGTCCCCTTCCATAAAACAATATGAACTGGATTGTTTAGAATGTTTTACTAGGCTCTTCACAATCTTTAGATAGATCAAATCCAAGATTCTTTTATGGCATCTATGGGTAAGATGAGACACTTGGCTAATACAATGACATTGACGAGATTAACTTTTTTTAATCTTTTCAATTGAATCATATTTTAGTTTTAGAAGATGTCCTGGCTTTTCAATGTATACAAATAGCATGCTATGGTAATCATATGGAAAAAAGTTGACTATTATTTTTATTATTTTTATTTTTATTTCTTAATTTAGAGGGGCATAGGTAGAGAGAGAGAGAGAATCTCAAGTAGGCTCTATGCTCATTGCAGGGCTGAGTCCCACAACCCTGGGATCATGACCTGAGCTGAAATCAGGAGTTGGATACTCAACTGGCCCTAGTCACACAGGTGCCCCTTGCCTAACTGAACTCTAACAGAATTTCTTATAGTATGTGTCCATTATAGTATGTCATATTGTGAGCAGGTTGTGTTAGATTTACTTCTTTGCTAAGAAATGAATAACAGATAAGAAAATTAGGAAAGAATATCCCCAAATTTAGTACAAAATGGCAATGTTCAAATGACATTTAAAAGATATGCAAACTCTGATTTTTAATACACCAGTCTTGACACTGAACTGCGAGAGAAGAAGGGTCTGATAATACAACATTGTGTGGCTAAAAATTGTGGAAGGCCAGATGGTATCTATCCCAAGCATTACAAGGAGCTGGGTTGCAGAAATCTTATATCTGAATGATTAATGATATTTGACATCTACAAAGTAAATGATATACCCAGTATCTGTAATACAGTGATGTGATCCTGGTTGTAGGAAGAAAAATGAAAACATGGTTAACAATTGTAAGACCGCCGATCATGACTATATATAATGCTAAAGAATACAAGAGAAATGATCTGATTTATCTAATGTTGAATGTCCAGTACTGCCTACCAGATGAGGGGAACATAATGTTTGACAACTCTTTGGAGTCTTTAATGCTCCATTGGTGACAGACACACCAGATTATTATCTCTTGACACAGAAAGGTAGACAAGGATAATTGGCCTTTATGAAATTATATACTAGAGATTAATTTTATAGACAAACAACTTTGAGAAGGGTATTACATTTCTTATATTTTCAAGAGCAATTAGAGCCAAATGCCAAGAGTAGTACTCTACTCAGATGCTACTTATAGAAACCTTGGGCATCTAATTACAAACTATAAACTACAGAAGTATGTTTTATGCCAACTAAATAATGGAGAGTTAACTCTAGGAACTTAAAAGTGTATAATATTAACTGCAGGGATGTTGTCAATTAATACAATTCAGTAAGAAAAAGTAAAATTCTGATTATAAAGGTAATTCCTGGTTTACTAATACTATCAATGCAAATAGTACATGATAGTCTACAGTTCTCCCATGGGCTGACACTGCTCATTATCACCCAATTCAGAATAGCAAGTGGATGTCTGGTATAGAGATATGATTTTCTTTATGCTGTTGTAGAAACCTAGGAAGGCAATAATAATCCACTACTCAACATACCTCTGGCCGTGAAGGAGATAGTGGCTTTGCATATTAGAAGTTTCTAATGCTTTCCCACAGTAAAATATGCTATAATCACCTAATGTAATTATTGGTTCCATATCTGTGCAATATGATGACTTTATTTGTTGCACAGCAGTTGTAACCCAGATAACTTTTCTGTTTTTCTCATGATTTCATGGTTTTTTATTTTTAAATTATTTTTACATTAAAATTCTCCTTCTATCCAAATTATATTTTTATACTTATTCTGTCTATGTCATCATTCCTACTTCTCTGGTAGTATATGGTAAATTTTATTGCCTTTTAAAATTTTGACTATTTATACTTCCTTTTAAATTTTTTAATGTTTATTTATTTTTGAGAGAGAGAGAGAGAGAGAGAGAGAGGGAATCCCAAGCAGGTTCTATGCTTACAGTGCAGAGCCTGACACAGGGCTTGATAATCTTATGAACTGTAAAATCATGACCTGAGCCCAAATCAAGAGTTAGACACTTAACTGACTGAGCCACCCAGGTGTCCTGTTTATAGCTCTATTTAAAGCCCTACAAATGCAAACTGATGCAGCCACTATGGAAAACAGTATGGAGGTTCTTCAAAAAGTTAAGAAATAGAACTACCCTATGATCCAGAAATTGCAGTACCAGGCATTTACCCAAAGGATTCAAAAATGTTTATTCAAAGTGGCACATGCACCCTGATGTTTATAGCATCATCATCAACAATAGCAAATTAATGAAAGAGCCCAAGTGACCATAGACTGATGAATAAATAAAGAAGAGGTGGTATATATATATATATATATATATATATACACTAGAATATTACACACACTAGAATATCACTTAGCCATCAAAAAGAATGAAATCTTTCCATTTTCAATGATGTGGAATAGAGCTACAGTGTATTATGCTAAGATTGACATTGAAAGATGTCAATCGGAGAAATACAAATACCATATGATTTCACTCATGTGGAACTTAAGAAACAAAACAGAGGAACGTAGGGGAAGGGGAAGAAAAGAGAGAGGGAAACTAACCATAAGAGACTCAACTATAGAGAACAAATTGAAGGTTGATGGACGGTAGGTGCATGGGGGGATCTGCTAAATGAGTGATGGGTATTAAGGAGGGCACTTATTTTGTTGAGCACTGGATGTTATATGTAAGTGATGAATGAATTCTACCCCTGAAACCAATGTTACACCACATATTAATTAACTAACTAGAATTTAAGTAAAATTTGAAAAAGAAAAGAAGACAAATGAAACTGATCTATTGGACAGTCTAAATTCAGTAAGATATCAATGTGGAATAATTGTTTTGTCACTATCTTCAGGTATGCTTTTTTTAGTCCCACTACAGCATACTTGGCATATCTCATTTATTATCATCTACTTATATGTATAAAATACAATGATAAAATGTAATCTTAATCAAACTTTAAAAATGCATTTTTCTTACCGTCCCAGTGGCAGATAGTTCTGGTATTAATGACTGGATACAGGGAAATAATATAGTCTGTTTTTGCAATCTTTATCCACTTAGTCATATTTTCTCTTTTGGGTTTTCAATTCAAAGTCATTAAGAGAAGGTGGAGAGAAAAGTTGGGGGGGTCCTCTTACTCTACTACTTAAAACTGGTACTACTGCAGGCCTTGCCTTACTGTCCAAGCTCAAATTCCTGCTCTTTCACCAGCAATAGGGCTTTCTCTGTATAGCGATGTCTTTTGATATAACCATATCTGTGGCAATTCTCCAATTCTTGAGGCTTCCTTATGGAAAATGCCATCTTCTGTACTCAAGCCTAGTCCGCTTCCTTACTGTGCACTTGGACTTTCTGGGAAAGAGTATGTTTTTACCAAATAAAATAGCTCTTTTTAATGAATTCTGTCCCTCCTCTTTGATGTCTTCCTTTCTCTTATTATCTTGTATAAAAATAGGCACATAATGCAGACTAGCAAATCACTTGATTCAGCAGGGCTCAACCAGGAAATTGTTTCATCTCCACTTTTTGCAGGTACTTCCAAACTCTGCTTCTAAACCTCGTCTAGCCTCCTCACAAAGTTTAAGGGAATATTAACTTTTCCTCCCTGTGGGAAAATAACCTTTTATCATGAACACTTCCCTCCTGAAAACTACAAGTTTATCCACTCAATTATTCAAGTGTTATCTTCTGCATGTATAGTGGTGAAGCAAAGTAATGGTTGTGGTCCCAGGGTCATTCTGCTGTCATTAATTGTATCCTATTAGGATATATCTATTAGTGATCTCTAGAATGTGAATCCCCTCACTCAATTTTCAGCTTGGTGATAATTGCAATAAAACAGTAGAACATCTTGCTAAACATCCAGTTACATAAAAGTTGTTAGATTAGCTATAACCTTAAGCCATTACCTTTGAAGAAGCATCTCCTTGCATTCTAGTAGTGTAAAAAGTATTATTAATCATTGTCTAAAATTATTGTCTCCTTTCTTCAAAACTCACTAGGTGCACTGTATTACTTAAACTAGTTTTTGTAAGTAGTTAATGACCAATTATTTGCCAATCCAACCAGCTTGTTTGTTTTATTTTGCTTTCACTCTTCTCCATGACTACATCAGGTTCTGTGTTTTGTAATTTCCATTACAAATTAGCCAAAATTCTGATTTCTTTTGACTAGTCTATTTTTACATTCACTTCACTTCATACCATCACAGGCATGGGTAAACACAGGTGTCTATTCTTTTTATGCTCACATCATAGAAGCAATGTATCGTTTGCAAAAAGAACATGGCAAATTGATCCCAATATACTTTTGAAGCCAGAAATTTCAACCAGATCCTAGAAACTTCAACTAAATTTCCCATTCTCATAATGCACCTTGAAATCTTTTCACTCTACTGATTATCCCTGTAATGATATTTCAACTAGTAGCTACAAAAAAGTCCCCTAATTTATAAGATATCAAACATTACACTGAGTGCTATACTCTTATTCTCTCATTCTCCTCTAAGGAATTGTTGTCACTAATGGTATCTATTTTCTTAAGTCATATGTACTTCTCAACACATTGCAAACTGGATTAATTTTTTTTCCTTGCTTAATCAAAGAAATCAAATGACACCATCTCATTCTTTTCTTGTTTATCCACTTTGGAAGGGAATTGGCCAGATAATTTGTAAGATGTTCCTTAATTTGATTTGTTTGCTGTCTTCTCATGATTAAACCTGAGCTACAGGCTTTTAGGGGGAAAATACTAGAAAGGTGTATTTTCCTCCTCCTATCATATCAAAGGATGATGTCAACATGATCTACCGCTAATGATGCTTACTTTGATCATTTGAATAAAATGGTGTCTGTCCCATTCCTCCACTGTAAAATTATCATTTTTTGTTTCCATACCCTATTCTTTGGAAATACATTACTACATCTAGCTCATGCTCATAGTGTGGAGGAATGGCTTAATCTTCACCTAGATGAGGGTGGAACTACCTACATTTATTATCTGGAAAGGTTCCGTATGGAAGATTTATCTCTATTGTTTTCTATTAATTGTATCTCCCATATGTCTCTGTTGTGTACAGATTTCTGCATCTCCACTATTAAACGTCCTGCCTGCAGCACCACTGTATCTCAACTGGGCTACTTTGCTGTTTTCATCAACCTATATACTGTAATCTCTGTAAAACTTTCAATACCTTCTCATTATGAAGTTTACAAGCAGCTGTTTGGTTTGACCTCTACTAATCTTTCTAGCCATAACATGCTCCATGATTCTCATTTCTTTCTCTCTTCTAGTTATGTTGGCTTTCCATGAGTTCACCTACTCATTATCTTCCCTCTTGCAAATAGTTACACCTGTTGGCCCATTACATGGAATACTTCTCCCATTACATGTCATCTAGAAATTTTTTTTTTCTTTTAATGGCAGGAAACCCTTTCCTGATATTCTTAACTCAGAAAATCTTAGCATTGATATTCCTCCTTTGCAGCATTTGGTGTCATTGCAATGGCAGATTGTTGCTTTGACAATAATTTAATCAATATTTAGTCCCCACAAACATAGGAGATAATCTCTATTTTTTTCCCGACATTTTCTTTCTAACATGAAACTTAGACATCTTATTTTGGTGATACTCTATAAATTTTAGTTCAATCAATTGAAATAAAAGATTAATTATTATGAGCTAATATTTAGGTCAAGCTTATTCAGGGATTATTACCTAGAGAGTATCAGGTAAGGGTAAAGTAAATGTTAAGACATGAATTGATATTCTAATGAAGTTTATATCTTTATTGCTTTTCTCCCCATTCCTCAGTCACTGATTATTTCCTTAACACCTCACTTCTTTTTCTGCTTTTATAACACTTAAAATATTGCAAATTGTTCATCATTTTCAGGCCAGTTATATTACTTCATAATTACCTGGCTTTTGTCTCATCAATGTCTCATGAAACTAGAAATTCATGTTTCTTCTCTGTTTGTTTTTTCATATCCTGATTGTATTTTCTGTACTGTTGGGGTTGAAAGTTACAAAAATCAACTTGATGTCACTATATATAAAATAGGTATATCTTATTTTATCTTATTTTAAATGAAAAATATAAATATAAAATTAAGAGCACATTGTATAATGATTACTGAAATTGAGTTAATTAACAATCCATCACTTTACATAGTTATTTATTTCTGTATGCATGTGGTGAGAACACTTAAGATCTGCTCTCTTAGTAAATTTTAAGTACATAATACATTACTATTAACTATAAGGCCTGTGTTGAAATGAGATCTCTAGAACGTACTCATCTTGTAGCTGAAAGTTTAGTGTGGAATTCAAAGACATATTAGATCTGAGTGCATCAAGAATCTAGACTAGATAGCTTTCAAAATCTCTACAATTATTTCCTTCAAGTTTTATCTGCTTCTTTCTGTTCATCTTTTACTATTCTTTCTCAGAAAATTCCACTGCATATGTTTTGTATTTACAGTACCCTCTACATCCACCAATTTCTCTGGTTTTAATAACAGTGGGTAAAGGACTCTGTATATCCTAATTAAATTTGTTGACCTAAGAGAGCCTCTGTCAAGCAGTGTGTTAACATTAAATACATAATGGAAATTGGACTTGAAAATTCCCTAAGAAAACAAAACCATTTTAGCCATGTAAGAAAAACTAAATCTGATCTATTTTAAGAATATATGTAAGACTTAAAGTAGGTTGTTTCTTGTAAATGCCTCTGATAATCATAAAAGAAACTTAAGTTTCACTTTCTTAAAAATAATATATGATAATCTTGTTTAATCAATTATCTGCTACCTAGAAACCTCTATTGTAACAACCAAGCACTGTAAAGATTAAACAGCTTCCTAATTTTCACTTTGTAAGCCATCCTGTAACATTATGTCCCTGAGTTTCATACCAATGTCAAATTAGAAAACTCCAAGTTCATGAGCAATTCTCATATACGCAATAAGGTCATACTGAATACTATTTATTGATTTAATGGTTTTAATTTTTCTATTTCTGAATTTTTAACAGGAGATTTGAAAAATATATTGATGAGTAATTCTTAAGTGATGAAAAATGTTGACGATAAATCTTCTGATTCCATTTAAAGTTATTTAAAGTTCTACCTGAAATTCAACACTTCTGGATAATTTTAGAGGTGTCAACTATAGTATGATGCAGAAACATTCTTTACAGGGTTGTAGAAAGAATTAAATAAGGTATCCTATATACACAATTTTTTATAATATGGAGACATACTCAACATTTGTATTTATTTACATTATGCAGTTTTTGAATGGTCTTTTGAATATTAAATTGCTATAAATATCTAACAGAAAATTTTTATAAAAAACTGAAGTGATGGGCAGTTGAAAAAGATATAAATATGAAAAACTGAACTAAATAGTTTGGTCTCAAAGATAATATACTAAAGATAGATAATAACTTCATTATTCAAATTTCAAAATAAAACTAAGCATTTAGAAGATGAATATTTTTCAATTTGACACAGAATTAAAAATATAATTTTCATATTCAATGTAATAAATAACTTACATTGTAATGCATATTCCTTTAAATTCATGTTTGTGTAATCTAGTCTTTCCCTGGTAAGCACTTTCATTGACAGAGCTATCCTTTAAACTTTTAAAAGCAAAACATAACACCCACATTTTTATGGGGCCTTTTGTCAATAAGCATGTATACAAACATTGTCAAACCGGCCTATTTTCCCTAAGGTACTATTTCTCCACACTTTGTATTGATTTGTGTATGTCCTACAATGAACTGGAACAGAAAAGCAAATGCACTCTTACACCAGTGAATTTGTAGTGTTACACAAATTGCTTGGGCAAAATCCATTAGCAAGAATATTTCAAAAGAAAGTTTCATGTTCACAGTTCTAAATCTTTAAAGAACCTCTGAGAGAGTATCTGGTAAATTGCAAGTGCGAAAAATGGAAACAGTAGAAATTGAGATTTCAAGGAGTTTTCAGCAAATGGACACTTAAGAAATTGCACTCTGGACAAAGAGATGTTATTGGGGAGGAGGGGGGAAGGATAAAATTACTGTTAGTAGAAATTTCCAAAAGGCATATGCATACTATACTTTCACCTGTCTGTCTTGGAATCACTATGGGATTGTTCAGTACCTCCCTTAGGTATCTTAAAACTTCTTTCAGGGGCATGTGGGTGGCTCAGTGGGTTGAACATCTATCTGACTTCGGCTCAGCTCATGATCTCATGATTCATGGGTTCAAGCTCCATGTCAGGCTTTGCACTGACAGCATGGAGCCTGCTTCAGATTCTCTGTCTTTCTCTCTCTACCCCTCTTCCACTCTCTCTCAAAAATAAACACTAAAAAAACTTCTTTCAGATATTAATTTTAATAATAATAATTATGATGATGATAATGATGATGCCAGCAGACTAAGGAGGTCTAATGAAGTCAGTTCCTTAGATTTTTGGATTGCTCAATATGCCGCTCTAACATAACACTTTCATCTAATTTCCATTTAGCAATACTGGAGCTTAATCCGGAATCCAACATTTAATGTAAATATTAAATAAACAACTGTTTGGCATTCACCAGATATATGACACACACAAGCACAATTTTTTAACTTGTAGTTTATTTTCAAAAATAAATCTAAAAGTGGTGAAGCCCAATTTTTTAAAAAATGTTTAAATGTTTATATTTGAGAAAGACAGAGTGTGAGAGGGGAGGGAGAGAGAGAGAGAGAGAGAGAGAGAGAGAGAACCTGAAGCAGGCACCAGGCTCTGAGCTGTCAGCACAGAGCCTGACACTGAGGTTGAACTCCCCACTCATGAGTTCATGGCCTGAACTGATGTAGGATGCTTAACTGACTGAGCTACCCAAACATTCCCAAAGATTCTGTAATATGTAAAAATATATGAAGATGGGCTTCCAATTCAAATGAAATATTGTACTTAAATATAATAAAAATACATGCATCAATCAATCAATATAATGGGGAAAAACAAAAAGTAAAATCCTAAAATAAAAATTTCCATGAGGTATCAAAATGACATTGACCCTTTTTTATATTTTCTCATTTTTGTACAGAATTCATGTTTTTTCCCCTTAATTTATTTGGTTTGTGAAACTGGATACAACAGGCTATCTATCAGAATGTGTGACATAAATCTTTTACTTTATTTCATGACAATTTATACCCTATATGACAAAAATCTAAAATGTCAACTAGAAACCACCCTTTCTTTTTTTTGTAAATGTTTTTTATTTATTTCTGAGAGAGAAAGAGAGAGAGAGACAGTGTGAGTTGGGCAGGGTCAGAGAAAGAGGGAGACACGGAATCCGAAACAGGCTCCAGGCTCTGAGCTGGCTGTCAGCACAGAGCTCGGTGTGGGGCTTGAACTCACTAACCGTGAGATCATGACCTGAGCAGAAGCTGGATGTTTAACCGACTGAGCCACCCAGGTGAACCTAGAAACCACTTTTTCTATGAGAATAATATCATATTACTTGCATGTGAAATTAATACTACATTGAGTAAATTTGAGAGATTGGAGGATTTTAGTCAAAGTACATTTTGTTCTCATAAAAAAATCTATACAGTTATCATGTAAAATATTATCTGAGGATAGACTCACAAATTTCCACTGAGATATCAACATAAATAAATAAACCAGTTATAGATAATTAAATTAAATACTGTGACAAATTATTTAGTGTACTTTCTAATACTAAAATCTAGATAATAACCTCTTTGTATACAGCCAATGGAGTCATATTTAGAATAGTGTCCAATGCCTTGTACACCTTCTCAATAAGAGGAAATGATAACTTTATAAGGAGACAGGGAAGAAACTTTGGCCCTCCTAAACTGTCTACTTCAAAAACAGATCCACAGTATTCATCAGGCATAAAACTCTCTATAGAAATAGCAAGGCTATTTGTCATTGTCAATTATTGCTATAAATAGGCTGTATAAACATTAGGTAAGTGATGCCAACACATCATTTAAGGTATAGTCCTAATAGACAAATACTAGCAATGTACCTAAAATTATCTAAATAATATGAGTCTGGCATTCATCTTTCTTAATATCAAGATCTCAAATTTTCTCCCCGTGCGTGGGAGTCTGTAAGCAATGTTTACAGGCATCACAAAGTCATACTTCATGCCTGCTTGTCACCTTATTCAGTGGATGCACACTTGATGGCTGCAACTCCTCTGTGTATTTCTTAAAGATCACAGCACAGGACCAGTGACTTATAAGCTGTCTTCTCTCTCCCTAAAGCTTGTCATAGCATTCCTAGGCATTCATTAAATCTCCAAAGCATATCTTATGTGAAATTATAACATTTTCAAAACTTTGCTAAAATTTTTTGACAACAGAATTACAACCTGGTGACAAATGATTAGTGTCGTTATGATGCTGACTGACACCTGCCACATAGGTCAACTATCTCTTAAGACTTTCCTTCACTCTTCCATTTCCTTAGGCTTTACTACCAGTATCTTCCTGACCCATATCTTTCTTATCTAAAGTTATGGCTCCAAATCCTAGCAAGAAGAAAGGGAAACAATTGATGTTTTCTCAGTCTCACAGCTAAACTTCCCATTTAGAAAACATATTTTCAAAGAGTTTTTTTCTCCTAAACAGAGAGGAAAAAAACCATAAAGGTTGATATTAACTTTACTTTTATATATTTTTAAATCTTTGTATTGACTGAATTTTTTTCTGGCCCAGAAAATAAATTTATTTTGCATATGAGAAAGATTCATTAAAGAAGTTTGCTTCTCTCACATTGTTTGTTTTGCTTAATCCTCTAAAAAGCATAATACTTCCTTAAAGATGAAATTAGTTTCAACTTTTATTAACCAGTAAATTTGCTAGCATTTTATTTATTTTTTAATCTCTATTTATTATTGATTTGAGTAGGAAGAGTGAGAAAGACAATATGGGAGGGGCAGAGAGGGAGACAGAGAATCCTAAGCAGGCTCCACACTGTCAGTGCAGAGCCCAACATGGGGCATGAACCATGAGTTCATGACCTGAGTGGAAACAAAGAGACAGATGCTTAACCAACTGAGCCACCCAGGTGACCCTGCTAACATTTTAAAAGTAATAAATGCTTTGTCCAAACATCTAAATATTAGTATTTCAAAAAGGGAAGAACCAAATTTCAGGCAGAATATCAATTTAGCTTTTTCTTCAGTGGAATTTTTATAGTAACTAAGCAAGCTCCACTCTTGGCATAACTTGACCTCAGCATTAGGCTGGTACCTTAATGATGATGACTATCTCATGGGAGTTAGCTGTGACAGTCTGGTATCCTTCCTTGTTAGCCTAACAGTGCTATAAACCTGTGGCCTAGAAGAGGAGAAGTGTATTATTATTTAGATCATTTGGCCATTTAAGGTGTCTCTGAAGAAGTAAGCTTTTAATTTTGGCCTAAAGATTAACTATATATATATATACCTATTTAAAAGACACTGCAGAAAAGCCTCAGCCTAATCAAAATCACATGAAAACTCACTTTAGTGAAGACATTTAGGAGGACATTTCTATGCTAACATAGAAAACTGAGAAAAACACTAACCTACTTGAGAAGTAAGAGCAAAGGATGGTAGGATTATTTTTTGTTTGGAGACAAAGGGAAGTTGTGCAGTGCTTTGTAGTTTATGATGAAGTATTTGGATTTTATTAATGTAGAAATAAAGTTGTACAAGTTTTAATAAGAGGCATGATTTTATTTACATTTTTCAAAACATCACTCTGGCTGCTATGAAGGAGGAATGATGTAGGGAGCCTACAATGGAAACATTTACATTGTTATGCATAAGATACAATAGAATATTGGGGTCAAGAAGATGGCAATAAATATGAAGAAGACATTTTGAAGGTAAGACTTACATGATTTCTGGAGAGCTCATATATTTGTATGAAAAAATAGAGGAATCAACGATAATTCCCCAGTTTTCAAACTGGAGAAAGCTACATATATAAATAGATACATACACATAAATACATATATACACATAAAACATATGTATGTATTGGGTGATGGAAACATATAGATGGCATTGAATGTCATAGAAATTGAGACTACCTACATAGAGAGTTCTGATCCATCTTTAATGAAAATCTAATGCCATTTTTAGTTTATAAACCTCTAAATCTAATGACGAACCAATGAACACATGATAGCATATAAACTATTTTGCTGTGTATTTCATCCATTAGTTTGAATGAACACATTGAATGTTTTCCAATGCTATCTCAACACAAACTTAATTATGCTAAGTGCTTCTCATCTGGGAATCAAACAATTCCTTGTTTGAGAATAACATTGTAACTCTCCAGATACTCTTGACTTCCCTCTCTCTCACTGTACTTTTGAACATCTAATTCATCAACAGAACATGTGATCTCAGTCAAAGCTACAATTAATTCTCATCTGCACTGTTGTAGTTTCTTGAGAGGTCTCCCTTTTCCACTGTTGCCATTTTTCAGTCTACTCACAAGAGAAAAGCCCAAATGATCCTACTACATAAATCCTCTACTCGAAATTTTTCAGAGATTAAAATGCAAAGTTGTTATAATCATCTACAAAGTCTTCTTGATTTTATGTTCATCTTACCTCCTCTAACTTTCCCATTCTTGCATTATACTTCATATTAGCCTTTTCCTTTAATACCAGCCATTTTCTTGCCTAAAAGTCTTTGTGAAAGTTGATTTCTTCACCTTAAATACAATTTCCCAGATATCTATATGTCTTACTACATGCCACTAGATATGTATATGTTTCATATCTATATAGTCTCACTCAGGTGACTTCTTAACGTCTTTGTTCAACTGTCATCTTCATAGTGTGGTTTTCTGGGACTATGCAAATTATAATTATGTCCTGTTGTGCCTTTCTGCATAACTCTTGAAATCAAAACTTATTTATCTGGATTGTCTTCATTCACCACCCAGTTATGTGTAGGTTACATGAAGGCCAATATTTATTTCGTGTTTTGCTCTTGAATGTAAGCCTGCATGCAGTGCCTAGCACATAAAATGAAATATTTTGAATAAATGACTGAATTAGAGATTCTACAAAGTTGCCATTTTCTCCACAACTGGATATTATTTTAGCAGCAAAAATTGAGATAGAATAAAGATTAATTACGATTTTCAAAAGTGGGATAGTATCAAGAGGGATATATTAGAGAAAGAGTAATGTGCCATGAAAAGCTCTTGAAATATTTCTAATGAATAATAATAATAAAGATAAAATTTATAATTTGCTTACTATGTATCTAGTGTTGCAGTAAAGACCTTGTGCATTCTTTTAGGTTAAATGACTACCTCTATATCCATAGAGGAACTGGAACTTTTTTTCTCTCTCTGATTTTAGAACCTAAGCTAGTAACCACTATCTCATTGTGCCTCATGTTTAAGAAGTTATTTTTAACTCTGGTTCTAAATTAAGATCAACCTTGAGGCTGGTTAAAAATTCATGCAGCTCATTTTTATCTTCAAAATAATGAAATCTAAATCCTCAGGGGTGATAAACAGAAATCTTTTTTAAATAAATAGTAACAAAAAGTTTCCAAGTGGAACTGCTATGTAGCCAGTGTTAGGAACCATGACTACACAGCATCAAAAAATAATTCAGCCAGAAAATAAACGATCTAGAAAAATGTTTTATTCATTGGAAAGTGCAGAAACTAAGGGAAACAGGAAACAAAAGAAAAAAATATTGCCATCAAATAGACATTTAACCCCACAAAAATCATTTCACTAGTTTCTGAGATATCAAACTAATTTCTAATAAAATACTAGGCAGGAGATAGGACATTAAAATCAACAACCCTGCAAATAATATGCATCATAACAGTAACAATTCTCCAAAGAATTATTTTTAAAAATGGCTAACATACACATTGCATGAAAGTTTGCCAAAAGGTTTTTATATGATAGAATGTACAACATGAGTTTAAAATGTTATGAGCATGAATGGCTATTTTTCTAACCTGTTCAAAATACTAGGAAACAATAACAACAAAAACAAAACAATATATTCACTGGAGCAAAGGAGTATTCATTCTATCAACACAGTGTACTTAGGCATCTATCTTCCACAGGTTCAGGAAATATGAAATATATATAAAACACTAAACTTGCACTCAAAAATTGAACACTAGTGGGGAGAAAAATAGTCCATAGAAAATTAATATTAAATAAAAATGACAAATGATACAAGGACCAATTGAATCATATATGAAAGAAGGGCAAAGAAGTTGAGTGAAGTTTGTACGGTACAGAGATTAAGCAAATAACATTCTGAATCACACAGATCTGATTTCTTTCCCCCTCAGCTTCCTCTTTGGCAAGTCAGGTAGATGCTCACCAATAGCCAAGCTCCCCTTATTTAAATTTAATACAGCCACGTTTTAGCTTGGGTACATGTACTACTGATTTGATGTTGTACCTTCTAGCTGATTTGCTCCATTGTGGGACTAAGTTTTGCCCAATGAGACGCAGGAAGAGATAATGTGATCCACTTCTGGTGCATAGCCTGAAAATGAAAGTCTGAGCATTACACAGAATTGCCTTCTTCCTAATGTCAAGGAAAAGAAATAGCTACCTTATTCCAGAAATAGAAACCATATACGATAAAAGCACATTGGTACTACCTTTGGCAGCCAATTACCTTTGAACTGCTAGGGAAGAGATATATTTTTACCTTGCTTCAGTCATTGTTCTGTGTGTGTGTGTGTGTGTGTGTGTGCGTGTGTGTGTGTGTGGCATTAGTAGTTCTCTAAGTAATTCATAAATTTCAAGCTGTATGAAATTACTCAAGCATATATATGAAATGATAGAATTTGGAGGATTAAGTGCAAAATAAATGTTATAGTGTTGGGAGCCTTTCTGAATTCACTAGTTGAGAAAACTTGTGAGGTTAAGGCAGATTTGTAAGGTCTCCTGTTGTCAGATGATGACCAATATCCACCCCAACTCAATTGTTTCTGCTTGAGCACTGACCCCCTAAGCACCTTGTTGATTGGTATTGGGAATGACTTGTCCCTTTATTCTGGCTCTGGTATGATGATTGCACCTTGTGAAGGAGCTGCTTGTAGGAATTTCTTTTGTGGTTATGGGACCAAACATTTTGTTTTTCTCAATACTTCCCATTAAGCGATAAACAGGCTACTGACCCCTGCTCATAAAGAACTAACCTTTGCCTTTGCTATGCTGAAAACATTGTCTTGTTTGTTTCTGGATGCTAAAGATAACTTCCTTCCCCATATGATAAGCATGAGTACCTTACATCAACCACTAATAAGGTTGTGCATGTCAATGTTCTCGAAAATCTTTACTTATCAAAGAATTTATCATCAGGATGCCACTTTTGCACTGTCCCCCCATACACTTAATCATAAATAAAGCTAAGTCTCAGTCAGGGCAGAGATGCCTGCCTGGTGACCAGAAAGAATCTCATGGCCTCTCTCATCCCTCCCTCACTGACACCATCCATCCTTCAGCGACCCCTGGACTGGCTGGAGCTGGACTCCAGTATTATAGCACCTAGTAATTCATAACATTAAATATGGAAATGTAAAGGAAAAAGCTGGTTGTATCTCTAATTTTTAGTCATTATAAACTTTATAGGTAATCTTGTCAGTTTATAGTAAGGAATGCTCACATACATATTTTTAAAAAACACACCTTAGAGCCATTGATTTAAGGCCTACTTATTGTTTTCTTTCCTTATATTACACTTTGACAAGTATATATTCAAAATCCATACATTACTTCTTACTTAAATCAGATGCCATAAAATATTTATCTCTATCAATCCAAGGCATTTAAATATAATATTCCTCTTTCTTCTTTTAATTTATTTTAAAATTGTTTGTAGTTAGGATGCAGTAAGGACATCTGGGTGGCTCAGTCAGTTAAGCATCAGACTCTAGACTTTGACCCAGGTTGTGATCTCAAGGTTCGTGAGTTAGAGCCCCACATGGACTTTGAGCTGACAGTGCCAAGCCTGCTTGGGATTCTGTCTCCCTCTCTCTCTGCCTCCTCCACTTGTTCTCTCTCTCTTTCTCTCTGTCAATAAATAAAATTAAACAAAAAAAGGATGCAGTAAATTTTGAGTTTGTTTTCCAACCCCTAATTTATCCTATATAAACTGGCTTATAATGTCACTGAAATTAAGCATAATTTAAATCCAAGTTAATGATTATTTATTCCTTTTACTTGAAATCTAAATTGAAAATATAAAGTGACAATTTTTTAAAGTTTAAAGTAGAAATATCATCTAGAAATTCTGACTACATTATCTTCTTTTACTGTAATACTGAAATATGCTGTTGGTGTTCTGCCTTCTACCTCAATATCCCCCTGCCTTAGTAGGTTATACTTCCTATGAAGGGTGTGTTGTATGTGCTAACAAGAAGTGACCCATCTCCTAAGTCTATGGTATTTCAGTTTTTAAATTCTAAGTATGGTTACCTTCATTTACTGGAGAAATATACAGATATTATTGCACCAGTACACTAGACTCTACGGGGGGCGATGCGACAAGTTATACACATTTCCTTGCCCCACATCAAATATTTGTAATCACTCAACTATTTCTTAAAGTGGTAAAAAATATGAATGAGACTGATAAGGAGTTCCTATCCCATGGGAGAATGACAGGGAGTGGTGGTATTAATACAGGAACCATTAGATCATGATCATGATATCTGAAGGTTATCTTAGAAAGCAATTTTCTGAAGAGGCGCTCTGCCTAACTGAAACATTCCTATAATTAAATACAAGTTAAAATCCAGAGTTACTGAAAAAACTCATATATGAGAATCTGTGACTGAGAATTGTACATTGGTATTTGAATAATAAAGATTTTTGGGGTGCCTGGGTGGCTCAGTCGCTTGGGTGTTCAATTCTTGATTTTCAGCTCAGATTATGATCTCAGGGTCCTAGGATAGAGTTCTGCATTGGCTCCGTGCTGGGTGTGGAGACGACATAAGGTTATTTCTCTCACTTTCCCTCTGCCCCTACCCTGCACTTGCTTTTGCTCTCTCAAAACAAATTAAATGCATATCTGCAAAAAATTGATACTGTTAAAATCACTTTACATACTTTGTTCTTGTTTTCATTTATTTATTTGTTTGTTTGTTTGTTTGTTTTAACCTTTTGAGAAAGAGAGCATGAGTAGGGGAGAGGACATACAGAGAGAGAGAGTCCCAAGAAGGATCCATAAGCATGAGCTGAACTGAAATCAGGAGTTGGAGGTACAATCAACTGAGCCACTCAGGGGCCCCCTGTTCTCTCTCTTCTAATATATATCTTTATTTTTATCACTTATCGTAAGCCAGCTCAATTCAAAGTTATTATCTGACTTAGTTTTTTGGTAGAGAACATGAAAAAATATCATTTATATTAAAATGGCCACCATAACATTGTACTATTTATTTAAAAAATAAAGATTTTAGGGGCACCTGGGTGGCTCAGTCGGTTAAGCCTCTGACTTCAGCTCAAGTCATGATCTCACAGTTCGTGGGTTCGAGCCCCACATCAGGCTCTGTGCTGGCACCTGGCTCACAGCCTGGAGCCTGCTTCGGATTCTGTGTCTTCCTCTCTTTCTGACCCTCCCCTGCTCACGCTGTCTCTCTCTCTCTCTCTCTCTCTCTCTTTCTCTCTCTCTCTCTCAGAAATAAATTTAAAAAAACATTTTTAAAAAATTTAAAAAAGATTTTAAAACACATAATTTTATTAGAATACAACTCAGTGTCAGTTTTTCACTAAATTTCCTATGTTTGCAAAAATATCATCTAGAAAAATGTAAAATGTGTTAAGAAGCTAGATTTCTCCACAAATAGGATAGTCTTAAGTACAATATTTTTTCTAGCCATATTCACCATCAGTTTGGGTAAGTAGTCTTCTGAGAAACCAACTGTCTCATCTGATCATCTAAGAAAATTGCATATGATTGGGGTATTTTTATCATTTTATACTTAAATATGACCACGACGTAGGCTGTACTCATTGATTTTGGTTTCAAGGTAGCTATTAAATCTTTGCCCAAGTACTTTAGCCTGAAACACATAGCATTTTTGTTTGTAAAATGTAATCATCCAAGTTTAGTGCATACACAAGCTTGCTAATGATAGTAATACAGAAACTGAAAATAAACAAGTACATATATGGTAGAAGTTTGGAATCTTCATTCTTTGCATTTATCTCCTTATACAGTAGAAATGAATAGTTTCAAAGTGATTTTAATGATCATCTGAAGACCAATTTTATATGAGTTTTCAATATGTCAGTGAAACTGGAGCAAAATATTCACTTATGTCGAGCACCTGGGTGCTCAGTCATTTGAGCCCCTGTCTTCGGCCCATGTCATGACCTCGCAATTCATGAGTTTAAGTCCTACATCAGGCTTGCTGCTGTCAGCACAAGGCCTGCAGGGATCCTCTGTCCCTCTCTTTCTGTCTGTCCCTGCCCCGCTTGCACTCTCTTTTTCTCCAAAAAAAATAAATATTAAAAAATATTCAGTTATGTCATCTGAACTACTTTCACATTGTGTTACAGCTCAAAACAAAATTTTCAACTCCTTCTCCATATCTACATAGTTATTTAGGGAAACCAACTTTGTTAGTTGACAAGTCAATTCATCTTCTACAAATGTTACCACGGTGGATGTTAGCTAAATATTTACCAGGTTGGAAAATCATGTTATATGAATTTATTTTTCCCAGGAGATAGTTGAGTTCTTTCCCAACCTTATATAACGTCCTGCACAGGACGTTAGCACCTATGACAAGCTAATACCTATCACTAGAAACATATTATTGCCTAATATAGAAGGAATAAATGGAGATTATATATATGTACATATATGTATATATATTCCAGTTATATATATATATATATATATATATATATATATACTCTTACATTCTTAATTCTTAATATATAACATATAATATCCTAGAAAAAGAGATAGTCTGTTGAGGTCCAGCAGTCAGAAAGCAGAATATATTTTAAAGGTTTTGGCTGCTTGAGGGGTTTCTCAATATATATGCTAAATCAAGAGATAGTTATTAATGTATTTAACTTATGATATCGTGATAATTATCTAAAACTATATGACTCACACCGACCAAAAGAGAGACCTAACTTGTTTTACAAAACATACAGTTAGGATTACTGAAATTAAAATAAAATCTACAAAATCTTCAAAACGTTAATTAAATGAGTTTTTGTGAGAAGAAATACATATTTGTTGATGGCTAGCTGGAAAGAAACCTGTATTTATGGCTTTAACATACTTATTCTTTAAAGTACTAAAATAACACTTGCTTCTTTATAGTTTTCATGCACTGAGATGAAATTTCTGTTTATATATGTATATATGTACCCATATGTATATGAGTATAGGTATATATGTGTATATATGAATATATTTTAGACACATATTATCAGAAAAGGACAACATGAGATATCTCGTGTTTGATAATCATGCTAGAATAATGTGATAGTATCTGAATGTAACTAGATTGAGTGTATCAGTGTAGTTTTTTTACTATTTATTTATTTATTTATTTTAAGGGGGTGGGGGCAAAGGGAGAGGGAAAGACAGAATGCCAAGCAGGCTCCAAGCTCAGTGCAGAGTCCATTGAAGGGCTCGGTCTCACAACTGTGAGATCATGACCTGAGCTGAAATCATGAAAAGAGCTGGGAAGTTACCATTTCCATCCCTACAACAAGGAAAAGCTGAACTAAAAATGGATGATCTTTCTTGTGCACATCAGAAAACTGAGATTACAGGTAAATCTCAAATGCTGCACAGACAGAAATCCAGAGAGTCAAAGCTAAGATATGCTTACTCAGAGCAGAAGCAGCTGGAGACATATATTGGTAGTAATACTGAGATGGTAATATTATTGAATTGCTGCATGCTCATCTTGGACTAATCTGAGAGTGAGAAATTATGGGGGAGCCACAGCATGAAGGAGACTTCTACATTTTAAAAAATTTTTCTCCTAGAATCCCATCAGGTTCCCAGGGTAGGGATCCAAGGAAGTGTAAACAAAGTTTGAGGAGAGAGCAGGTATCAGAATTAGAGTCAAATATTACACAGGTATTGAACTTACTAGAAAAAGAATTTAAAATAACATGTTAAGTGCTTGAATTTAAAAGTAGATGATATAAAAAACAGATGGGTAGTATAAATAAAAAGACGAATCCTAAGAAAGAATCAGTATAAAATGTTAAACATCAAAAACAATGTAAGAGAAATAAAGATGGCCTTTTATTGGCTCATTAGCAGCCTGGACATAAAATGGAATCACAAAAAATGCTGAATTAAAAGAAGAGAAGACAGAAATGATGAATAAAAATGAAGCAAAGAACAAATGTAATAAACATAAAACAGTAACAAACATGGTAGTTATTAATCCACAACTATCAATAAACAATTTTAATATGAATGATCCAAATGTACCAGTTAAAAAACAAAGACTGTCAAGGTGGATAAAACACAGGAATGTAATTCTATATTGTCTATAAAGAACTTACTTTATATATAAAAACACAGTAATGTTAAAATTGATAGAGACACAGAAAGATATGTCATGTAGTGGAAACAGACAAATCCACTATGATAGATGGAGAATACACTCTGACATGTTACTATCTACAACTGTATTACATCACATATTAGCTCCTATTGGTATCTCCAGCTCTAATCTGTTATCACATGAATCATTCTAGCTTTATCCTCTTGTCAGTAACTTCCCACCTTTTCCCTAAGAAACATGCTTTCCACCATTCATTACTTACATGTTCATTCGAATATCTGTGTATAGCAGTATCAGAATTGTTAACCCAATACATGTGTGGGAAATAACTCTGCCAACTACAGTAAAGTGCTGTTTAACAGTTTCTTTCCCATTTAGTGTTAGAAATTCTGCTCATTTCAGAAGCCACTTAGATGCACCTATTTTCTCCTACCCTTTTCAATGAGTTTCACTGTTTTGTCATATTCTGAATTAAATCCTGGGATCTCCAATTTTTTACTTTCTAAAAACAATAACAAGCATGAAACTTACTCTATAGGCTGCACAATTCTATGGGTTTTGTCAAATGCATACAGTTATGTTTCCACAGTTACAGTATCATACACAACAGTTTCACTACCTTTAATATAGCCATATGTGTCACATATTCAACTTTACTGTCTGGCAAACTCTGATTGTTTTATAGTTTCTTTCCTTTGTATTTTCCCAAAATTGTATAATTGAAATGATTTATTATATAGCTTTCACACCGGATTCTTTCACTTAGCAATATTTATTTAACATTTACCCATATCTTTGCATTGTTTGATAGCTCACTTATAATTGATGAGTAATAATCTCTTGCATATATATACTTCAGTTAGTTTATCAATTTATCTCAGTTACTTCCATATGAACATTCATAAATATTTTAAGAAGAAAATCTTCATTTAAGTAACAACTCTTTGAAATTGACATTAAATTAACTTGATGCAACTTTTCTTAGAGGAAAAAAATCACATAATCTCCATTCACTTCATTTCTTACCTGTAAATGAGAGAACATGATCATAAATTGAAAAAATTCCATATAATTCTGCATACAGGAAAAGATAAATGTTTGGGCTAGAGAAAATCTGTATATAATCCCACAGAAATTATACCTTCCTAAGGTGAAATTTCATAAAAATTTGTTCTCATAATAGAAATTATATAGCTACTGGACCTACCATCTTCAAATATACTATATTTGAAATATTTAAAAATGTTTTCCACCCACAAGTATATTGAATTAAGCAGAGTGATTTAGTGAATTTAATTTTTTGTTCCATGCAATTTGATTATTCCCATGTGTTAAGAAGAAGTTAACATTTTCTTAAGTATATAATAACTATGTTTGGTAATTTGAAAATTTTCACTTAATATTAAATCCTGATATCAAGATAGATATAACTTATCTGCTAAATCCAAAATATTAATTAAATCTGAATATGAGAATATGTTAATTATGACTTGTAGAAATATCTGAGTAATTGAAAGTATGGACTGGCAGAATATGAGTAACTGAATATATTTGATGTTTGGTCTTAAAGCTACGATGGAAATTATACATGAACAAGTCCTTTGCTCTTGCTAATGAAATAATCAGTTTTTCAATCTATTTTAAAGTAGTTTTAAGGGTTCAATCTTAGCTTGATTATCAATTACTTATTTTGCATTGGAACAATAATGAATATCCCATATATGGAAAAAACTAATTTAGAACACTTAGTTGATTGAATACCTACATAAAAGGTCTATAAATCAGTTTCTTGATAATTCACCATTGTCATCTCACTGCCAGTCTGTGTACAGATACAAAGTCATTTTTCACCATATTCATGCCCTAGACAGAAAAGACATCTTTTAGAGAATAGTCATGTCTCTAGTTCTCAACATTTTTGAATCTCTTCTTATAAATATTTTTTAAGTTTAGACCTATTCATATTCACACCTAATTTTTGTTTATATATTAGAAATGTTATGACTTTTGTTTTCTTAAAGAATATGCCCATATTTTTCTCAAGGAAATGAAATCACTTATCTTGGAAAGATACCTGCAACAACATATTTATTATAGCATTATTTACTATAGCCAGACATAGAAACAACCTAAATGTCCATCCATAGATGAAGTCATAAATAAAATGTGATTTATTTATATACACAGGAAATTTATTCAGCCATAAAAAAGAGAAAATAATCCTGACATTTGCAACAACTATGGATAGGCCTTCAGACCATTGGGGTAAATAAAAAGAATCAGAAAAAGGCAAATGGTGTATCATCTTAATTATGTGGCATCTAAAAAATACTGAACTCAATGGTAGAGAAAACAGATTGATATTTGGCAGAAATGGCAGATGGGAGGTAGGCAAAACGGGTGAAGGTGGTCGAAAGGTACAAAGTTTGTGGTAGAAGACAAATGAGTCCTGGTGATGTAAATAAGATACAGCATGATGATTATAGTTACAATACTGTATTGTATATTTGAAAGTAGGCAAGGATATAGATCTTTAAAGACCCCATCACACAAAAATTTGTAACCACCCATGGTGGTGGGTGACACCTAAGCTTACTCTGGTAATTATGTCTCAATATACATATATCAAGTCAGTATTTTGTACACCTAAAATATAATGTTTACTATCTCAATAACAAAAAAAAATTCATAAATGTATAAACCTCAAAACTCTGCTTTGTAAAACACTATCACCACATTATATTCACTGTGAAACTAAAAAGAAATTAAACTCATATTAAAATTTTTTCCTACAATTTTAGAAAAATTACACATATATCATTTTTCATTCTACTTATAATAATCACTGTTTTTAAAATATTTTTATATCTTTTAATTTATTTACATTTCACCCTGTTTGAACACATAGATCTTTCAAATTTGGCAGTTTATTAAACTTTCAAAAGTTATTTTAATTTTTAGTGCTAACAACACTTTAAACCAGAATCCTCACTGGTTCTCTTTTCAATGAGTTTACTGACACTTGCTCTAAAACAACTGTATATATTTTCAGTATTTTTCTTATATTAACTCCTTTTTTATTTATAAGTTGCATCTATTCTTTCCATTTTCAGTCTCTTTCAATGTGTTTTCATGTGGTTTTGTTTGTTTGTTTGGTTGGTTTGGTTTTTCTCCTGGAGTACGAAGACTTATAATTGAATGCTTATTTCTCATGACAAAAATGATAATAGCTTTGTGTTATCTAGTCTCCAAAAACAGTTGGTGTTAGTATATTTTTGTCTCATTCAAAGATAAAACTTGTACTATATAAAAACTTTATAACTCAATTGTGAATAAGGTATCTCTACCTATATATTATTAACATCTCAATCCTAAATTCTTATTTCATCGGAATTCAACTTTTTTTGTTAATATGATGTTATTTCTCTTGTTTCCATTTATGACAGCATAATTTTTTAAACTTACAACTATAATAAAGAAGCTGGATGAAGTCCTTTGTTTCTTTTTATCTTAACCTCTAAGATCAAGATTGACTGTAGTGAAGATTGATGTAGTCTTTATGAAAGGGCCTTATTAGTTTGTTGCTGGAAACACTGTAGACTACAAAAGGAGGGAATGTTTTCTAGCTTTAATACGCATTTAAATAAGAGAATTTCCCTAGAGTTAAGTCAAAAACAGAAATTACTGAAAGCCCTTCATTCTTGAGATGCAATTATGTTGAAATGCTTTAGGTAGGAAACTATAGGATAATGGCATTTAAAAGAAAATTTGGTCTAGCATGTAAATGAGGAAATCAAGGTCAGCCACAAATGAAATTAAGAGGATATTTCTTTATCATGTGAAATAAACACCCTTCCAATCATGTGTTATTTTTACAATAACTAAAGACAATAATGGTTGTGAAAGTACTTTGCACATCTTAAAAATCTCTACAGAAATCTTTTTTCATGTTAGGTAGAACATTGTATGGAAACATTTTGCATATATATGGATATGTCAAATAAGTAACAACTACCATAAAGAACAATTAAATGACAAGATAAGGTGGTAATTAACACATTTCTTATAGAATCTCTGGGAACACATGAGAACTGACATAGTTTTGCATGTGTCCTGAAGAAATTCATTATATTTAATAATATTTTATAAGTCATTGCTACACTCAAGTCTTTCTAGAACTAAAGTATCACAGTGCTTATAAGTATAATTAAATTAAGTTTTATTCTATTTCTTTGATAAAAATAAATGTCTTTCTATAGCATAATAAGATAGTAGGACATGTCTTATGCCACTACATGCCTTTTTTATGTATTTTATGCATGATGAAAACCTATATTAGTCAAAACTCTGACTCATCTGTTATTAACAAAATACAGACACAGTACCTAGGACCAATTATTGACTTTTGTCAAAATGGAGGCATCTTATATCTGTAATTTTTACTCCTGGCTTTCTACTATCAAATGATATTTCATCTCTTTTGGAATAAACCTACCTCATTCCAACATTTTAAAATCAATAATAAAGCTAAGAGAGATTGGTTTTTGGTAGTGCTATTTTTAAGTACTAATAGAAAATAGTGCATTAAAGCAAGTTAGACAAAGGAAACTCTCTCTTCTCAGCACTGTTCAGTGGACATAATCATTGAACATGAGTAAGGCAAGTGGGTGACAGACACTATGGAATCCATGCCTATTTCAGTATTACTAGATATAATTTTCCAAGAAAAGTATAAAATCTGAAACATTATGTGAAATATTCTGATTTTAAAAACAGTGTATGGGTCAAGGAAAGCAGGTTTGTAGTTGTTATGTGCTTAATCAGATTTAATTTCATTCAGACAAATGTAAGATATTCTGTCTGTTACAATTTCATTAAATTCAGGTAATGGATAAGTAAAACTATGAGTAAAGTAATATAATATTTTAATCATTTTGAAATAAGAAAATCTTCACATACGCCATTAAAGAATGACATTCGATTCCATATAATTGATTCCTTTCATCTTTTCTATTTTAATATTTTTTTAAATTATTTATTTATTTTGAAAGAGAGAGAGAGAAAGAGCAAGGCAGAGGGACAGAGAAAGAGGGAGAGAGAGAATCCCAAGCAGGGCTCGAACTCACAAACTGTGAGACCATGACCCCAGCTGAAACCAGGAGTAGGACACTTAAGTGACTGAGCCACCTAGATGCTTGTCTATTTTGTATATTTTTTAATGTTTATTTATTTTTGTGAGAGAGAGAGAGCGTGAGCACAGGGGAGGGGCAGAGAGAGAGGGAGACACAGAATCCGAAGCAGGCTCAAGGCTCTGAGCTATCAACACAGTGCCCGATGCAGGGCTCAAACTCATGAACCATGAGATCATGAACTGAGCTGAATTCAATGCTTTACCTACTGAGTCACCCAGGTGTCCCTGTTTTTATATTCTTAAGAAGTGATTCTCACCTCATGGGCCAAGAAGAGTACTAACACTCCAGTCATTGCATTCATGTTCCAGATAGACCAGGGGAAGATAAGAAGATTTTAATACATCTCTCTAAAGAAATGTGTGAAGTACCACATGACACATTTGCTTCTATCTAACTGGGTAGAACTAGTCACATGGCCATACAATATGAGAGGTGATAGCAGGAGTGTTTTCTTATTTCAGGTGACCATTAGCCGAAATTAAAAGAGAAGAACGGAAATATGTACTGAGGTTAACAACCAAAGGACTCTGCCACAGGATCCTCTTAGCATAGATGTAAAGACAGTAGGTTGTGAAGCCTGATTGGTTTGGATAAATTTTGTTACTTTCATTTCACAGCTTTATGACTTCAGGCAAGTAGCATATTGGTATTTGTTTGTTTATCATAAAATAGGGATAATAATGACATATATCGCACATGGTTATTATGAGAGTCAAGTAAGTTCTTTGAATAATGCTTACCACATAATAAATGCCAGAAAATATCTGATATTATCTTAACTATATGGTGAAGAAGAGGCATAGGGGGTTTAAATAATCCTCCCAAAGCCACATGGCTAAAAGATTTGGAAGCAAGGCTACTAAGTGAGAAAGTCAAAGTTCCCCAAAGCACAATTTTAGATATAAAATGGCATTCAAAGGAAAAAAAAAAAAAAACACTATTCCATAGACCTGGGAAGTGAACTGGATATGAACCTGCTTTCTCCATTGCTTTCACTGAATTTTCAAGGGATGAACAGAGAAATGGTCATGTGTGTTGAGCATCAGAACTGTCTGTGGGCCTAGTTATGGTGGTGAGAGAAATAAGGGGGTTTTCTTTAGTCATATAATCCTAACTTTGGAGGTTATCTAAGTTTTGTGATTTCTTTATTTGAGAGAAAAAAAATCATTAGTAAAACTTAGTAGCAATGCTTAAATATTCCAGAAATGCCCACCAATTATTTTTTCAAGAAGGATTTTATGATAATCCAATCCTTATGAAGTAAATGAAAAGACAACTCAAAGTAATTTAGTTGAACATAATCTGGGAATTATTGCTAACTTGGTAGTGAATATTATTCAAATGTGGCTACTTCAAAGACATAATGTTCAAGCATTAATAGCTTATTTATTTGTCTTGCAAATAAACAATTTCATTCATAACATTTAGAAAGTTGCCTCTTCTTTTGTTTTCTACCATGGCAAACCTTAAAGCAATGTGCATGCTTAACTAAAGATGCAGACAAGATTGAAACTAATTTAGATTTTGTTCCCTCCAAATGCATTTTAAAAAGAGACTCCATTAGTCAAAACATTACATTCTTTCCTCCACTTTGTTCGAGTCACGATGCTTATAATAAACCTATCCTCTAGTTATTTTCCATGCTCTTACTGTACCCACTGTTACTGATTATATATAATGGCATGCTGATGCCTATACTTAACCCTCCTACTGTTCATTGTTAAAATTAGTCACTATGGTACCTGACCGCATCTCATATCTTTGCATGTTTGAAGCTTGCTGAACAAAGACAGCAGGCAAGTCCTGGATGTTATAAGACAAGAAAAGCATGTTTCAAAGCAACAAAATCCCAATTATGTTTAATCTAATGAGAGAAAAATAAAGTTGCAAGAACAAGGTATAATGCACCAGTTTGAAAATTGTCAAATCCTTGTCATTTGTTTCCATAGAATTACAAAAGGATTACTGCTGCTTACATCAAGCATGCTTTGATTTGCATGACATTGCTCTTAAAATAGGGAAGAGAAGAAATAACATTAAAAAGTTAGAAAAGTATGGCATGAAATACAAAAGTAAGACTGATATTAATTTATACAAATATTACACCATTTTCTTTCAGTGTGTAGGAAAATGTGATGGGAGATACCATGCTAGAAGAAGCATGTAACTTTGAAATTTTAGTGACTAAATTTATTTCCTACATACAAAGATAAAAGGGTGTGGTGGTTATTTGTATGTGTCAACTTGGTGAGGATATATTCATTCAATCAAACACTAACCTAGGTGTTGCTGTGAGGTATTTTGAGGTATGGTTAACATTTATAAACAGTTGACTTCAAGTAAATAGAAGATTGTTTGGATAATGTGTGCGTATGCATCCAATCAGTTAGATAGCCTTAAGAACAAAATCAAGCTTTTCTTGAAGAAGAAGAAATTTTGCAACATCAGCTCCTGACCAAACGCTCTCTCTCTCTCTTTCTCCTCTCCCTCCTGCCCTCCCTCTCTCCATACACACACACAATACACACACACACACACACACACACATATATGCATATATACATACAAATAAACATATATTTATGTATTTATTCTACTGATTCTCCTCTGCTTCTCTTGAGAACCCTGACATGCAACTGCCAAGCTTGCTGTATAAATCATACAAATACCAATCCTTAGATAAAGCTCATTTAAATCTTCTCTGAATTAATTTAAATTTGAATACATAGAACTTAAGCAACTATTAAACAAGGATTCCAGGGAAACCAAAAACTACATCCTGTAGAAAACAGGATTTAAGAAAAAGAATTTCTATCAATATAGCTTGACTTATAGTCCTAAGGGTGGTTCGTATGCATGAATTTAATTAAAAGAGATTTTTATTACATACTGAAGTTTAAATGAGAGCCCAATTAGAACATGTATTAGTTTTACTATTCATAGTGCAGATAACTTAGGTAAATCACTTAATTGCTATTTACTCTCAATCTGAATAATTTATATATATAAATTAATTCATTTTTTGTATCTTAAATACATCTTATCAATCAAATCTCTAATTTTAATTATATGAAAATATATAACTTAAAAAAATAATCTCCTCTTTTTCCTCTGCAACTTGGGTGAGTGCTGTAGTTAAGATCAAAGAGATAAATAATGAAATATGAAGTGTCTGGCATATATATAAAGGGAGCCCCAAAATTATTAATTTTCTTCCCTTCCTGACAGAATTACAAACATCGTATGATTGTTTCACAATCACAAATTTACATGTGAATACATGTTGTAAATTACAAAAATATATTAACACTTTGCAATATTAAAACTCAAATCAGTTCATAAAATTAATACATTGGATTTAAAATTTTTAAAGTATTTATATGATGTTAACAGGTCCTACAAAGTACTAATGTAAAAATATAATAAAAAGTAAGTACAAAACTATAATAATTAACTGTATAATTTAATTTTGAAGTGGACCCAACAGTAATATTTTAAGAATCAAAAAAGCTAAAAGATTTATTCACTTTTTGTGATTAAGGAAGCAATAAGTCTTGAGTGACTAATCAACATAATGCTGTTGCTGCATCTCCTTCCAAATAATAACTTTAAATATATCTCACTTTACTGACCTTTGTAATTATAGTCTAGAGCAAGAGTCAATAGGGCAGAATCTGGAGCCAAAGTGCTTGACTTCAAAAACTACAGAAATTCAGGAAAATTGAACTAAATAGACTGCCACCCTTCCCACCCCCCCAGCATGCTGATGTATCATAGAATTTGTGAGTGTATTCAGTGAGGCAACACACAAAACTTCTAAGAACAATGTCTGGCACATAAGATATCTCAAAATATATTAGCACATTTTTTCTGAAATACTATACTGGTACATAATTACATCGTGCTTAATTTTATTTAACACACACATATTTATTTCAGACTTAAAGAGGTGAAAATAGATTAATTTTATTCTATAGTAATAAATAATATAATAATAAATATAAATCCTTACAACATTTATTAGTTTTACAGTTTGACATCAAGTATCAAGAATCTGTTATTTATACCAGATAAAAAAACTGCAAAAAAAAAAAAAAAAAAGTGAGAGAGAGAAAGTCAGAGAGACAGACAGAGAGAACGATAGGCCAATATCTAAAAACATCAACAAAATAAAAATATTAGCATATTAAATTCAACAATACATTAAAAATATCATTTGTCATGATCAAATGGGATTCATTCCTGGGATGCAAAGGTGGTTCAATATTCACATATCAATCAATCTGATACATCAAATCAACAAGAGAAAGGGTAAAAACCATTTGATCATTTCAAAAGATGCAGAAAAAGCATTTGACAAAGTAAAAAATCCATTCATGATAAAAACCCTCAACTAAGTAGGTTTTAAGAGAACATCCTTCAAAGCAATGAAGGCCATATAATAAAACCAATAGGTAACATTATACTCAGTGGCAAAAAACCAAGAGCTTTTCCCCTAAGATCAGGAATAAGACCAGGATATGTCCACTCTTACCACTTTTATTCAAAATATTACTGGAAGACCTCACCACAACAATCAGACAAGAAAAAGAAATATAAGTCATCCAAATTGGTAAGGAAGAAGTAAACTTTCACTATTTACAGATGACCTAATGCTATATATAGAAAACCCTAAAGATTCCATCAAAAAAACACTAGAACCGATAAATAAACTCAATAAGGTCACAGTATATAAAATCAATATACAGAAATATGTTACATATTTATACACTAATATTAAGTAACAGAATTTAAGAAAAAAATCCCATTTATAAAATTACTAAAAATAATTAAATGCCTAGGAATAAATTATCCAAGGAGATGAAAGATCTGGCCTCTAAAAACTATAAAGCACTGATAAAAGAAATTGAAGATGACAAAGGAATGGCAAGATATTACATGCTCATGGATTGGAAAAACCAATAATACTAAAATGTTCATTACATGGAAAACAATCTACAGATTTAATATACCACCAGCATTTTTCACAAGCTAGAATTAATAATTTCAATATTTGTAAGGAAAAACAAATGATCACAAAGAGCCAAAAGAAAAAACAAAAAACTAGAGGTATATACTATAAAGATATACTATAAAGCTCTAGTATCAAAACAGTATGGTTCTGGCAGAGAGATAAACACATAGATTTTTTTTTTTTACAAATAGTTTATTGTCAAATTAGTTTCCACATAACACCCAGTGCTCATCCCCACAACTGCCCTCCTCCATGCCCATCCCCCCTCCCTAGATAAACACACAGATTAATGGAAGTAGACAGGAGAGAACCCAGATATAAATCCACACATACATAGTCAATCTTCAAAAAGAATCAAGAATATGTAATTGGAAAAAGACAGTCTCTTCAAAAAATTGTGGGAAAACAGAATAGCTACCTGCAAAAGAATGAAACTGGATCACTTTCTCACACCATACACAAAAACAAGCTTAAAATATACTAAAGATCTAAATGTGAGACCTGACACCTTAAAAATCCTAGAAAAGGACATAGGCAGTAAATTCTCTGGCATTGGCCAGAGCAACATATTTGTAGATATGCCTCTTGAGGCAAGAGAAATCAAAGCAAAATTAAACTATAGAGACTACTTCAAAATTAAAAGCTTCTGCAGAGAAAATGGAAAAAACCAACAAAACTGAAAGGCAACCTACTAAATAGAGGAAGATATTTGCAAATGACATACCAACAAAGAGTTATTATCCAAAATAAATAAAGAACTTATTAAACAACTTAACACCAAACCCCCCCCAAAATCCAATCAAAAATGAAATGAAGACATGAACAGACATTTCTCCAAAGAAAACAGATGGCCAACAGATACATGAAAAGATGCTTAACATCACTCATGCAAATCAAAACCACAAAAGATATCACCTCAAATCTGTCAGAATGGCTAAAATAAAAAACACAAGAAAAAACAAGTGTTGGAGAAGATGTGAAAAAAATAAGGAGACTTTGTGATCTACTAGTGAGAATACAAACTCTTGCAGCCACTATACAAAACAGTATGGAAGGTTTTCAAAAATTTTTAAATGGAATTACCACATGATCCAGTAATTCCACTAGTAGGTATTTATGAAATATGAAAAAAAAGTATTTGGAAAGGAATATGCACCCCTATGTTTACTGCAGCATTATTTGCAATACTCAAATTATAGAAGCAGATCAAGTGTCTATTGACAGATGAATGGATAAAAAAGATGTGACATAGATATGTATATATATACACATACATAATGGAATACTATCAGCAATAAAAAGGAATGAAATATTGCCATTTGCAATAATATGGATAGAGCTAGAGAATATAAAATGCTAAGCAAAATAAGTTAAAGTCAAAGAAATATCATATGATTTCACTCATATGTGTAATTTAAGAAAAAAAAAAAGTGGGCAAAGGGAAAACAAAAGAGAGAGAGACACAAGCCAAGAAACAGACCTTTAACTATAGAGAACAAACTAATGGTTACCAGAGGGGAGGTTGGTGGGTTTGTGGGGGTTAAACAGTCGAAGGGAATTAAGAGTACACTTAAACATGATGAGCACTGAGTAATGTAAAGAACTGTTAAAACACTATATTGTATGTCAAAAATTAATATAATACTGTATGTTGACTGTATTGGAATTAAAATAAAAAAATAAAAAATATAATATACAAAAAACAGGATTGTTTCTTTAGATAAAGTGAAGTGGTATGTGAACTGAAACCACATATTGGGCAGAATTACATATCGAAAACAGAGACATTCTCTTCATTCCTTGATTGTATCATTATGTTGTTACCACAATTTTATTTGCATATTAAGAATAGAATATGGACTAAACAACTCATACACTTGCAAAGCTAATGACAGAATGATGCAAAATACATACAAATGAATATTCAAAATGTTTTTCTCAACATATACCACCTGGAAAAAATCAGAAAATGATTAGTGATTCATGAATAAATGAATGAGTTAAAAAAAAAAAGAATCAGTTATTTACAACATTCTTAATGGATCATAGTCTGATACATAGACATGAACATATAGATGCTAAATCAAACATTGCCTTAATTTATTATTCCTGTGTATTAGGTAGACAAATAGTTCCTAAAAGATATCCATGTCAAATTCCCAGAACATGTGAATCTTATCTTTTGTGCTAAAGAGTGTGATTAGGTTAAGGATCTTAAGAGAAGGAACTTATTCTGTATTACACAGGTAAGCCCCTAAATGCCATGACAAATGTGCTTATTAAGTGAGAGGCAAGGGAGATTTCACAGAGACACACACAGAGGGGAAGCCAGTGTGAAGATGGAGGCAGAGACTGGTTGATGGGGCTAGCGATCCGAGAATGCCCCCGCAACCTGCCGAAGCTAGAAGAGGCAAGAAACGAATTCTCCCTTAGAGCCCCCAAGGAAAGCATGGCCATGCTGGTTTCCAGACATCTGGCCTTCAAATCCGTGAAAAAAATGAATTTATATTATTTAAACTGCAATCTTTGTGGTAAATTGTTATAGCACCCCTAAGAAACTAAAATAATTCCTCATGACTTTGGAGGCTAAGAATGTTTTCCAAGAAAAAAAAAAGGAGCCATAGTCAGCTAGGTTATATAATACAGACAAATTAGTAGGTCAAGTCTAGGCTATCAAGATTATTGTTTAATGAAGATATTCCTTCTACTCCCAAACATCATGGGAGATAAGGAAACATATTCTGGACACTATGAAGTTTTATCAGTGACTCACATGACTCACCAGTGCTAGGCACTTTTCACTTCTTTCATAGAAAGAATAAGTAGATGTCAGGTGTCAGGTGAGGGTGGGACCTTTACTCTTGGTAAAACATTGCTTTCGTTAGAATTCTTCCAGTCTAAGAGTGGTGCATAAACAGAGCACAAACACTTGATATAAGGTCACTTTTCGCCCAAATGGAGACAAAAATGAATCTGAATGTTGCTCTGAGAATAAAACACCCCAGCTCTACATCTTCAACTATAATAGGGCCAAGAGAAGGCTTATCTACTGAGATGAAGACTTCACCAGATCTTTTTCCTCCATAGTCAAATGAGAAGAAAGAGTCCCAGAAAACAATCCCTTCTTCCCAACACACAAAGTCTTGCCACTATTATCAGAGTGGAAGTCACTGGGACTCATTTATTTTTATTCCTAGGTTACATAAGGTTCTATAAAACTCACAAAACCCACATTTTATGCATTGCTATCTCCATAATGCTTTCTGTATCTCTTATTCTCTTTCCTTTTTCCACCCCTCATCCAGCCTTGAAATTCTACTTCACTAAGTATGTCACTTATGTATTATGTTCAATTTATTTCTCTCACTTCAGAATATAAACTACAAAGCAACAATTTCCAATCATTTGTTTACTAATATATTCCCCAACTAACTAGTCCCCAGACTATGTCTGGCTTATACTAGAGGCTCAGTAAATATTTGTTACTTGAATAAGTGAGTGAGTGGATGATCAAACTGGCAATTGTTTCCTTTTCAAGGGGAAATAAACTAATACTCAAATATGCTGACTTGGATTCAAAGTTAGATTCCATTAACTAGAAAGAGTCATAGATTCAGTTTCTTCATTTTTAAAACACAAATAATAATAATTACCCTTTGTGGATTTTAATGGATTTAAAAACGTTTTGAAATATGATGAAGAACTTATATATATATTATACTGTTTCCTTAGTTATAGAGGGAAAAGAGAAAAAAAACAAAGAGAAAGGAAAACTATTCAATAATCAGTAGTTATGCCAATTACCAATTAAGAAAATACAACTCCTAAGTTTTACTGGTTTGTGTTCTAATAGTTTATTAGTCCTTCATCTCCAACATAAAAAGTTTATTATTCTATCTTAAGGAACCATTCAGAAAGGTTTGAAAACTTTTGCTCTATTAGGATTTATCTGTACTTTGCTATATAGCAATTGTTTCCTGTATGTGTAAAACAAATTATAGTTGTTGAAATTCTAGGGAAGCGAAGTATTATCATGTTTTGAAAAAGCCAACTGTTTATTTCCTTTTATTAACAAACATCCTAGTAGCCCTTCTTGACAGTTCCATCAAAATATTGCTGTCAGGGTCTTTATGGCAAGAAGCCAAATGTCCTCCAACAACAGCAAATAAAATTTGAGATGAAGCGTTTCCATTTGAAAACCCTAGCCTGCATTTTATCTTGTCTTTCCCTTTCCAAGTTTAATGATTTATCTCAACATCTGCGTAGCCCCTCTCAGATACTTAATGCTCTGATGAATTGTGATAAAATCTGGGACTGGAGTCCCTTAGACTTCTTTTGCACAGAATTAAATGGAGGCTGACACTAGAAAGAATTAGCAATGTACATGATTTTTCTGATTCAAGAGCTGACTTGGGGAGTTCCAGTTGACATAAGGTAGGCTTAAGATAAGTAACTCCATGTAACTATTACATATATGAAGCCCCCTAAATATAATTTCTAATTCCTTAAACAAAAGACAATCTATTTTTATAGTTAGCCATCGCCTATGGCCTAAGGGATGTGAAGAGTTCTATAGGGAAAGAAGTGGCGATATTCCCATGCCATACTCATCACTTCCTTCCTTCCTTCCTTCCTTCCTTCCTTCCTTCCTTCCTTCCTTCCTTCCTTCCTTCCTTCCTTCCTTCCTTCCTTCCTTCCTTTCTTCCTTCCTTCCTGACATCAGATATTTTTTGAATCAAATACATTTTAAATCTCCTTCCCTGCCATAAATATGTTTGATTATTTTTCACTGATATGATATCCCCAACTGTCTGTGAAATACCCTTTCCTAAACATTATACAAATTCAGAGGCTTAGAGTTAAAATGATAGAGATTTGTACCTATGTAGATCCACTAATGAAACTAGCAACAATTCTGGTAACAGTTTTGATGCCATAGTATTGAACATTTGACTCATTTCTGTCATTCAAGTATATGCAGTCACTGTGTCAAAGGTTAAGAGTCAACAATTTTTTCCATTAGAAAGATAATAACAGAGTAATTCTTCTCTTGGATATACAGTGTGTGCCCAAACAAGAAACCTAGAAAAATATATAAAGAAAATTTCATTTTAAATTTCAGTGATACATTCAAATCTATTGTTATCAAGGGGTATTCTAAAAATTAGAGTTTTCATTTCATTGTTGGCAATATTCCTTTGCATCTCCTGCCATGTTATCGGAGCTTTGGATCTTAATTCTTAAAGTGTTCCACTTCGGTCAGTAACTTTTTCTCTTCAGTTTTCTTACACTCTGTAGATGTTCTAACCATGTCCTATGGTTCTTCTGTCTACCTAACTTCTGTTGGGCCTTCTTTCAATTCAGGGTCATATCTCAGATTCTGACATACAATTTTGCTGTATTTTGCTGCTAGATATTATATACCATACGGTAAAATTGTGAAGGTAGGGGAAAAAACAATCATCACCACCAAAATTTGGTGAACTATTTAATATACGAGCAAGTCTTTCCTATTGTCAAGGATAGCCTCTGCTGACATGGCTAATATACATAGTTGTATTATTATACATGGGATTTCTCAACATTTCGTTGCCCAGTGGGAAATTACGAAAAACTGTTTTAAAATCCATAAAATAAAAACACCTAAGATTACAAAGGAACTCATTATATTACAACACAGTTATCAAATATTAAACAAAATTATGATAAAACACTGTATGCCCTTCATTACACATGAAAAAATAAGACCTAGGCACCTTTAATAAATACTATAATTCCAAAGTTGTAGACTATTGAAAGTCTTTAAACACTACTAAAGAAAGATGTAACAACAGCAGTGTAATATAAAAATATATGTAATTTATACTGCTGATAAATGCATACATACAGCTCAAAAAGTAGTAAGATTCTTACATACATAATGAATGAAATGCTGAATTTCAGGTAGAAGTCACTGAAAATAAAGATTTTTGCTTTATTTAGTATCCAAAAATCCATGGATTTCATGAGATCTTATGGACTCTAGTTTATAAATTTATGCATTTAATTATTTGTATCCCCCACATTCAACTGTACATTCTACCAAATCCCCCGCTCTGTTCTCCAAGATTTGGTCTATGTCAAAATCCCATGACAAATGGAGAGAAAATGCACCTGCGCTGCATCAAAAATGGTCTCAAATAAGTTTATTTTCTCCATCCTTACTGTCATTTCTCTTTTTGTTGTTAACTACTACATAAGTATCTTAACGCTCCATTACCCTAATTTGTTACCTCTTGCAACCAATTTTACATTCAAAAACCAGAATGATCTTTTAAATATACAAATCTGATCATGTAAATTAGTGTCCTTTTTTTACATTCCTGGTCAACTGCATGGGCTTACTTTTGTTATCAATAGTGTATGAGCACACAAATGTGGAACAGTATGGGTTTATTTATCTCTCATTAAATATGTGTTTGTGACCTTACTATCAGTAAGAATCAGTGGTAGGAAGTGGGTATATGTGTTGAGTGTGTGTATGTATGTGTATCTATATGTGTTTGGTTATGTTTATGTGTGTATGAGAAGGGACACAATGATTAACAAAACTTCTATTCATGCATTGTTTTCTGCTTCTCTGCAGATGGTTTCTTTAAGCTTTGGTATATGGAAATGTGTTAATTTGTTTGGTTCTCAACATTTTCAGGTCATAATAGTAAGCATTTTATATATTACTGCTGGAAGGCATGAAAGTGTGTCCTTGCAATGACAAAGTACATTGGAAAGCAATTTACATCCTAAGTAATTGTGGCTGAATGAAAATGAAGACTTTAAAAAAAGGTATTTCAGGTTCTTTGGCTTCTTTCATTTTGTTTGTTTTTGTTTAATTGGAGGAAATTCCCAGTGATTTATTTAGTGCTTTTAAAAAAAATGGATATTTTCCATGCCAAACAGATTTGGCAGGGTGAAAATCCAATCTGTTGAAAGATGAATTTGCGTAATAGCTATACAGAGAGTGATGTTCTCTCTTCATTTTAGCACTCATTGTGACCAGCTCTCCCTTGTGCCCAGATCATTCCTCTATCTTCACATATACAATTTGCACCACTTGGTACTGGAGTGCATGTAAATAGTCTACATTAAAGCTGATGATTAGTTAAAATGCATGTACATAAAATATGTGTACTATTTTAAGCTGCCTCAAAACATTTGTAATTTAACTAAATAATGACAAAATTAACTATACCACAGAAGCAGCTACCGTTTTTAGTCCCCTTGGACTGCTATAACAAAATACTACACACTTGGGTAGAAACAATAGAAATTTACATCTCACAGTTCTGGAAACTGAGATCTTCAAACCAAGATCAGGGGCCAGGATGGTTAGGTTCTGGTGAAGACCCTCCTCTGGGCTGCAGATCGCTTATTTGTGCTGTATCCACACATTGTGGAAAGAGCTAGGGAACTCTGTGGGGCCTCTTTTATAAAGGCATTGATTCCAATCATGTGGGCTCTGCTTTCACAACCTTATCACTTTCATAAGGGCCTATCTCTTAATTCCATCCTTCAGAGATTAGGATTTCAACATGAATTTTGGGGGACATGCAAACTTTAGGACCTTTACATAATAAGTGAAAGTATGTGCTTTATTTTATTTGAAAAAGAACAATGAATTGCTAAAACTAATATGTGGTATTTTTTACTTTACTATCTAGGATAAGTAATAATCTATTTACAAAATCTGTCAGCATTTCAGATTTTCATGAAAATATCTTTCTTTAGATTTATTTAAAGATCCACTTGTAAATATTGTTGAAGGTAAATAATATCACAGTGGGATTATTTAAACTTACTATGACATAGATTTTTCAGAATATCAAGTTTACTTAAAGATTTTAAGAAGAGACATTGAATATGGTACGGGTATGCATAACTTTAAAGAATAAATTATGAAGATTTAGATATGTTTTGACTTTGTACTGCAGAAAGATGAGGTAGACCATATGGAATTGTTCTGAACTCTTCTCCCACCCCTTGCTGTTTAGGATTAATCCATGGAAAATGTTTGGGAAACTCCTTAGAGGAATGTTAAATTTAAGAAAGCATCTTGTAAACAATGTAGTAAGCAAAATTGGCCATTTTGTAGATACAGGTCTATCTCAAGTGCTTGGTTTATATACAAGATGTGAGTTTAAATATTTCAGACTATTGCCCTAGGGAATTGTGGCTCGTCAGTTGATTGATTGCAGCATGAATGTAACTGCAGTATTTTTCTACACACACACACACACACACACACACACACACACACAGACTAGAAATACAAAGATCACACACACACATACACACACACACATTACATATATGCAGAATTTACCTTGATTTAATAATTTTACTTAGGATTCAATGCAGACAAGTAGCATAAATAAATTTTAAGAGTAGCTCCTTTCCTAATAAAGAAGTAAAACTTTTGTGGGGAGCCTGGGTGGTTCCATTTGTTAAGTGTCCAACTCTTGATTTCTGCTCAGGTCATGATCTCAGATTTGTGGGATCCAGACCTGCAGTGGGCTCTGCACTGAGGGTGTGGAGCCTCTTTGGGGTTCTCCCTCTCATGCTTTCTCTGACCCTCCCCCCTTACTCTCTCTTTCTCTAAATATATAAATAAACATTATTTAAAAATAAGTAAAACTATTTTTAAGAAGTAAAACTTTTAAAAAGAGTTTATTTCCTAGTTACTTTTTGATATTTATGATGTAACCTTATTTTTCTGAAATAGTATACATTTCCATACATAGTTCATACAGAATACATATGCTGTATTTTATTTTTATTTTATTTTTTTTAATGTTTTATTTATTTCTAGGAGAGAGATAGAGAGACAGCGTGAGCAGGGGAGGGTCAGAGAGAGAGGGAGTCACAGACTGAAACAGGTTCCAGGCTCTGAGCTGGCAGTCAGCACAGAGTCCGAAGCAGGGCTCCAACCCAAGAACCGCAAGATCATGACCTAAGCGAAAGTCGGACGCTTAACCGACTAAGCCACCCAGGTGCCCCAACATATACTATATTTTAAAGAGCAGTTTTTTATATCAAGAATCATAACCTTTAAAGGTAAAGGTAATAGAAAAATACTATTGCGAGTGAATATGCATTTTCATAGAAAAATTTGTAGATAATTATTCCTTCAAAGATAATGCATATTTTGAGGATATCTGTTATCCTGAAAATCAGGATCTTAAATATATTATCTGTTGGTTGATAATCATATTAGTTTATATTTTTATTATTTTATAAATAAATTTTACATGCCCTCCAACTTTGTTTCCTTTTAGGTTATTCTATCTTTGGATCATCCTTTTGCCAAAGTCTTCTGTGGAAATCAAGAAAGAGCCTGGGTGGCTCAGTCGGTTAAAGCGTCTGACTTCGGCTCAGGTCATGATCTCACGGTTTGTGGCTTTGAGCCCCCGCGTCGGGCTCTGTGCTAACAGCTAGCTCAGAGCCTGGAGCCTGCCTTTGATTCTGTGTCTCCATCTTACTCTGACCCTCCCCTGCTTACGCTGTGTTTCCTTCTCTCTCTTAGAAATAAATAAAACATAAAATAATTTTTTAAAAAAAAAAAGAAAAGAAAGCATTTGTGTGGGAGTACCTGGGTGGCTCAGTCCATTAAGTCTTGGACTCTTGGTTTCAGCTCCAGTCATGATCTTAAGGTTCATGAGTTTGAAGTTCATGGTGGACTCCACACTGCTGGTGCAGAGCCTATTTGAGATTCTCACTCTCTCCCTTTGTATCTGCCTCTCCGCTCCCCACTCTTTATCAATATAATTAAATAAACTTTAATTTAGCAAAAAGAAGAAAGCTAGCATTTGTATGGAAACACCGATCTGAAAAAATATATGCAGAAGAAACACATATGAATATTACTCTGCCATAAAAAAAGAATGAAAATTTACCATTTATAACAACATGAATGGACTTAGAGGTGCCATGCTAAGTGAAATAAGTCAAAGAAGGAAAGATACCATATGATTTCACTTATATGTAAATTCTTAGTGAAATCATATATTTGTCTTGTTCTTATTTCTTTAAAAACCTAAATAAATGAAAAATAAAATGAAACAGAAACAGACTCATAGATACAGGAAAGAAACTATTGGTTACCAGTGTGAGGAATGGTTGCAGAGTGGGTGAGTAGGTGATTGGAATTAAAAGGTATAATCTTCTAGTTAAAAATGGTAATGTAATGTACAGCATAGGGAATATAGTCAATAATATTCTAATAATTTTGCATGATGATTAATGGTAACTGGATTTATCAAGGGGATCAGTCATAACATATAAAAATATCAAATCACTCTGATATACACCTGGAACTAATTAGATATAGTATGTCACTGATACTTTCAAAAAGATTAACAGGAAAGTATTGTGGAGAAAAGAGAATTTATAGACCTCTGTAATACACTGATGATATTGAGATGTCCTTCTCTCTGGAATGCAGAGTAAATTGAAAAAACTCTGTTCTTCATTTCCTTTGTTGTAAATACTCCTTTTAATTCCATGTGAATGGAGATTTCAGTTAAATCAGAACTTTTTTCCCTGAAAAATACCAGATTTAGCACTATTTTATATTTACACATATCTTCTAAAATTACTTCAACTGAGTGTATGTGTATGTGTGTACTTGTACATATATATACATGTACGCAGTCTGAAGACTGAAATAGAACATTGTTAATGTTATCCTGCCATTTGCAACAACCTGGATTGACCTGGAAGACATTATTGTAAATGAAATAAGCCAGAAAGATAGAAAAAGAAAAAAAAAAACCTGCATGATTTCACTTACACGTGGCATCTAAAACTGTGGAAACAGAGTAGAACAGTGGTTACTAGGGATAAGGAGGTAGGGGAATGGGGAGAGGTTGGTTAAAGGGTACAAAGTTGCATTCATGTAGCATGAAAAAGTCTGGAGATCTGATATAAAGCATGAAGACTATAATTAATAATATGGTTTGAACTCAGGGAGATTTGCTGAAAAAGAATTCAGGTGGTGTCACTATTTAAAAAATGGTAACCATACGAGGGGGATAGATATGCTAATTAGCTTGATTGTAGTAATCATTTCACTGTACATCTATTTACCATATGCATTATTTCATATTCACTACATATAATATGTATTTGTTTTTTTTTAAACTTTTTTTTTTAATGTTTTATTCACTTCTAGGAGAGAGAGAGGGAGACAGCGTGAACAGGGGAGGGTCAGAGAGAGAGGGAGTCACAGACTGAAACAGGCTCCACGCTCTGAGCTGGCAGTCAGAACAGAGCCCGATGCGGGGACCGAACCCACGAACTGCGAGATCATGACCTAAGCGAAAGTCGGACGCTTAACCGACTAAGCCACCCAGGCGCCCCCATATAATATATATTTGTATCTAACATAACCTAAATATACACAATTTTATTAAATAATTAAAATATAGAACAAAGAAATAAAGAGAGTAAAAAATAAAAGAATCAGATTTGAAGAAAAAGAGAATGCACCTCAATTTGGAGAGGTATAAAGCCTCAATATGTATTAATATAGTTAGTAATATGCCTTGTCAAATATTTCATATCATTTTATTTTTAATTTTTAAAAATTTTATTTACTTTCTGAGAGACAAAAGAGACAGAGCATGAACAGAGGAGGGGCAGAGAGAGAGGGACACAGAATCCTAAGCAGGCTGCAGGCTCTGAGCTGTCAGCACAGAGCCCAATGCAAGGCTTCACCCACGAACTGCGAGATCATTACTTGAGCCGAGGTAGAACACTTAACTGACTGAGCCAACCTTATGCTCCAAATACTTCGCATTTTTCTAAACTAAGGATATTTCTGAAAAAAACTGAATTTAAACTGAAAAAAAAATTACGGTTTTGATGTGGTCAGCAATTATAGGAGTTGAGCCTGAACTAATAAGCAGTGTACTAAGTGTTAATTGCTATCATAGTCCTTTCCTCAAAGATGCCCAAAGCTTTTAAGGTTCTGAGAGCCCATGTACCTCTTTAGTCTTGAGGGTTTCCCTTCTTATGTTGGCATTTCATCTGTGACATTATTATTGTCAAGCTAGTCCGTATATTGACAACCATAATATATTTTTTTCATACGTATTTTATTTTTATCTAGATAAATAGAGTTTTCTGACAATTTTAAATATGTTTCCAAAGACCAGGGACAGAAATTAAATTTTGGCACTTCAACTACTGCTCATTCCACTTACCACAATTTAACATTTACTCTATGGATTGCTGACTAATATGGCTTATTTTCTCAAGTGATTTCATTTTGATTTGCAATGGCCATGTTTAGAATAGTATCAAATGTTTCAAACTAGCTAAAAAAACTAGTCATTTTTCTAGTCAACACAAATTATTTTTTCATTGAATTTCCTCCATATATTACAAATGCTTTTTGTATTATAATAATACATCCTTAGATAAACTATCCAGTTTAAGAACTCACATGCTGATTGAGATAAGGCTTTAAGCTATATTTAATCTAAACAAAGCTACAGGTAGAAATTAACACATTCATTTATTCAGTGGTGGGTTTTACTGTCTCAGAGCAAGCTACTAGTTTGACAGCATCCCTTCTAGAGGGGGGATTCCTTGTTATGGTGTTCTGTTGTTTTTGGTTGTTATAGTGCTATAGAATAATTACAATGTACCAGGCAATGAGGTGTGAATGTGTAAACATTTAGATTTTACGGGTGGGATGTTTAAAGGGTTAATGCATCTTTTTCCCCATTAACAAACAGGAAATAAGGTAGACCCTTTAGAGAAAAAACTCTGATATTTTATGTTTATGGAATGTATAATAAATTACTCTTTAAATTATAGGTACTATTCTATTGTAACCTAAACATCAGTAAGTAAGAGTTATATGCTCACAGCTATTTTTTCTGGAATTCACTTCCTTTTCATTCTTTCTCTTTCTTTGGTATATTTCCTAAATTTAAATGTCATAAGGATTTCTTCTATGTTTGTTTAAATAACAAAGAATGCTAGTTTCCCTCTCAGTGAAGCAGGCTCATTGGAGCTTTAATTCTTCCCAGGTTCTTCTTTGTGTGCATTAAGTTGGCTATTCAAGTAAAATATACCACATGTACAAAAGCTCTGACGCTCACTGCTGCATGTGGTTCTTCAAAGACAGTACCTCACATGTTGATCCCTTTGCCACTCTGAGGCTGTCCCAGGATTCTCTCTATTGGTCCCTTTGAACAGTCTTTGAAGTGCCACATGTAACTGCAGAAAGTCCTGGGATACATCACGACATTACAAATTCCAGCTGCAAGCCAGCTTCCTGCTGCAGTTTAGGGATTGGAAAGAGATCACAATATGCCATCCATCTTGTTAAAATAAGCTCAAGAAAGTTGTGAAAGGGGAAAAAAATGTAAGAGATTTGAGTCTCAAAATAGCCTTTAGACAGCTAATACATGAGATCTCTCACAATCAGTTGAATTTAGTATTAGCTATGATATTTTTATGGCAAACCCCTAACAAATTGAAAATAATGACTCTAAAGTAAATTCCCATCTTTAGTGCTCTTCAGGATTCCGTCTCTCTCCCCAACCCCCTCAATCTTTCTCTTCTACATAATTCTCAACTTGTCATCACTTTGGTCTAGTTTTGAATATAGGCCTAAATATACTTATTTTTAAAAGCACTACTGAAAATAACCACGACAAAAATCTGTAGATTGAATGTTTAAAAAGGAAATACACAAACATTACCAAACCTAATGTCTGTTGATGTTTATTGAGTTAGCATGTGGACTGATCTTTTTTAATGTAATAAAAAAATTCACATTGAGCTCATAAAAGGATAGACCTATTGTGTTCTAGTCCTGTTTGGCTAAGGCCCAGAAAACTGTGGTGCATTATATACTGGTTGCTCAGCGTGGGTACTTGGGTTCTTATTTTTTTGTATTCTACTTATATAAAAGAAAACTTACTTATGTTTTCTTTTAATGAAGTATTTATTTTGATCACATGAATTTGTGTTCAAGTTCATCTTCTCTTAATAACATTTAATTAGGGGGAAAATGGACACACACTATCTTTTCTAAGAACTCACTGTTTGTCAGTACCCATAACAATTTTAATCTATTCATCTCCCCTGTTTGTTGGGCGTTTATTCTTTCAAAAATAAATTTGCTCACATTTTACTACTATTTCTTTGTTGTTCCAAATGTTCATACAAATCTGGACTTTGTTAGATCTCCATCCTAAATATAGTCAGTATAACTCATTGTTGGAGGGGCTGGAAGAAGCATCCTGTGAGACATGCATTGATTTTGATGACAAAATTTGAACCTCTTTAATTTTGGTAGATAGCTTTCATGATGACATAGCCCTTCTGTATCATCTAGAGAATTTCTTTCTTTAAAGCAATTTTTTAAAATGTTTATTTATTTTTGAGAGATAGAGAGAGACAGAGAGATAGAGTGTGAGTGGGGAAGGAGCAGGGAGAGAGGTAGACAAAACCTGAAACAGGCTCCAGGCTCTGAGCTGTCAGCACAGAGCCTGACGCTGGGCTCGAACCACAAACTATAAGATCATGAACTGAATGAAGCTGGATGCTTAACCAACTGAGCCACCCAGGTGGAGAATTTCTTTTTTTATTATTTCTTTTTTTATTTTTGAGAGAGAGAGAGAGAGAGAGAATCTCAAGCAGGTTCTGTGCTGTCAGCACAGGGCCAGATGTGGGGCTCAATCCCACAAACTGTGAGATCAAGACCTGAGCTGAAATCAAGAGTCAAACACTTAACCAATTAAGCTACCCAGGCACCCCATCATCTGGAAAATTTCTATCTTCTGACTTTTGCACTGGATATCCTATGCTCTGGATCTAGTGTATTCTGCATTCATGGTATACACCCTCCCCTAATCCTGTTTTGGAAACTAAGTCTTCCAGGAGCTTGCTCTAAAATCATCTATGTGAATTGTTTGATTTTACCCATACAAGTCTGAAAATGTGTTTATTCTTACTCCTACTTGACTCCTGATTTATAAAGTGGATAGGTTTGGAAATTTAAATTATGAAAATGTTTCCTGAAGATTTTTTTGTGATTCAAAATTAAATAATATAAAATTTACCAATCTAACCATTTTTAACTGTACAGGTCAGTAGTGTTAAGTGTATTCATATTGTTGTGAAACAGATCTCCCAAACTTTTTCATCTTGCACATTAAAAACTCTGTTAAAGAGAAACTCCTATTTCCTCTTTCTCCCAGTTGTTGACAATCACATTCTACTTTGTTTCTGTGAATACAACTACGTTAGATACCTCATATTAGTGAAATTATATAGCATTTGTCATTTTGTTACTGGTTTATTTTACTTAGCACGATGTTCACAAGTTCATGTATACTATAGCATGTGACAAAATTTCTTCTCTTTTTATGGCTGAATAATATTCCACTTTACATTTATAGTACCACTTTTTGTTTATCCATTCAGGCATCAATGGGCATTTGGACTGCTTCTACCTCTTACATACTGTGAATAATGCTGCTATGAAAATAAGTGTAAATATCCCTTCCAAACTCTGCTTTCAATTATTTTGGGTAAAACCCAGAAGTGGCATTATTGGATCATATGGCAGTTCTATTTTTACTTTTGGAAGAAAATTCCACACTGTTTTCCAGTGTTTGCACCATTTTATAATCAAAAGATCCAATTTCTCCACAGCTGTGGCAACATCTGTTATAACATGTTTGTTATTATTTTTGTTATTTTAATTTTACCAATCTTAAGGGGTATATAGTACTACCCTACTGTGTTGTTGTTTTTTTTTTAAGTTTATCTTGAGAGCAAGAGAGAGAGAGAGTAGAGTAAAAGAGAGAGAGAGTAAAAGAGAGAGATCATGCACATGAGAAAGGGGCAGAAAGAGAGGGAGAAAGAGAATTTCTATCAGGCTCCATGCTGTCAATGCCCAACTCAGGGCTCAAACTCACCAACCATGAGGTCATGACCTGACCCAAAACTAAGTCTGACACTTAACCACTGAGCCATCCAGCCACCCCCTACTGTAGTTTTGATTTGCATTTCTCTGATGATTAGTGATGTCAAGCATCTTTTCATGTATTTGCTAACTATTTGTATATTCTCTTTGGAGAAATATCTATTTAGGTCCTTCGCTCATTTTTTAATTGGGTTAAATAATTTTTTATTGCTGGGATATAGGAGATTTTTTAAAAAATAAATGTTCTAGGGGCGCCTGGGTGGCTTAGTCGGTTAGGCTTCCGACTTTCGCTTAGGTCATGATCTCGCGGTTTGTGGGTTCGAGCCCCGCGTCGGGCTCTGTGCTGACTGCCAGCTCAGAGCCTGGAGCCTGTTTCAATCTGTGACTCCCTCTCTCTCTGACCCTTCCCTGCTCACGCTGTCTCTCTCTCTCTCTCTCTCTCCTAGAAATAAATAAAAAACATTAAAAAAAATTAAAAAAAAATGTTCTAGACATTAACCTCCTATTAGATGATTGGTAAATATCTTCTCCAATTTTGTAGATTGCAGTTTCACTCTGTTGATTGTGTCCTTTGATGTACATAAATTTTCAATTTGATTTAGTCCCATTAATTTATTTTTGCCTTTGTTATTTGTGCTTTTCTACTGTCATATACAAAATTATTCCAGTGTCCAACCTCATGAAGCTTTTCCCTATGTTTTCTTCTATTGTATCTTAAGGTCTTATGTTTTATATCCTTAATCCATCTTGTGTTACTTTTATGTATGGGATAAGATACAGATCTGTTTTCAGACTTTTTTTATATGTATTTTCAGTTTTCCCAGCACCATTTTGTTGACAAGACTGTCCTTTCCCTGTTGAGTGATCTTGGCACCACTGACAAAGATCATTTGGCCATATACACCATATACACAAAGGTATATTTCTGGGATCTCCATTTTTTTCCATTGTTCTTTTTGTCTGTCTTTAGGCCATTACCATAATGTTTCGGTGATTAGAAGTTTGTAATATATTTTGAAACCACATAGTGTTATTCCCCAACTTCTTTTCTTTTTAAAAATTGTTCTACTTTCAGGGTCCCTTGAGATGCTACATGATTGTTAAGATAATTATATTTTTCCAAAAATGTTTTAGGTGTTATGGTCATTTTAACAATAAGTCGTTCCATCCCTGAATTTATGTTCCTTTTCCATTTATTTGTGTTTTATTTTTCTTTAGCAAATGTGAGGGTTTTCAGTGTACAAGCCTTTCACCTTTTTGGCTAGGTTTATTCCCAAGTAGTTCGTTATTTTTGATATTATTATAAATAGAATTGTCTTCTTAATTTTATTTTCACATTGTTAATTTTTTAATTAATTGCTCATTCTTAAAGTATGAAGTGCAGCTGAGTTTTATGTGTTGATTTTGCATCCGGCAATTTTGTAGAATTTATTAGTTCTAACAAGATTTTTTGTGGACTCTTTAGGGATTTCTACAGGTAAGATAGTAGTATCTGTGAACAGAGATAATTTTACTCCTTTCTTTCCAATTTGGATGTCTAATGTTTCTTAGTGTTGCCTAATTACTCTGGTTAGGACTTCCAATAGTATGTTGAATAAAAGTGGAGAAAGCAAACACCCTTGTCTTGTTCCTAATCTTAGATAAAAACTTTCAGTTTTTCGTCACTGAGTGTGATGTTAGCTATGGGTTTTTCTTTCATAACTGGCCTTATTATGTTGATGTAGTTTTCATCTATTATTTGTTTTTTGAGTGTTTTTGTCATGAAAAGCTGTTGAATGGTGTCACATGGGTTTTCTGCATCAAATGAGATCATTATGTGATTTCATCATTCTATTAATGGTATATATTGCATTGATTGATTTCCATATGTTGAACAATCTTTACATTCCAGGAATAAATCTCACTAGGAGATAGTGGATAACAACTCTGTGGTGCTATTAAATTCAGTTTGCCATTATTATTATTATTTTTTGAGGATTTTGCATCAATATTCATCAGGGGATTTTTCTACTTTTTTTTTTTTTTTAATTTTGTAGTGTCTTTGTTTGGCTTTGATATCAGAGTAATGCTGACCTCAAAGAATGAGCTTTACAGTATCTACTCTTCAAATTTTATAAAAGTTTCAGGAAGATTGGTATTAATTCTTCTTAAATTGTAGAATTCTCCAGTAAAGCCATTTGGTCCTAAGCCTCTTTTTGTTGGGACATTTGTTATTACTGATTCAATCTCTTAGTCATTATTGGCCATTTCAGATTTTTGGGGGTGGAGAGGGAGAGTACTAGTGGGGGGAGGGGTAGAGAGTAGGGACCAGAGGATTCCAAGTGGGCTCCCTGCTGATAGGCTTTCATCAGGGAGCTCACTGTGGGGCTTAAACTCATCAACTGTGAGATTCTGACCTGAACTGAAGTTGGATGCTCAACTGACTGAGCCACCCAGGTCCCCCAATCTTTACAGATTTTCTAACCTTTACAGATTCAGTATTGGTAAGTTGTGTGCTTCTATGACATTATCCATTTATTCTATATTACATAACTTATTGGCATACAGTTGTTCATAATACTCTCTTATAATCTTTTTCATTTCTGTTACATTGGTTGTAAGGTCTCCTATTTTATTTCTGACTTTTGTTATTTGAATCTTCTCTCCTTTTCTCTTGTTAATCTAGAAAAGGGTTTATCAATTTTTGTGAGCTTTTAAAAAACCCAGCTCTTAATATTATTGATTCTTTTAGATTGTTTTTCTATTCTCAATTTTATTTAACTCTGCTCTTATCTTTATTTTTTCTTTCCTTCTGCTAACTTTGGGTTTAGTTTGCTTTTACTTTCCTAGTTTTTGAAGATGTATATTAAACTGTTGATTTCAGATTTTTTAAAATTGTATTTATTTGCAACTATAAACTTTCCTTTTAGAACTATTTCATCTCATCGAATAAATTTTGGTATACTGTTTTCATTTTCATTGGTCTGAAAGTATTTTCTAATTCCCCTTGTGCCTTCTTTTGACCCTATAATTGTTTAAAAGCATGTGGTTTAATTTCTACATGTTTATGGATTTTCCAGTTTTTCTCATGATTGATTTGTTTAAATTCCATTGTGATCACAAAAGGTACATTGTATGATTTCAATCATCTGGAATTTTTTTAAGGCTTTTTTTTTCTCTGATCTAACATGATCTATCATGAAGAATGGTGGATGGGCACTTGAGAAGACTGTATTCTGCTGTTTTGTGGCTCAGTGTTCTGTAGCTCTGTCAGGTACAATTGGTCTATAATGTTATTGGTCTATAATGTTGTTCAAGTTCACTATTTTCTTCTTAATCTTCTGGTTGTTTTTCTGTCCATTATTTAACGTATTACAGTCTCCAGGGGCACCTGGGTGGCTGAATAGGTTGTGTGTCTGACTCTTGATTTTGGCTCAGGTCATGTCATAGTTTATGAGTTTGAGCTCTGGGTCAGGCTCTATGCTGACAGTGAGGAGCCCGCTTGGGATTCTTTCTCTCCTCTCTCTCTCTCTGTCCCTCCCCTGCTTGGATGCTCTTTCTCTTGAAATAAATAAACTTAAAAAAAAAAAAAGTATTACAGTCTCCTACTGTTATTGTGTTGCTGTCTATTTCTCTTTTCAACTCTGGACAGCATTGCTTTATATACATAGAAACTCTGAAGCTTCGTGCTTGAATATTTATAATTGTTCTATCTTCTCACTTAATTGACATTTTAATCATTATATAATGTCCTTCTTTGTCTCTTGACTAATTTTTGACTTAAAGTTTACTACAAATAGTATAGCCACCACTACTCTGTATTTGTTACCAGTTGAATGGAATATCTTTTTACGTCCTATCCCTTTCAGCCTATGTGTGCACGTAAATCTAGTCTCGGAGCGCCTGGGTGGCTCAGACAGTTAAGCGTCTGACTTTGGCTCAGGTCATGATCTCACAGTTTGTGGGTTCGAGCCCCGCGTCGGGCTCTGTGCTGACAGCTCAGAGCCTGGAGCTTGTTTCAGATTCTGTATCTCCCCCCTCTCTCTGATCCTCCCCTGCTGACAGTGTCTCTCTCTCTCCCTCTCAGAAATAATTAAAACATTAAAAAAAATTTAAGTCTCAAAAATTGTCATAAAAGTATGTTTCTGAAATAAATAAATAACTCCCTTGTAGACATGAATTACTTGGATCCTGTTGTTTTGTTTTGTTTGTTTTTATGCATCCATTTAATCCACCCCTCTTGATTGGAGAGTCTATCTAGTTATATGGAAACTAATTATTGTTTTGGAAGAACTTGTTACTTTGTGACCTGTTTTCTGTATGCCCTATAGATTTTTGCCTCCCTCTTACTACCTGTTTCTTTTTTGTTGTTGTTGTTCTTTTTTTAACATTGGTATGCTCTTATTCCCATCCTCATTTCCTTTTATGTATATCCTATAGGTATTTTCTCTATGGTTACCATTGCAATTATCTAAAACATCTTGAAATTACAGCATTTTATTTTAAATTAATAACATCTTCAATTGCATATGGGTGTCATTTTATGTAGTTTTATTTTGTTCCTTTGGGTTATGTTTCTTATTTTTTTATGCCTTGCACTTTTGTTTTTTTGGTTGGGATTTGGACATTAAAACAAAACAACACCTTTCCCAATCTTTGCATACTGGCTTCTTGCAGGGGGAGGTCCTCACTTAGCTGTTTTGAGGTTCTAACCTTTTAGACCTTTTCTGATCTCTTCCTCCCCCTGGTGCCTGCCTGAAGAACTGCTGCTGCTCACTTCTGTGTATATCCAATTCCAATCTCAGGCTTTGATCCCATTAATAACCAGAATCAAGTGAGACAGAAACCAGTCCCTTGGGCAGTCCCTGACTAGCAGAATATTGGATGTGAGTTGCACTCCTTTGTTCCCAAGGGAGGAGCACAGGTATGGGGAGAGGATGTCTCCCAACTGCTTTGCACTATTCAATGAAGAGTTGTGCCAAATGCTGTAATTTTCCTATCTCTTTTCCGGAATTCCTTCTTGGTTGCACATAGCCTTAGTGCTGCAGGTTTTCTTTTATTTATTATTTTTTCAATGCCTATTTATTTTAGAGGGAGACAGAGTGCGAGTGGGGGAAGGGCAGAGAGAGAGGGAGACACAGAATCCAAAGCAGGCTCCAGGCTCTGAGTTGTCAGCACGGAAATTGGTATGGGGATCAAACTCATGAACTGCAAGATCATGACCTGAGCTGAAGTTAGACGCTTAACTGACAGAGCCACCAAGGCACTTTGGTGCTGTAGGTTTTCATTTGGTCTCCAGAATTATCACAGGAGTTGTTAGCTTCCTATCTCTGTAGGGGGAAAGAAGGCTTATAGTCTTCTAGTCCTCTGTCTTGCTGATGTCACTCTTCCTTCAGATTTTGAAGGCATTACTCCACTGTTTTCTAGCTTTCAGTACTATTGTGGAAAGTTTTGAAACCATTTTGTTTCAGGGTATTCTTATATTACTTATTTTTTTTCTTTAGGGATGCTTTTGGATTTTTTCTTTGTTTCAAGCACACTGTTCTAAAGTAATATGCTTTGCTCTGAGTTAATTTTCATTCCTTGTGCTTCAAAATTTGGGGCCTTTTCAAACTGAAAACTATTTTTTAAATTATTCTTAAAGGGCTTTTCTTAAATTATTCAAAGGTGCCATCTACTCTCTTATTTTCTTCTTTTTTCCTCTATTTTTTCTCTGTTCTCTTTATCTGTAATTCTTATATTACTCTGAAATTGAGTCTTTTAGATTGATCTTCTAATTTTCTTACATTTTCTCTTCCACTTTCCACTTACTTTCCCTTGCTCTATCTCCTGGAATGTATTTTATACATTTATGTTCCATCCTTCCTAATTGTTGCCGCTGCCTCGTCTGTCTATTAAGATACTTAGGGCCACTTTGCTTCTCATAATTAAATGTTACCATTTGGTTTCTGCCACAATGTGATTCCATTACATTTTCTGGAGTTTAACTATGACAGTAGAGATGGAGTTATGATGGGAGATTTAAAATTCATCTTAAAGATATTACTCTTGAGTGAAGATATCATTAGAGGTTTCAAATAAGACAAAAGCAGGAGCATCAGGCAAAAGAAACAGATCTGCTTCTACTGGCAAAAAAGACTCAGAGAGATTTTGGGGTTTGCATCATTCTGAGTCTTCCTAAATCTACTGTGCTAACCTCATTCCAATCCTCAACATATCATGATTTTCCAACTAATACTTCAATTTCACATAACAGTTATAGTCAAGCTACCAAATCAATCTACTTCTTTAATTTAGCAATCTGAAGGAATAGTTTCTGTACCTGATTTTTTTTTATGTCATTTGAGCCTTATGGATAAATGATCAAAAGAAATCACAGATACTTCTTTTTTAAGAAAATTTTTAATGTTTTTTATTTATTCCTGAGAGACAGAGAGAGCAGGGGAGGGTCAGAGAGAGAGGGAGACACAGAATCCGAAGTAGGCTCCAGGCTCTGAGCTAGCTGTCAGCACAGAGCCCTACACGGGGCTTGTGAGGTCATGACTTGAGCTAAAGTCAGACGCCCAACAGACTGAGCCACCCAGGCACCCCAATACGATTTGAGTAAAGATCCATTCTTGAGCTAAAATTTGGAATCATGAGTTTATAATTTTCTTTCTTTAAGCTCCTGTGCATTTTTAAATCAGTAGCTCACTCTACAGACCTGATATCCCTTCCTTTCTTGAATAAATGGTTTATTTCAGAAACCACACAGTTTACCCAAAGTGTTGGTTTTATTATACTCTTTATTTCAGGTGACCACAGGTGATAAGTACATAAGTACCTACCACATCAGCACACAATAATGACTAGCAGTAGCAATCTACCAATGTTAACAAAAGTCTTCTTGTTTTTGAAATTACCAAGCTCTAAAAAACAATTGAAGATTTTTGTTTTCTTAAACATGTTACTTCTAACAGCTCTATATCATTATTCAGTCAAATCTGGTTCGGTACTGATTATAGTTCCCACTCTGGCTAATTGTAAAGAGCAAATAACTTTAACTATGTTTTAAAAAGTTAATCTTATATCGGGAAATTTAGATGAGGGGACAGATCCTAAATTGAATATGCAGAAATCATTGTCAGATTAAATAATGGGTCTATCTAAGAGTCAGGTGAACCTACTTTGAATAAGAAACTGCAGAACATAAAAGCCGTCTGTTGAGATGGGAAGATGCCACTATAGCTGTTTGACCCAGAATCATGTTCTCCATGACCTGATTCACATTAGCTAAACTACTGATGTTTGCCTTCCCTCATTCCCTCTATGACTCAGTTACAAACTCACATCACACACTAGTGAAACTCCTTTGTGAAATATAAGTCATAGCCAGAGTCTTAGCATGTTGGATGGCAGTCTGAAGGAATTTTGAGCAAACCAATCTAAATGATCAGCTTCTTCTAGTTAATAAAGGGAAAATAATAGGAAAAAAAAAACCCAGCAAATTGAGTCTGATTTCCAAACCATTCAGCCTGATTTGGCAGCACCATGTCAAAGTGAGTGTCTGCTATAAATAGTCCTGCTTAGCACTAGCACTAAAGAATGTGGGAGAAGGGAAATTCTCACCATAAGTAGTAATAGGAGTAATATATTTCAGTTTCTTAATCCTAAACAGATAATCACACTGTTCCTGAAATATATCTGATGATCAGGCCTGGTGTCAAAAATTTGGAAAACTGGAAGCCTAAGAGGTGTGACTCTTCAGAATGAGGCACAAGTCTACATATATACATGACCCATGCTTTTTAAAGTTTTTAATTAGTTTATTTTAATGTTTATTTATTTATTTTGAGAGAGAGAGAGGCAAAGACAGAGGGAGAGACAGAATCCTAAGCAGGCTGTGCACTGTGAGGGCTTTGCCAGGAATCGGGAGCCTAAATCAAGAGTCAGTTGTTTAACTGACTGAACCACCCAGGTGCCCTTATGCATGATTCATGTTAATGTCTTTTAAATAGATGTTAGGACACTATCTGAAAGATATATTTTACTTCTGCTACTGCAGTCACGGTCATATATCTTTTTTTTTTTTTTTTTTCCCAAGCGAGAAAGAGCACAAGCAGGGGATGTGCAGAGAGAGAAGGAGATAGGGAATCCAAAGCAGGCTCCACTCTGACAGCAGCGAGCCCAATGAAGGGCTTGAACTCATGAAACATGAGATCATGACTTGAGCTGAAGTCAGGTACTTAACTGACTGAGCCACCCAGGCACCCCATCACCATATATCTTGATATTGTCTCAGGAATTATCTGCTGTCTCTAAATTCAAGAAATAATTTTTACAATTTTTATGGTTCTGGATAATAACCATGTGTATGTTAAGATAATATTTCAGCTGTCAACCCTGGGGAAAGTCATAGATGACATTTACTAAAAGCTAATGTAGTGAATATTTACTATGGGTCAGAAACTGTCTTAAGTGCTTCACATATTTTAACCCATCTGATATGCACTTCATTCTCTTATTATACTGATAGGAGCACTCTGGCCCTTACGATGGATCTCCCACACACCCAGAATGTGGTTCACGTGTTGGGACTGTTGACCGTACATACACATGAAGAGCATACGAAATACTTTATTGTATATGTAAATGAAATCTCTGGGGAGAGCAAAGCAGTTCTCTCAAGCAGATCCGAAGTGCCCTGAGAGCACATGGAGAAGGCGGCCTCAGGGTTTTTATTATGCTGAGGGGGCAGGGCTGTAGGTGAGAGTTCCTGCCAAGGGCAGGGGGCTTTGGGTTTGAAACTTCCACCGGTGCCAAAGGATCCAGGGCACAGCGAGGCTTCTTAGCCTGTGTACCCGTGGGCCGCAAGGCAGGGAGTAGCTGTAGGAGGCCATCGGGTATGTTTCTTTTAAACTTGAGAGAGAGAGAGAACAACAAATAACTAAATGGTGTTGGTACTCCCTGTAATTCCATGATATAAAATCACTCAAGAAGAATATACAGATCAAAATGTTAAAGAACAAGTTACCGGGAGGGATCAGAAGGGTGTTAAAGGGAAAAAGCTGGAAGACATAAAAGGAAGCAAAGATAGGGAAAATGATTCATCATAAACAAAATTATGACGAAAGGAACGGTGTCATGATAAAATTGAATGTTGTAAAAAAAGAGTTTATGAAAATCATTTAGTATATACAGCCCTAGGAAGATAATGTTCAACATTAGTAAGAGTAATTGTACTGGAATGATAGATGTAGAAATAAATTTTTATTTGAGGAGCCAATAATTAACGAACAGTTTGATAAAGAAAAGAGACAAATCAAATTATATTTGAGGAGGACATGAGTTTGAGAGAGAGATTTCCTATGTTTCTACTTCCCCCTTTGGTATATCTTTGTACATATAAAAGTTTAATAAGTAATTCATTGTTTCCTTAGATGTTTAGAACAAACACATTAGCAATTATTCTAAATTCCATGCTCAAACCTAAGCACTAGTAATAATTTGTGTCTTTCCTGATATACATTCTCATTCATGGGATCCTATTACATATAAGTGCTATGGAGTTAGACAACTGTGTCAAGGTTTCAAGGTCAATAGGTACTGATACATTATTATTTTAATAGGAATCATATTATTACATTGTATTATGGATACATTAATGTTTATTTTGAATATGTCTTTTGAAATGCACCAGTTGTACATATACACCTGTGCAGAATGTGTTATTTTAAAAATAATTTTTCTATTATATATATTAATTATGATTATATTAACTGCAATTATTAGTTTATTTCCTAAGAAGGCTGCCAGATTATATTAACTGAGATTTCCAAAGTGTTATGTATTAATGTTTTAAACATACATCATTCTGCAAGATACTATTTCCTTTGCTATAGGGTATTCCAAATTCCCTTTTACAGTTTCAAATTATCTTTTTGCCCACATTTGTGCATTTTCAAAACTGTTCTTAATTTTCCAGATGCTGTTTGTTCTGGCAGAAGTTGGAAAAACTAAGCAACCTCACTCTTGATACAGAGATGTTGATCAGCTACAAGTAGTACAAGGAGAGCCTGTCACAAGTAGACCAGTGAGGATCATATGAGAACTGAAGGAAAAATGACCCTCTGTGCGCATAAGCCACCACAAGAATGCTGGGTTTGGGACTGGAAACATGACCCTGCTACCTTAGAAAAATTGTTGAGTATCAGCCTACTTTTGATTTATCATATAATAGTTTTTCCTAAAATAATTCCTTTCTTAATTTTATTCATGTAGAATATCTTTTGAGATATTTTTGAGCTTTCTTTCATTCATGGATTTTTTTTAAAGATTTCTTTTTATTTATTTAATTTTTTAAAGAAAGAGAGTTAAAGTGAGAGCAAGAGGGAGAGAGTCCAATGCAGACTCTGCACTGTCAGTGCGGAGCCTGATGCAGGAGCTTGAACTCATGAATGTTGAGATCATGACCTGGAACAAAATCGAGTCAGTCACCTAACCAACTGAGCCTCCCAAGTGTCCCTGAATATTTTTTAATGTTTATTTCTTTATTTTGATTGTGAGAGGGGGAAAGAGAGAAAATACCAAGCAGGCTCTGCACTGTCACCATAGAGCCCAATGTGGGGCTGAAACCAAGACTGAGAACATGACCTGAGCCTAAATCAATAGTGGAACACTCAGCCAACTGAGCCACCCATGCATCCCTCATTCATGAATTTTACCAGAGGTAACTGTAGCCAATTGTGACAACTTTAAGTTTTCGATGTTGCTAATCCTCATTAATTAACCAGATGCAAAACTTAAATTTTGTATTTGTTAAATATGCAGTGTTTCAATGAACCTAGTTCTAAAGTCATTTTTCCCCCTATTTTCTCAGGGAAAAAAAACAGCTTCTTCTCAAAATGGAAACATTCTTTTATATTACAAGTAAACGCACACGCACGCACACACACGCACACACACACATGAATAGATTTGCAAATACTCTCAAGTAAACTCAGCATTTCCAAGTAAAAATGATCAGACAAGATTCTAAAACGCCAAGTATATACTCAATAGCTTGTTATCTAATATACACAGTGAATCTTATATCAACTAGAATTGAGTTCTCATGTCTTTTGTTCTCATGGCACAGACATTTTAAAAAATTAAGTAGTTGGCAAACTGCTGGCTACTTTGCATTGAAAACCAAAATAAAACTACTGTTTTAGTATCTCTTTGTGTGAGATGAAAAGTAACCTGATAATTTCATGGAAAACCCCAGGTATGAATAAAATATGTATTTCTAGAAAAGCAAACATAGTTTTGTTTTAAATGTTACTATAGTTATCAAATTTATATATATTTTAAAAAGTATAACAGTTGCTCATGATTTTAAGCAATGTTGAATATTATAAATCGCTATATTAAACAAATTAACAATGTATAAGCACAAAGTAGTCATGACAGCTTTGGAGAGGATCTAAAAGATTTGGCTTTTATCATTGAAGGGCATCTGGGACTTGGAAGGATGCCAAGACATGCGAGCTACATCTTGACTTCAAAGTAATTATTCATTTTTAACAACCCAATGCCAATCAGGCATCAATGAAGAAAATAACATCCTGCTGTTTTACCAATTTATAATCTTTCTAATTTCAATTTTATAAGAATTTGATGTTAAATGTGAGGAAAAAAGTGTCTTCTTCATAATGAAGTCTCTTTGAATTACTGTTTGAGAATTCTTTGTGTCTTTTTTTTATGTATTTACTTCAAGAAGATGCAATGAAAAAACCACACCTCTACCTTCTCCATAGCAACTTAGAAACTTTTTTAAGGATAACTTTTAAAAATTCTAATTCAAGTTATGCTCCCATGATCAATGTCTAAATAGGTAGTTGTTTCTTTAAACTGAAAATGTTCCCTGCACAACATGAAAGTCAAGTGTGTGAGAAAACCAAGTGTGTGAATCAGAATAATCAACTTTGGATAATTTTCCCTGAAAAGATAGCAAAACATTATATATGAAGTTGACTGAATCTTTAATCTTCTGTACTGTCCTAATCTTTAAAATCATCAAAAATAGACTCAATATGACTTCTCCTGATGTCTCAGTAGCATGAATTGTTGAAAAACTACTATTTTATCTGTAATTTACATATGTAAGAAAACATAAATTGACATCGGGCTAGCGAAATTGAGAAAAAGGGAGTGTAAAAAGAGAACACATTTTAACAAACAAAATTAAACATCTGAGTACCTTAGCACTTTGGATCATATGCAGGATTTTATTACCTGTTCAGAAAAATATCACAATACAAATTTTTACCAATCATATTGTTATTATTTAAAAGTAATAGTCACAATATTGCTACCCAATTAAATATTATACTCCTGCATGCAACCACAAAAATCTGTAAACTGGGTAATACTTTATTCTCATTTTACTGAAAAGAAAAATTATGAAGGTCACATGAAGTAACAGCTGGAATTTCTAGAATCCATGGTTTTAACCCCTATATGTGCTGCCTTTCAGGTTGAATCATGCTTCTTCTTAAAATGAAAACAAAATATACTAACATGGCTTCAGAGCCTATAGTGATCTTGTTTCTGTCCCCAACCTCCTTATCTTCATCTCACATGGCATCCTCTAGTAATCAAACCTCGTAGTTCTTTTGGTTTCTTAGATCTCTCATATTCCCTCCCAACTTGAGGAAGTAAACATGCTTTTCTTTCCATTGCATTCTTATCAAAGCCCCTTTACATTAACTATTTCACACTGCCTTGCCTTTCCAATCTAGGTTTAAAGATCACTTCCAAACAAAAGCCTTTCAAGAAATACTCTGATCTCATTCTAATTAAGGTTTATTTCTATGCATTTATATGAATAGTTTCCTTAATTAATAGTGCAAATTTAATTGCAGTTATGCATTTATTAACACGATTAATGTATAATTACATTGAAGAGCCGCTCTATAGAATGAGATCTTTATGAAAGTAATAATTTTTTTCTGATACATATGTATCAATATACTTGGCATATTGTAGGCACTTAATTGGTATATAAGGGTAAAAATTGCATATTTTGATGCCATATACAATTAATAGAATATATGAGTATAAATATGCATTTAATAATTTATTCAACAGAAATAAAATAATACACTGATTTCATTTTTTAGATTTCTTATGTGATGTTGCAAGTCCTAACACTCTATCTCAATTTTTTCTCAAGGCCTTATGACCATTTATATAATCGTTTGATATAAATAAAGAAATTCTCTTAAAATGTTTTTGTTATTTCTCTTCTGGCATAAACTAGAGGCCTTACATTGTTAATCAGAATTTTACTTATAAAGAGAATGAAACAATATTCACAATTATTTTTTCAATAAATTTAAACATCCCTGCTTCTGAATATTTGGAATACATGTTCAGAAAACTTTTATTATAGGTCACTGATCCTTTAGATATACAAAAGTACATAAATAAATAAAGCAGATACTTAAAAATATTTAACACACAATAGTTTTTCTGATTTGGTATATTTGTCAACTTACTTTAATACCAGACACTCCAAATAGTAGAATCTGCTAGTTGTACTTAAAAATCTGTTTTCCCCCTTTTCCATAGTACTGAATTTATATTGGGCACGTAACCTATCCATAATACAGATCATATGCGTCAGGTCTTTTTTTTTTTTTTTAATCACAGCAAGGTGTGACTATATTCTGGCAAAGGATATAAATGAGATTAATGCATGTAATTTCCTGGTTGTTTCCTCAGTAGGTAGAATTCTGCCTTTTATTTCCCCTTTTTGCCTCCCATGGGTTGCTGTGAGCACCAGGTGGTCAGCCATCTTGTACTGTGGGAATGAGAGACATTCCATTGAGATTGTGAAGTTACAATAGAAAGGGAGCTGGACTCCAGATGACTTCATGAAGCTGACTGCCTTACTAGCTTAAAATTTTATATAGCAGATGAATTATCTTAGAGTTTTTAAACCACTCTTATTTTGGTATCTACCACACTCAGCTGATATCATAGCTTAACCCACTTCCCATTAACAATTTTGCAAGCTAGCAATAAAAATGCACATATGCATTTTATTAAATATTTACCTCAAAGAAATTAAGATCACTACTAGCTTGGCTTTACTGAAATCTTTATTTTCTTAGTTATTGGTAAACATCTAACTTATTACTAGAGTACGTTCTTTTCTTATATAAACTTCTTTCAGAATTTTTTTTCTTTATGTGTTCTATTAAATACTTTATGCTTTAATAGTCTTGGGGTTTTCTAATCCCTCAGTGGAATTCAGTAGGTCATAAAATTTCAGTTCTGGCCAATAAATTTTACCCATCCTCCAATGGCATTAATTAACTTTAGAAGATGTACTATGAAAATTCCTCTTTTGTTATAGAAAGAATTCTTGGATGTACTGTACTAGGTGGAGGAATATGATCTATGTGGATTTAGTTTCACCTTTACTCAAAATATGGCCCAATATCTCACTTAATATCTTGTATCTCAATCTTTTTTCTTTTATAAAATAATGTAAAGCAAGCATTTCTTGGTATAACTTTCTGAGAGAGGGGCTGTGTTCTTCTAGGCCCTTTGGAAAGTGTAAAATGGAATGAAAAATATATTTTTAATAGAAAAAGGAATATATATAACTATTCAAACTTTAAAACTATGGAATATGGGGCGCCTGGGTGGCTCAGTTGGTTATAAACATCTGACTTTGACTCAGGTCATGATCTCATGGTTCGTGGGTTTGAGCCCCGCGTTGGGCTCTGTACTGACAGCTCAGAGCCTGGAGCCTGCTTCCGATTCTGTGTCTCCCTCTCTCTCTGACCCTCCCCTGCTCACGTTGTCTCTCTCTCTCTCTTTCAGAAATAAATAAAACATTTAAAAAATTTTTAAAAACTATGGAATCTGTTTATTCTGGATATTAAATTATAAATTTATGTATGGCAAGTAAGAGAAGAGATATTTAAAGATAATTTTAAATGATAATAGTTATTATACAAAACATATTCCATTGAACTTAAGTTATACATTTAAAATATATATCCAAAATAAATTAACATGAAATTTATATAGAAAAGAGTCACCATTGGTGGTAGAGATTTGAGGAGAGTAGAGGCTCAAAATAATCATTTTTGATGTATCCATAATCGTAACCTGAGCCGAAGTATGACACTTAACAAACTGAAACAGCCAGGCGCCTCAAGATAAATCCAACATTTTTAAGGTAGTAGGTTAGCAGAGGTACTTTCAAGCGAATAAATTTCCAGAATCTCAATACTCTTTCCTAAAAGAGATCTGCTTGAAGTGTTGCCTTTACCAATTCTGCTTTCCTAACTCTTCATTCACAAGGACATTTCTCTTTCTACAAAAAACAAGATAAAAGAAAAATAAACAGGAAATTCCACACACTTATTCTCAAACTTAACATGATGCATCTCTGGACCTATCTGGGACACAAAGAAGCAATGTGCTTATAAATAATTTTCCAATTAGAGCTAAGGGAGAAATATTGAGAGAGATGGTAATTGATTTCATAAAAATGGCAACATCACAGCAAGACTCCATGCTTTAGATAGTAGATAGCTATATTATAATCAGAATTCAGAAGTTAACGTGCTTACCAACCAAGCACGTATTAACATTTCTATTTGAACTAAAAAATGAAGTAAGATGTTTTCTGACAGAAAGGAAGTCTGATTTAGCTAATTGGTTTGATTATGGAAGCTGGCCTTGCCAATTAGTTCTTATGGTAGACATTTTCTGAACATTGAACAAGATAATCTGCTGTACTAAAGTATTAATAAAATCTTATTTAATTCATAATTTACTATACAATATGCCAGATATTACATCTTCAGAATTTATATAAATGTAGGAAAATGTTAGTCATTCACTTAAAGGTGTGTGAGGGGGTTTTATGTTTATTCATGATTCTATCGTGGACCATGAAAGTAAAAATTCATGAAGACCAGTAATATAAATTTCCCTTTTACCATTTTGGTGTTAGTGATGATGAAGTAATAGTAGTGCTTGTTTGTCAAACATCATGATTTATTCTAATAAAACTAAGCTATTAAATTGCAAGCAGGGAAAAATAGAAGAGTGTACCTACCCATGTTTGGATTTTTATGATAATGGGCAATGAAAAGAGGAGCAAGTAAGGTCAGCATACTAGGAGAATGACTAAAATGACTAACTGTTGTACATAAATTTGATAGGCAGAATGGATAAGGTGAAATCTGGGATCAAGTGGATATACTCTTTTTTTTTTTTAATGTTTTTATTTATTTCTAGGAGAGAGAGAGAGAGACAGCGTGAGCAGGGGAGGGTCAGAGAGAGGGAGACACAGACTCTGAAATAGGCTCCAGGCTCTGAGCTGACAGTCAGCACAGAGCCCGACGAGGGGCTCGAACCCGCGAACCGCGAGATCATGACCTAAGTGAAAGTCGGACGCCCAACCGACTAAGCCACCCAGGCGCCCCGGATATATTCTTTTTTTAAAAATACTTTTTAAATGTTTATTTATTTTTGAGAAAAAGAGAGAGACAGAGTGTGAGTGGGGAAGGGACAGAGAGAGAAAGGAAGACACAGAATCTGAAACAGGATCAAGCTCTGAGCAGTCAGCACAGAACCAACCCCACATGGGGCTCAGACTCAGGAATGGCAAGATCATGACCTAGGCCAAAGTCAAAGGGTAAACCAACTGAGCCACCCAAGTGCCCCAAAAGTGAATATATTCCTGATGCTGAGGAAAAAGGAAAGTGAACAACAAGCTTCTTTTAACCCTTAAAGGGCTATTTCTGTCAGTTTTCTCTCAAGAGTTGCAGTTTCTGAGAACATGGTTTACTTATACAGTGGGGTGTGGTAATTTAAGATCATTTGGGATTCATTGTCAGCAACAGTGATTAAGATACATGAATCCTCTTAATTGTTTCCTAGTTACAGGCTCAGCAAGTTTTAAACAGCTTATGGTCTTTTAGAATAAGGGTTTAACTTCCTAGGCTAAATCTTATCCTAGGTAACCCACTTGACTTTGACAAAATCACAGTTTTCTTGTGAAAGCAACATGCCCAATAGGAGATAAAACATTAAGTGGATAGATGGAATTGGTCTTAGACCTCATTAGAATAAGGAAGATTATCTCTCTTCTGGCTAAGAGAACCATGGAAATTTAACGTCCTTGAAGCTACAGTTGAAAACTTGTGAAAATAAGTGAGAATCTCAAAAGATTTCCTGCACCATAAAAGCCTATATAAATTGATGATTTCTCCAGGAAAGAGCAAATGAATATGGTTATTTTGATCCTATAGGGACCCTATAGGAAACATATCTACAAATGAAATATATGTAGACATAAGTTTGAGTACATAAAACTATAAGGAAGAAGTACAGATTCTAAAGTGACTTTCTATGGGTTGCCTGGCTGGCTCAGTCAGTAGAGCCTGTGAAACCTTGATCTTGGGGCCCTGAGTTCCAGCTCCATTTGGCGGTAGAGTTTATTTTTAAAAAAATAAAATGACTTTCTTAAGGGGCCCCAAATAAAGAACTCTTCCTATTCAATAATACAAGACATATTACCTCGTTAGAAAAATGGGCAAATAATTTGAATAGGAATTTTTCCCAAAAAGATGTGCAAAGGACAAAGACATGAAAAGATACTCATCATCATTAATCATTAAGAGAATGCAAATTGTACCACAATAAAATAACATTTTACACAGATTTGAATGGATATAATAAAAAAGGCAGACCACAACAAATCTTACTGAGGGTGTTGAGAAATGGGAATGCTTATGCATTACTTTGGGATGTAAAAGGCTTTAAACATTTTGGAAAATAGGTTTTTAGTTCTCAAGATGGTAGAGTTACCATAAGACCCAGAAAATCCCTTCCTAACTATAAGCCCAAGAGAAATTAAAACATATGTAACACATATCTGCACAATTACACACAAATGTTTATAGCAAAATTTGACTAATAACCCAAAAGTGGAACCAACACAAATATCCAAGTACTGATGAATAGACTGAAATATTATTCAGTGAAAAGAAATGAAGTACATGTTACAACACAGGTGAATCTTAAAAACATGCTATACAAAAAGCAAATAGTAACAAGAAACTGCACACTATATGATTTCATTTTTATCAAGTATCCAAAATGGGCAACTCTATTAAGATGGAAGTAGATTAGCAGTTGCTTAAGGGCTAGGGGAGTCTGTTTTTTTGGGGGTAGTAAGGCCAGATACTATATGTGGGGTTTTTGGAGGGATGATAAAATATTCCAGACTTCTTTTGTGACAACCATTTTATAACTTTCTGACTCTAATAAAAATATTATATTTTACAGTTTTTCAAGTAACATAGACCATCATATGAAATAAACATTTGCATTTAATATTTGAAAATTTGCTCCCTAAGTTCTAAATTACCTCCTAAGCAATAGTTTGTATCTACCAAGTTTTCCAAATTGGCCACTATAATTTTATTTTATTTTATTTTATTTTTACAATGTTTCTTCACTTTTGATAGAGAAAAGTTGGGGGAGAGAAAGAATATGAACAAGGAGGGGCAGAGAGAGAGTGAGAGGGAGAATCCCCCCCAAGTGGGGCTTGAACTGTGAAATCATGACCAGAGCCAAAATCAAGAGCTGATACTTAACTGACTGAGTCACCCAGGTGTCCCTGGCAAGTGTAATTTTAAATTATCAATGGTGAATTTAAAACATTTAAAAGCTAAGTATAGAAATATGTGTTATAGTATAATTATATTAGCAGTTGATTCTGGAAGGAGCATAGAATAAAACTTAGAAACACACATTTAAACATCACTAAACAAGTTGCTTATGACTTCCTGTCTTGAGACTCTTGGGCCACTTTCAACTGTTTACCTAATTAATTTTCATTTTCTTTCAGAAAGAATGTATTATTAAAGTGATTTCTCCCAGATTCATATGTTCACAGACAAAACAAAACAAGATTACAGAAACTCTATAAATTTTGCTAAGTGAGCTTAGGTCAAGTTTGACTGGGAATGCTGGTATAAAAAAACTTTTGAGTTTTTCAATCACCATGTTTGAAGAGTAGGCTTGTTGAAGTCTATTTCTGTCTTCTCCCCAATGTACTTTATTCTTATAGACCTTCACTACAAAAGACAAGGACAGAGAGAAACAAACAGTGTCCTTGACATAAAGTAGTTTTCACATCTGATTTGATAATTAAAGGATTTTTGTGGTAAAGGGTGTTTCTTGTTAACTCAACCTTTTTTTTTTTTTTAATAGAGGAATCTTTTTTTTCTTTTTGAATTCAAAAACACAAAATTAACATACATATATAAAAACTTGGACCCAACAAAATTAAGTAACTATACATATAATGTTCTGAAAGACATTCAAGCCAGATGTCCATGAGCTTACAAAGGAAAGTGCTGTTTTTGTATTAAAGAGTTTGGGCCATAGTGATAAAGATAGCTTGACTGACTCTCCAGGGGCCTACAAGTTGTTAAATCCTGGCTTTCCAAAAATAATACTTAACTTGATAATATTTGAAAAAAAAATTAGACTTAATCATGTGATGCTATATATATGGACCTTTTTGATGTTTACTGAAATAGAGTTTGGGGAAGTTCCTGAGATAAGCAATAAAATGAGCAACATTTATGTACATGGGCAAGAGTTTCCTGGAATAGCAAAGTCATAAATCATGTTGATAAAGAAAGTAGAATGGTATTTGTAAAGACTGCTAGAGTAAACCACGTTAATGTAGATATAGACTGAGTGGAGTACATAGTTTTGGTTCACATTATAAAAAGAGAGGAAATAGTTTGGAAAGGAAAAGGTTACAATACAGAAACACAAACTATACAATACACGAAACACAGACATAGGCTGAATGTAGTACACGGTTTCAGTTCACATGATGAAAAGAGAGAAAATAGTTTGGAAAGGTGAAGGTTATAATACGGAAACACAGACTATAACAAATAGATGTGTATTTTTGAGAAACACTATAAAAAAATGTAGAAACAAAATACATTGAGTAAAATCTATGAAAATATCCCACTAAATCATAGGCTTCTTGAGGACCAGTGATTCTTTTTTGTTAACCTCTATGACACTGCATTTAGCACATATACACACACAACATACATTATAAATACATTTGAATAAATGAAGCTTAGTTTACCTCACGGGGATGTGAGATGCACCTGGTGATAGATAAACTGTAGCAGCAGAGATAAACTGTGGCTTGTCCATTTAATTTATCACTAGGGAAGCTTCATAAAAAAATATTGGTTGATTAGATGACATAAAAACTGAAAGGCAAACTTCAAATGCTCATTTCAGAAAATGTCTTAAAATACATTTTGGACTCTTCTCAGGCTTCTTGTATATAAAATAAAAACAAATCCTTATGGTATTATGTTTTTATTACTGTTTATGAATTCTTCAAAAGCATATGTACACTTTTGTACTATCCTTGAGATTAGATGCATGGCAAAGCTAAATGAAGCTATAATTAGTATGCAAAATTCCCATCAACCAAGCACTGAGAAAAATCTCTAATTTTTACCTTTAAAATCCACAAGTAATATTTCTCCAAGCCTCTCTTATGGGTTGGTTATCTTGTCTTTTTCTTTTACTTCTTCTTTTTAAGTATGTGTAGAAGAGCTAATTTAATTCACACGACCAACAGATTAAGCTGATATAGTGGCATCAAATATGTGGAAAATAGTGAAGGACAAGATATTGTACATTAAGGAGGGCACTTGTTTGATGAGCACTGGTGTGTTATATGTAAGTGATGAATCACTAAATTCTACTCATGAAACCAATACCGCACTATATGTTAACTAACTTGAATTCAAATTTTTTAAAAAAGCAAGGAAAAAGAGATATTGTACAAACAAAGCATTCAAAAGAGAGCTGTGAATATGTGACAGCTGTCACAGCAAAGCACTGACAGATCAGTGAGAGGTCAACAACTGTCTTCCAGGCAGAAGTCAGAAAAACAACAGAAAGAAAATGTAGTTCCACAGAAATGGTGGTTGGGGAGTGGGAAGTGTGTAATAATAAATCTGGGGAATAGGCATTTGAAACTAATGAAATGTCATAGTCACATTAAAACTTCAGAGATAAGCATTATATAATACAAGTTACTTTAAAACATATAATGAGATTGTATATGAAACAAAAAAATTATATTTAAATTATCTCTTTATTCTTGAGCAAAGTAGTTCCATTATCTTTAATACAGCAAACTCTAAAATGCATTTTCTGCTTCATTGCAATTCACTGCAAATGGCCCAGATCAACATTCTGAAATTTTAAGTAGATTCTTTAGCCTTCTAATAGGATTTAGCTGCATGACTTCAATATCCAAATTTCTGCCTCAGTGAACAATAGCTCAGAGTTAAAATATTAAATAGACTAAATATTAAACACATAGTTTCCTGAAGGACAAATATTACAAGACAAAATGCTTTGAAAAAGAAAAAAAGAAAAAGAAAGGTAGCCTGCTGGGTAATCAGTTTCAGTATTTTGACCTCTCCAGAGCAAAGTGTTTATTCAAATAATTTAGCTCATTGTTTATCTTTAGAAGCAATATTCTAGCAGATTGACTTCCGATGTTCATAGAGTGATATGTAAAAATAGATTCATTCCTTCCTCTACTTACTCAATTTAAACTGTAAGTACCTTCAACTTTAAAATGCTGTCAAACAGACATACTTTGAAAAGGCCAGGAAATAAAGCCTTAGTCTCTGTAGCTTTTCTGAATCTGTTGGAGGCACGCATGGGTTTTGGTACTGGGGAGATCTGTTTGGCTCAAACATTTAGGAAAGTACTTAAACTTTTTGAAGCTTACTGATCTCATCTTTTAAATGATGTTAAAAATTCATTCCTGTTTTCCTTTCTTTTGTGGAATTTATTTCTCGATATCAAGAAGAATCTAATAAAGTATTAGGGACAGTCTGGGGGTCCAAGAATGCTACTTTTCATTATTGGATCTTACTCCATAGGTTAGATAATGAGAATTATGCTAAAGTAAACTTCAAACAAAGAAAATCTTATTTATAATTTTTGGAAAAAAATATTCAAAGGAGTAATTCAAGTAAGATAAAAACATTCTAAGAAAACATTTATGATGTGGTTCTAAAAGCAGATATTAGAAGGAATGAAATTATATATATATATTATATATAATAAAAGATTATATGGGAAAATAGTTACAGGGAAGGAGAAGAATCCTAACAGATTTAAAGGAATATTCAAAAAGATATTGGTAATCAGATCTTTCTTTAAAATTTTTTTAACGTTTTATTTATTTCTGAGAGAGAGATAGAGACAGCATGAGCAGGGGAGGGTCAGAGAGAGAGGGAGACACAAAATCCGAAGACAGGCTCCAGGCTCTGAGCTAGCTATCAGTACAGAGCCCAACGTGAGCCTGGAACCCACAACTGTGAGATCATGACCTGAGCTGAAGTCAGAGCCACCCAGGCACCCCAGTAATCAGATCTTAAAATATTCTTTTATCTTCACAACTCGCTTTCAATCATAAACCTCAGTATTATGTCTTATACAGCATCTCTACAAGTTTAAAGCTTACTCATCTTTTTAGTGCTACCTCATCCATGAAGGTCTACCTATATGTTGCCTAGGATGCCTCATTCTACGTGGTCTTGGAATAATGTCCCCATGTTCTCCTGTATGGATCTACTATGGATCTCAACTCCTAGAGAGAGGGATCCAGGTAGGCAAGATTGATCTCAGTTCCTCCATGTTGCCTGAAATAAAGACTGATACAAAGCTTCACAGCTGGCAGAGACTGATCCCTCTTTTTCTATAGCTCATGTCATTACCTCAGGATCACTCCTTTCCTGTGAATTATTACCCTTTGCAATTCTTATTATTTTCTCCTGCTTTTGGATTTTGGTCATAGGCATGCTAAAATGTTATAAACACCCTCACTCCAAAAGGGTCCCCAGGCTCCTTATGTAAATTGACCCTCCCTTCTCCAGTTCTTTGATTTGTCTTTCCTTTATATGACTCTGTTTTAGCTGTAAACAGAATTTTAAAAAAAGTATAGGTACAGAATTTTTTTAAAAAAGTATTAAATAAAATTAAGTGGCCTGAAGGAGTTAATAAGCATATTTGGGGGAACAATAATAACTGGCTTTTCCTGAATCATATACTCTACATGCCACATTGGCTTATAATTTTAGATATTTTACATCCAAGTAATCACTGCATGACACACAATCTCATCGTTTTAAACAAATTCAGATAGCATCCTGAAGTCCTAAACTATTTCGTAAACACCCAGTTCATGATCAAATGTTGTTAAGAACAGAAACATTTGAAAGAAATAATTGCTTTTAAGGTTATGTAAAATAACTGTTGTGCATAATAAACTATTCTCATTTTGCAATATTAATTTATATTATAATTGTGTTAAAAGTCAATATATTAATTTTTAAAACTTAGTTATTTGAATTTCAGTGTATATCACTTATTAATATGATATGCCATGATGTGTAATTATTTAAGTGATGGAGTATCAAGTTTAGTAAAATAAATGTCCTTTCTTATCATTGTTTCAATTTAGATACAAGTTTAGCCATTCAAACTGAAACTATCTACTTCTTCAATGTGAAATATTTAACAGTATTCTCTCTCTTTTTTACCAAAAAATAATAGACAGAATTATTATTAAATTAAAGATCCTTTAGTATGATAATATTGTATTAGGTTTTCCATCATTTGTTTTTCAGCTACATGTTTTTGGTATTGAATAGCTTTTAACCATTAAATTCTGGAAAATTGCATAATCATCTCTAATAATATGTTCCTATTAAGATACTTTAGTTTCCACTACATAAAACCAATCACAATTAGCACAAAAAGCCAAATGAAGAATTTTAAAATATTTTGTTCCATGAAGGGTTATGCTGATAAACAATACAGTTAAGAATTGTCAGAGGGAGTAAAGCATCACATTATGCACTAAATGAGACACTGGAAATATAGCATCCATGGACATAAAATTAGGGGTCTAATGTAATCTTTATAAAAACAACAGGCTTGAACTTAAATTTAATTGTGCCTTACAGAACTCAGAGTATTAACTAAATATATTGAGGGAATTGTTGATTTTTAACTAAATTAACTACACAAATTAATTTTAAGGGCTTTAGATATTCAAAAACACTTTCCTCTTATGTTGTTTATGTTGTTTATGTTGTTTTAGAAAATTATTGCATGTTCTGAATTGAAGTACATTGTATTAGGGAGAAAAGTAGTGTAGAACTATAGTAATTTAAAAGTAGGATGGGACACATGCATTTTGCTTTAGAGCATATAACCTAAATCTATAATTACTCTTAATAAATTTAGTAACAACTTAATTTCTTGTCTGTGACAATAATTGAAGCTACAAGTAAACTGAACTGAAATCTTCCAAGTGCAGAAAGATCTAAATAAATATCCGTTTCTCTTATTATGCAATTTCTCTGCTCAGTGCCATGGACATGTCTATTGAAAGACTAAACTTTGTATATCATGTGATTCATTTTTACTTTTTGTCACTTGTATTTTATATAGTATCTCTGTTCCTTTAAAAATATATATATATATATATATATTCTTCTCACTCTTTGTCTCTCTCAATGTCATTGAGGTAACTTCTGAAGAATGGGTGAATGGAATAGTAACAAAAGAGCTTGGTTTGGTCAGACACTCAAGCATGCCATTAAATAGATGATAGAAAGCCACAGTCTAGAAAAACTTGCAAATTCAGAATGAGTCCATAATTCTCTTAAAAATACAATGAGCCCACATAATTTCAATGTACTCCTAAGCCCATAAGTATGTTGCAAAATATCTTTTAAAAATTAATACTCTTTTTTTGCAAATAAATAATAATATCTTATTAAATATTAATTCTCAGTATCAAGACAGATTGAAGTATATATGAAAGATATTTTTTGAATGATAATCAAATTACAAAAATATATATTTTTTAGTTATCAATATTATATTACTTATTTGTAAATTCAAAAATTTATTTTCCCCTTTGTTAGAGTACAATGTTTATAAATGGATTATCACAGGCCACAGAATCACAATAAGAGTGATCATGGAAGTGACTAATGGTTTTAAAATCCATGACCTGGTAATTCCATAAATTTGTGTTAGCTTTTGTATTTCAAAATTTTTAATGTTATTTATATTTGAGAGAGAGAGAAAGACAGTGTGTGAGTGAGGAGGGGCAGAAAGAGATGGAGACAGAATCTGAAGCAGGTCCCAGGCTCTGAGCTATGAGCACAGAGACAGACACAGGTCCCAAACCCATGAGCCCTGAGATCATGACCTGAGCCAACGCTGGACGTTTATCCGACTGAGCCACCCAAGTGCCCCAAGCTTTTGTATTTTGACTAAATGAAACTGAATGTTAAGATTCACAGGCATCATTAATTTTAACTCTTGAATATGCAGAGCTTTCTTCTTTGCCTTATCCATCTATATTTATTTGAAGATGAATTCCTTTAGCAAAAATTTAGCTTTTATGTATATCAGTTGATCATTTCTACCATTATTCCATGAGCTATGATCTTGCTTGGAAAGTCTCAGTCTCAACATCCAACAAAAGAATATCATTACTTGGATGCTTATTGTAAAAACCAAAGAATTCCAAAATTAGCTTTTGTATCCCTGCCAAAAACACTTTCTTCATCTTGAATTTTCTATAATAAACTATATCTATCTATATCTTTCTTACAGGAAATCATTAGTTGTAGAAGGGGTGAGAGAATTACAGCGATGTGTTAGCTGACTGATGTTAATATTTGGAATAGTGAATATGAGAAAACTGAATGTTATTACTGTGCGGTCAAAGGTTTTCCAAAACTCACAGATTTTGCTGTAGTTGGGAAAAGTAACTCTAACAATAGGATATCGTCAATGGATTCTCACAGGTCTTTCTGCATGGTGTGTGTGTGTGTGTGTGTGTGTGTGTGTGTGTGTGTACTCCTACAAAAGAAGTGCATGTACCTTTATTTTATGGCATGTTAAACTTGTATGTGTTTTTTGAATTCCATTTTTAGTTGGTCTGAATTAAATGCTTAAAAGACAAGACTAATTTTGTGCAATTTTTTGAAATGTCTGGAAAGTGCTGAACAATTTTCTATTTCTATCCATAAAGATGACATCCATTTAATTCATTGTTATTATCAGTTTGAAATGCAAACCCACAAAGCAAGTCAAGGTATAAAAACATATTAGTTATACTAATAATTTTTGTTATCAAAATAGACAAAATAAAAAAGAACAGATGAATTTAAAAAAATATATGAAAAGTGAAAGTTTGACTTCTTCTTTGCCAATTCTGATGCCTTTGATTTCCTTTTGTTGTCTGATGGCTGATGCTAGGACTTCCAGCACTATGTTAAACAACAGTGGTGAGAGTGGACATCCCTGTCGTGTTCCTGATCTCAAGGGGATAGCTCTCAGTTTTTCCCCATTGAGGATGATGTTAGCTGAGGGCTTCTCATAGGCGGCTTTGATGATGTTTAAGTAGGTTCCTTCTATCCCTACTTTCTCGAGGGTCTTTATTAAGAAGGTATGCTGTATTTTGTCAAATGCTTTTTCTGCATCTATCGACAGGATCATATGGTTTTTATCTTTTCTTTTATTGATGTGATGTATCACATTGATTGATTTGCGAATACTGAACCAGCCCTGTAACCCAGGAATGAATCCCACTTGATCATGGTGGATCAATTTGCGAAAATTGAACCAACCCTGTAACACAGGAAAGAATCCCACTTGATCATGTTGCATTAGATTTGCAAGTATCTTGTTGAGGATTTTTGCATCCGTATTCATCAAGGATATTGGCCTGTAGTTCCCTTTTTTTGCTGGATCTCTGTCTGACTTGGGAATGAAAGTGATGCTGGCTTCATAGAATGAGTCTGGAAGTTTTCCTTCAATTTCTATTTTTTTAGAATAGCTTGAGAAGAATGGGTATTAATTGTATTTTAAATGTCTAGTAGAATTCCTCATGGAAGCGATCTGGCCCAGGGCTCTAATTTGTTGGGAGATTTTGATAACTGATTGAATTTCTTCACTAGTTATGGGTCTGTTCAGATTCTCTATCTCTTCCTGCGTGAATTTTGGGAGTGAGTGTGTGTTTACGAATTTGACCATTTCTTCTAAGTTGTCTAATTTGTTGGCATATAATTTTTCATAGTACTCCCTCACCATCAGGGGAATACAAATCAAAACCACACTGAGATACCACCTCATGCCAGTCAGAGTGGCTAAAATGAAAAATCAGGAGATTACAGATGCTGGCAACGATGTGGAGAAATGTGCACCCTCCTACACTGTTGGTGGGAATGGGAACTGCTGCAGCCCCTCTGAAAAACAGTGTGGAAGTTCCTCAAAAAAATTAACAATAGAACTCCCCTATGACCCAGGAATAGCACTGCTAGGAATTTACCCAAGGGACACAGAAATGCTGATGCATAGGGACACATGTACCCCAATCTTCATAGTAGCACTCTCAACAATGGCCAAAACATGGAAAGAACATAAGTGTCCATCAACGGACAAATGGATCAAGAAGATGTGGTTTATCTATACGATGGAATACTACATGGCAATGAGAAAGAATGAAATCTGGCCATGTGTAGCAACATGGATGGACCTTGAGGGTGTTATGCTGAGCGAAATAAGTCAGGCAGAGAAGGACAGATACCATATGTTTGCACTTATAGGCGGATTAGGAGAAACTTAATGGAGGACCATGGGGGAGAAGAAGGGAAAAAATAGTTGGGGAAGGGGAGGGAGGATAACCATGAGAGACTCTTGAATGCTGAGAACAAACTGAGGGCTGATGGGGGTGGGAGAGGGAACTTGTGGGGATGAGCACTGGGTGTTATATGGAAACCAACTTAACAATAAACTATTAAATAAAATTAAAAAAATAAAAGAGATGAGTCTTTTTGAAGCTATTAAAATATTAACTAGCTGTAATTTGAAACATCAGGGAAAATTAAAAATATAATTAAAAATAAACAAAACATCAGGGAGTGACACACACTTATGTTTTTGAGAAATTTATACCAATTAAACTTTGATAAATAACAATCAAAGAGTCCAGCATAAAAGCAAAAATCCATTTAAGATTGGACTGGGAATAGAAATTTCCACAAATAATGAAGTACATTGTTTTTTTAAAAAAGAATGGAGTCAATTAATTTAGAACACAGAGGTTTACAAACTATTTGAGTATAGAGACAGAAAGTAAATATCTTGGGTTTTGAAGGTTTATATGGTCTTTTTTGGTCACTACTCATCATTGCCACTGAAGCAGGAAAGCAGACATAACAACAGCAAATTGTGTGAAACCCCTCCCTGCATTTTTTGATTTTTATTTAACCAAAATAAACTGCAGGTAAGATTTATTCAACAGACCCATAGTTTGTCAACCCTTGTAAATTACTGAGTTTTATAAATAAATTTGTATACTACACTTTTAACATTTACATCTCTTTAGTTCCACTAAATTTATAATTTTTTAAACATTTGTTCAATCTTGAGAGTCAGAGACAGAATGTGAGCAGGAGAAGAACAGAGAGAGAAGGAGACACAGTATCTGAAGCAGCCTCAGGACTCAGAGGTCCCAACACAGAGCCCAACACAGGGTTTGAACTCACGACCCCCAAGATCATGACCTGAGTCAAGACGGCTGCTTAACTGACTGAGCCACCAAGACACCCCTAAATCCATTACATTTAGAACAATTTACTGAATGGAGGATGGGCAAGATGGCGGAGATGTAGGGAGCTCCATGCATTGCACTTGCCCCCATATCTCACACGGAAAAGATCTGAAGCCATAGGAAACCTTACAGAATCCAAGAGAATGGGAGAGAAAGGACGCAGAAACCACTGAGAAAGCCTTCAAACGGCTACCTCAAGAAACAAGCCAGAGTACACAAGGTGGAGAATCCCAAATATCACTACGAGTAGGAAAATAAAAAAACCAAGGTCCCAACAAGAGAGACCAAGAGATAAACACTCTCTGAAAGGATAGGCCCTGGACAAAGAGTCTTCTTGGATACAGAAGTACTCACAGGTACAGAGAGCACAACAAGTCTTTAAAACTAACAAGAGCCAGAAAGCTAACTAAAATGACAAACGAAAGAGCTCTCCTCCAAAGAAATTCAAAGAAGAAATGACAACTAATGAACTGCTCAAAACATATATAAGCAGCATAACTGAGCAAGATTTTAGAATAATAATCGTAAAATTAATAGCTAGGCTTCAAAAAAGCATAGGGGACATCAAAGAAACTATGGCTACAGACAGAATGGAAAATAAAAATAGGCATGAATAATTAAAAAATGTCATAAATGAGATACATAATAAATTAGAGGCCTCCAATGCACAGATTGAAGAGGCGGAAAGGAGAATAAGTGATTTAGAAGACACCATTATAGAAAAACAAGAAGCTGACAAAAAAAGAGACAAACTGATCCAGGAACAGGAAAGAAGAGTTCGAGAGCATAGCGACATGGTCAAACACAACAATATCCATATTATATCCGATCTCCCAGAAGAAGAAGAAAGAGGGAAAGGTGCTGAAGGAGTCCTGGAACAAATTATAGCAGAGAACTTCCCCGACCTGCGGAAGGCAGTCAATGTTGAAATACAAGAGGCTCAGAGGACTCCCCTCAGATGTAACTTGAATCGATCTTCTGCACGGCATATCATAGTAAAAATGGCAAAATACAAGGACAAAGAGAGAATTTTGAAAGCAGCTAGGGAGAAAAGGGCTCTAACATACAAAGGGAAACCTATCAGAGTGGTGTCGACATATCTACTGAAACTTGGCAGGCCAGAAAGGAATTGCAGGAGATCTTCAGTGTGATGAACAGTAAAAATATGCAGCCAAGGATCCTCTATCCAGCAAGCCTGTCATTCAAAATAGAAGGAGAGATAAAAACCTTTCCAAATAAACAGAAATTGAAAGAATTTGTCACCACGAAGCCAGCCCTACAAGAAATCCTGAGGGGGGCGCTCTGAAGGAAAGGTTGCAAGGAACAAAGATGCCAGAGACACCACCACAAACATGAACCCTACAAATGATACAAAGACTCTAAACCCACATATTTCAGTAATAACACTGAATGTAAATGGGCTGAATGCTCCAATCAAAAGACATAGGGTAGCAGAATGGATTAAAAAACAAAATCCATCTATATGCTGTCTACAAGAAACTCATTTTAGACGGGAAGATACCTTCAGATTAAAAGTAAGGGGATGGAGAAATATATATCATGCTACAGGAAATCAAAAGAAAGCCGGAGTAGCGATACTTATATCAGACAAACTGGACTTTAAATTAAAGACAATCACAAGAGATGAAGAAGGGCACTACATAATAATTACAGGGTCCATCCATCAGGAAGAACTAACAATCATAAATGTCTACGCACCGAATATGGGAGCACCTAAATATCTAAAACAATTAATCACAAACAGAAACAAGCTTATAGATAAGAATGTGCTAATAGCAGGGGACTTTAATACTCCGCTTACAGCAATGGATAGGTCAACCAGACAGAAAATCACTAAAGAAATAATGGACTTGAAAGACACATTGGACCAGATGGATCTGACGGATATATTTAGAACTTTACATCCTGAGGCCAGGGAATTTACTTTCTTCTCAAGTGCGCATGGCACATTCTCCAAGATAGATCACATACTGGGACATAAAGCAGCCCTCAATAAATATAAAAGAATAGAGATCATACCATGCACACTGTCAGATCACAATGCTTTGAAACTTGAAATCAATTACAGGAAGAAGTCTGGAAAACCGCCAAAAACATGGAGGTTAAAGAACACCCTTCTAAAGAATGAATGGGCCAATCAGGCAATTAGAGAGGAAATTAAAAAATATATGGAAACAAATGAAAATGAAAACACAACAATTCAAAATCTATGGGATGCGGCCAAGGCAGTCCTAAGAGGAAAGTACATTGCTCTCCAGGCCTATTTCAAGAGATTAGAAAAAGCACAAGTCCAAAATCTAACAGCTCACCTAAAGGAGCTAGAGGCAGAGCAACAAGAACGCCCTAAACCCAGTAGAAGAAGAGAAATAGTAAAAATTAGAGCAGAAATAAACAACATAGAGACCAAAGAAACAATTGAACAGATCAATGAAACCAAGAGTTGGTTTTTTGAAAAAGTAAACAAAATTGACAAACCTCTAGCCAGGCTTATCAAAAAGAAAAGAGAGAGCACCCAAATAGACAAAATTATGAATGAAAATGGACTTATTACAACCAACCCCTCAGAAATACAAGCAATTATCAGGGAATACTATGAAAAATTATATGCCAACAAATTGGACAACTTAGAAGAAATGGACAAATTCCTAAACACACACTCACTACCAAAATTCACACGGGAAGAAATAGAAAACCTGAACAGACCCATAACGAGTGAAGAAATCGAATCAGTGATCAAAAATCTCCCAACAAATAAGAGCCCTGGACCTGATGGTTTCCCTGGGGAATTCTACCAGACATTTAAAACAGAATTAATCCCAATTCTTCTCAAGCTATTCCAAAAAATAGAAGTCGAAGGAAAACTCCCGGACTCATTTTATGAAGCCAGCATCACTCTGATTCCCAAGCCAGACAGAGATCCAGCAAAAAAAGAGAACTATAGGCCAATATCCTTGATGAATACGGATGCAAAAATTCTCAACAAGATCCTTGCAAATCGAATCCAGCAGCATATCAAAAGAATCATCCACCAAGATCAAGTGGGATTCATTCCTGGGTTACAGGGCTGGTTCAACATTCGCAAATCAATCAATGTGATCCATCATATCAATAAAAGAAAAGATAAAAACCATATGATCCTGTCAATAGATGCAGAAAAAGCATTTGACAAAATACAGCATCCCTTCTTAATAAAGACTCTCGAGAAAGTTGGGATAGAAGGAACCTACTTAAACATCATCAAAGCCATCTATGAGAAGCCTTCAGCTAACATCATCCTCAACGGGGAAAAACTGAGAGCTTTCCCCCTGAGATCAGGAACACGACAGGGATGTCCACTCTCACCACTGTTGTTTAACATAGTGCTGGAAGTCCTAGCATCAGCCATCAGACAACAAAAGGAAATCAAAGGCATCAGAATTGGCAAAGAGGAAGTCAAACTTTCACTCTTCGCAGATGACATGATACTCTACATAGAAAACCCGACAGACTCCACCAGAAGCCTACTAGAACTGATCCAAGAATTCAGCCAAGTTGCAGGGTACAAAATCAACGTACAGAAATCGGTTGCATTTTTATACACCAATAATGAAGCAACAGAAAGAGAAATCAAGAAACTGATCCCATTCACAATTGCACAAAAAACCATAAAATACCTCGGAATAAACCTAACCAAGGATACAAGAGATCTGTATGATGAAAACTATAGAAAACTTATGAAGGAAATTGAAGAAGACACAAAGAAATGGAAAAACATTCCATGCTCATGGATAGGAAGAATAAATATAGTTAAGATGTCATTACTACCTAAAGCACTCTACACATTCAATGCAATTCCAATCAAAATTGCACCAGCATACTTCTCAAAACTAGAACAAACTATCCAAAAATTTGTATGGAACCACAAAAGACCCCGAATAGCCAAAGTAATACTGAAAAATAAAACCAAAACGGGAGGTATCACCATCCCAGACTTCAGCCTCTACTACAAAGCTGTCATCCTCAAGACAGTATGGTATTGGCACAAAAACAGACACATAGACCAATGGAACAGAATTGAGAACTCAGAAGTGGACCCAAAAGTATACAGCCAACTGATCTTTGACAAAGCAGGAAAGAATATCCAATGGAAAAAAGACAGCCTTTTTAACAGATGGTGTTGGGAGAACTGGACAGCAACATGCAGAAGAATGAAACTAGATCATTTTCTCACACCATGCACAAAAATCAACTCAAAATGGATAAAGGACCTGAACGTGAGACAGGAAACTATCAACACCCTAGAGGAGAAAGCAGGAAACAACCTCCTTGACCTCCACCGCAGCAACTTCTTACTTGACACATCCCCAAAAGCAAGGGAATCAAGAGCAAAAATAAACTGTTGGGACCTCATCAAGATTAAAAGCTTCTGCACAGCCAAGGAAACAACCCAGAAAATTAATAGGCAACCAACGGAATGGGAAAAGATAGTTGCAAATGACATATCAGATAAAGGGTTAATATCCAGAATCTATAAGGAACTCACCAAACTACACGCCCGAAAAACAAACAACCCAGTGAAGAAATGGGCAGAAGACATGAACAGACACTTCTCCAAAGAGGACATCCAGATGGCCAACAGACACATGAAACGATGCTCAGCATCCCTCCTCATCAGGGAAATACAAATCAAAACCACACTGAGATACCACCTCACGCCAGTCAGAGTGGCTAAAATGAGCAAATCAGAGAACTCTAGATGCTGGCGAGGATGTGGAGAAACGGGCACCCTCCTACACTGTTGGTGGGAATGTAAACTGGTACAGCCCCTCTGGAAAACAGTGTGGAGGTTCCTCAGGAAACTAACAATAGAACTCCCTTATGACCCAGCAATAGCACTGCTAGGAATTTACCCAAGGGATACAGAAATGCTGAGGCATAGGAGCACATGTACCCCAATGTTCATAGCAGCACTCTCCACAATAGCTAAAACATGGAAAGAGCCTAAGTGTCCATCAACAGATGAATGGATCAAGAAGATGTGGTTTATCTATACCATGGAATACTACATGGCAATGAGAAACAATGAAATCTGGCCATGTGTAGCAACATGGATGGACCTTGAGGGTGTTATGCTGAGCGAAATAAGTCAGGCAGAAAAGGACAAATATCATATGTTTGCACGTATAGGAGGAATGGGAGGGACTTAATGGAAGACCATGGGGGAGAAGAAGGGGATAAATGGTGGCGGAAAGGGAGAGAGGCAAACCATGAGAGACTCTTGAATGCTGAGAACAAACTGAGGACTCATGGGTGTGGGTGGGAGGTAGGAGATGGGCATGGAGGAGGGCACTTGTGGGGATGAGCACCAGGTGTTATTTGGAAACCAACTTGACAATAAACTATTTGAAAAAAAAATTTAAAAAAAAGAATAAAACAGAGGCATTTTCTGCCTTTAAAAACAACAACAACAACAACAACAGCAAACAATTTACTGAATGGAGACATTTCACTGTAACTTCCTCTCTCTTGTCAGACAGGAATATACACATATACACGGAGACATATACAGTGCACATTTGTTATGGGCATTTATTTAGAACCAGTTTGCTCAGGTTTGTAATCCTCTGTCCTAGTCATTTCCTATGTAATGTCTGACTATGTATGACTTTGGAAAAGTATTGCAAACAAGTTTGCTTTTTATGCCCTATAACTTCATGCTAATGACTTAAAATGAAAATCAAAAGTATTTTGAAAGGGATTCAAAATAAACAATAATTTTTACAAATTAAAATATCAATATTGTTGATTATCCTAAATGCCCAAACAGTATAAGAAACACAAACTAATATTTTTCAAATGTATATTTTTCTGTTATAGTAACCATGAACATAAATCTGTGTTTGAAATATAATAAATGCTGGTGACAATTTAACACTGGCAAGCTAATATATTTACAAGGATGAAGACACAGGTTTTCTAAATTAGCTGCATGGAATTTACTAGTGGAATTAATTAGAAATGGCATTCAGTTAAAGCCAAAAAAGCTTTTGAGAAAAATTCAATATTTCATTAAAGTGTTATAAAACAAAAACAAAAGTTATCCAGAAAACACTCACTAAATATTCTAAATACAGAAGAGATATTCTCTAATAAAATATTTTTTATATTTTATGAAAATGGTATGAATGGGAACACACAAATCTTTATTATAACTGTATAAGAATATCAATTATGTAGCTGTTAACTATGTGAAATGTAACTAAATTTGTGGATAGTTTTAGAAATAACATCAGCAAAAAAAAAAGTACAAAGCAGATATAGATGCAGAAAAGATAATTTTGTGAAATCTATCTTCTGTGAGATAATCAAGTTCTAAAAGTGTGACAGAAAATGGAACACTATGACTTCCCTTGTCTATATTTGCCAAATCTTTTTGATAGAATTTTATGTGACAAACATTACTTCTATGAATAATATCAGAAGAAAAATCCATTCTGAGGAAACACACACACACACACACACACACACACACACACACACACACAAACTACTTTCCATCAAAAATAATTGAGACTGATTCATGTATTTTTAAACTCTTCCATTTCTGTTAATCATTAATGATATTGTTGCTTAAAGACCTCCTCTGTCCTCACTTTGCAATTTTCTTTTCAGCTGAGTGCACAGTCTATATTTTCTTTTTAATTTTTTAAGTTTATTTATTTATGAGAGGTAGAGACAGTACAAGTGATGGAGGGGCAGAGAGAGAGAGAGACATAGAATGTGAAGCAGGCTCCAGTCTCTGAGCTGTCAGCACAGACCCTGATGCGGGGCTCAAACTCACGAATCATGAAATCATGACCTAGGCCAAAATTGGATGCGTAATGACTGGGCCACCCAGGAGCCCGTATACTTTCGAAACATGAGTGTAGCAAAACAGAGGTTTAATATCAATGCAAAAAATCCAGGTAGTAATAGCAAATTAATATATCATAATTAGAAGTTATAAAATGTATTAAGTTACAATTTTGTGTTACTTAATGATGCATCTTTAAAAATTTCTACCCCTTTTAATCTAAGTTATCTCACTGTTTTGGATGGTTCAGAACAATGAAATTGATATAAAAGCACTCTGTGTGTGTGTGTGTGTGTGTGTGTGTGTGTGTGTGTGTCTTTTAATGAAGGCATTCGCTAAAAACACAACTTAAGGGGTGCCTGGGTGGCTAAGTCAGTTAAGCATCTGACTTTGGCTCAGATCATGATCTCATGCTGTGCTGACAGTTCAGAGCCTGGCACCTGCTTCACATTCTGTGTCTCCCTCTCTCTCTCTGTCCCTCCCCTACTCATGCTCTATCTCTCTCTCTCAAAAATAAATAAACATAAAAAATTAAATACATATATATTTTTGTTTTGTTTTGTTTTAATTATGCCCTGGAGTTCGACCATACTCGTTTTCATCTGTGGCTTCTAATACTTGAGGTACCAATGTGAGCAATTCCCATAGAAAATGGAAGCTCCTGGAATAAGACTTTTAACATACACCACACACACACACACACACACACACACACACACACTGACACTCACACCTCTAAGATAAAGGTTATTGTTTTTATCAGGAAACAAGGTTCTTTAGATTTCTTTTCTTTGCCTTTTATTAGATTTAGCTCTATTAACATTATTTTCAGGTCCTAAGTCAATATTTAAAATAGCTATTAAGGAATGAACTTCATTGTTCAACCCTGGAGATAGATGGATCTATGTATTTGGTCCTCTCCCTTGAGACTGGCGGAGATCATTCTCAGAAACTAAAAATAAACAACTCTCAAATTTCATTTGCTAAAATGGGGTGTATAAGCTTCACTGAACCTAGATACATAAAATGATGGTTTATTTACTACACAATGTGTTTTGTAAAATATTGAATCACAGTATATATTTTATTTTTAGCTGTGTTGAGGTATAACTGAAATACAAAAAAATGCATTCATTTAATGTAACATGTTGATGAGTTAATACTCAATGTGTTTAGTATATGCTGGCTGAAGTAATTTGCTACAACTTTATTCTGTTCTGTTTTACTGTAATTCAATTATTTCCCTTAGCTTCATTGGTAGCATTTAATAGTTAAGGTCGTATTGTGAGCAGCACCCAAAGACCATGAAAGCTCCTAGATCATGATTTTAACACTTCCTCTCCATTAAAAAGCGTAGATTACAATAATTATGTGATGAAATCATGGAAATATTTTTCCACTGTATGAGTACTAGTTGGCAGTTCTTATAGAAAAATATTTGTGTTTATATAATTTTCAAATATGATTTACTCTTTCCATGCCAAGAAAATCAGGATATATAGAATATCTAAAATATGACATATTTATTCAAAAGAAAAAATTATAATTCATTCTAACCATATAGAATACAGACCTCTTTGACTTTATCTAAATTGATGGCACATTTTGTAATAGGTCAGTGAAGTCTATGACCCAGACATCAACCCTTTTGTGGAATCTTTGAGAAAATAGCATAGAAGCATTGGTCATAAAGTACTATTATGGTTTTCATGATATCAACAAAAACCTTACTGTATCCACCAAATGTAGACTCCATAATTGTATAAAATGCTGAATTTACTACATCTTATAATGTATATACCAGGGTTTATTTTCAGAAAAGAAGCAAATATACACATTTCAATCAATAAAAACAGTATTGAGAAAACATTCTTAAGATACCAGTATCAATTTGAACAATTATATAACATTACTTCAATCATATGCATGTAAGCATACCTCATACATATTTTTGAAATGTTCTAAATTTGTTGTATTCTATACAAGAGTTTATAGAAAGGTGAGAAAGAGGAGTGATTTAGAATTTTAAGCTGATAAATTTTCATATGTCAAAAATTTGATGAAGGAATTGCATACTGTTTATGAGAAAGTAGAAAGTACACTGTTCCCTGGCATATAATGAGGACCTGAAAATATAGGAAAGCTTAATAAGAACAGTCTTAAAATATCATAGCGTGAAGTCTCTTTATGGTTCTATTCAGTTTAAACCAAATTAAGAATGATGATAACAAATTTCCAAAAGTCCATAAACCCCATGTCTGGCTAAATAGCTAAGTTCTGTGAAAATGCAAAAACTGAGAATTTGTGCAAAATAGTGACTAAATAACATGAATAATAATATAATTCAAGACACTTATGTGTTTTTAAATTTATATATATCATACTTGAAAGAATAAATTATTGACTGTGTTATGCTTCAGAAGTCTCTTAAATAAAATTTAGAAAAGAGTCCCTAAAAATTCAATAGAGGGCCTTTCTGACAAATGGTCAGTGCTGAAACCACCATGATTTCATTTGTTGTGTGTTAGTTTTTTAACCACTTTTCCTGATTTTCTGGTTGTTTAGTTGCAGTGAACAGAATTTATGGAAAGGCAACAGAAGACAGCTGGGAGCAAAGGGAAAAGGAAATAGAGATTTCAAGTAGAAGAAATGAGAGATTACATCATGTTTGGATATAGGACATTATTCAGATGACATAAATCCAGATTAGCTTTCCTCACTAAAGTATTAGGGAAGGATAAGGATTAACACTTACGACATCTGAATGAAGTTAGTTTCTTTAGAACAGTGTTTTGGTAGTTTGAAAATGACATTAAAGCTGCCTATAGTAAAGTATATTCTTCAGTTGTTGGAAATGCATTAAATACTACTTCTTTAGATATTTTTTCCTTTCTTAATAAATCATTACTGACTTGATCCAATGAGTTCCTTTCTTTGTTGGCAGCTAGTAATTATGAAAGGAATTTACTGTGTCTTTAAACTCATCCAGCACATAAAGATCTGAGACTTCTTTAATTAATAAGAATAGTCAAAAAAAATGTTGCCAAACTGACTTATGATGTGTTTATGTCTAACAAAACAGAGAAATTATAGCTGCAATGTATGCTTCTATTTCCATAGAAAAGCTAAAGTCTAAATCTATAATCTCTTGATCTTTACAACTATTTTAGCTTCTGTCAATCTTGCTTAGGAATGCACACTGCCCTGATTTTAGTAGTTGATTATCTTTACTTCTAATGCTAAGGTGGATAACATATCCAAACCTGACCTAGTTACATTTGACATATAAGGAACTTACTATATATCGGTATAAAACTAGTTAATAAAGCCATTATGAATTTTCTTTCTGAATGTACTATATTTATTATCTTGCACATTTTAAAATGAGAGAATAGAGAACTTAGAAGAGGAGGGAAATAGTATTCTAGTAATGTGAATAAGATGATATGAACTAGCATTACAGCATGTTTTTTTTTTTCAATTTATAGTTGAAGAATAGAGAGAATTCTATCTAAACTCCATAAAAGAGTTAATCTCTGAAGTCATGGCATCAATTTAGTGGTGCTGAAAATTAAAATTTTCCACAGTCATGTTTTGAAGTACAGTAATAATAATAATGGGTCTAATTATTGAAGCAATACAAAATTATTAAGAGCTTGAATTATGAACATGAATTGCAAGAGTTCAGATCCTGCTTGGTTATCTCTTATTTGTATAAAGTTGTGCAATGTACTTAACCCCTCTATATAATAATTTTATTATCTAAATAATATATTAAGTGGTACTTCTGTTTGTGGAGCCTGAATATTTTTAATATGCAAAACAAATTCACCACATTTGGAATCACTGGTATTCCATTCTCCTTGCTCCTCAATATTTTACTATATATAACTTTTTTTTCTGCATCATTGTCTTCACTAGAATCTATATAATTATTTAGGAAAACATTCTGTTTCATGGCTAGGATACTAAATGCCATTTAGCCCTTCTACCATCATAAATGCAACACTGTTGGAGCAGTATGAGTTATTTTCAGCTCCTCCTTTCTGGGAAACCATCCAAGGAACATAGGCAGAAAGAGTCACTTTGAGAAAAGACTATTTAAACATTTTTTTCCATAAAATCTGCTTCCACCTCTTCTTCACACTGGGTCTTTCAAGACCACTTGTTCCAAAAAATTCTGAAATACCTTTTCCTTTCTCTATCTTTGTATTGCTTTTTGGAATGTTTTGATCCATTAAAATGAAACATTGAAGACTGAGAAGAAGATCTGCGGTAGTAGGAGATTATAAATAAATGCAGACACAAATAAGGCAGTAAAAATTCATATTTAAACATTTTCAACCATTTTATGCGTTAAATATAATTTTTAAAATATTTGAGAACTCAGTATATATAATATTTCATGAATTCACATCATTATAACTTTATCACAAATTTCAAATTTTATAACAAATATCATTTGTTCTGTTAACATTATCTAATCCTATTACCCAAATCAGCTGGCTTATGACAAGATATATATTTCTATGTTATTAAGGTATTTTTTCATCTCCAAACTTTATTTTAGAATATTTGAAAAATGCAATCAACTACTGCTGTCTTGTTAACTTTTTAGAGTAGATACACCTTTCATAGATTTAGTGTATTTAATATTTGAAAGTATTCACGGTTAAAAGATTTGTCTCTGAACTTTAGCAAAGTTGTGATTTTGTTTTTTTGTTTTTTCTCAGTCCTGCTTCCTTTTAGGTAGTTTTGTCATTATTTCACCCTTTCTTCATCTGAGGTATTAGTATACTTAATGCATATCTGTTTCTTTTTTAGTCACAAACTTATTTGGCATTAATAAATATTGATAGATTAATTCACACTGATATTCGGTAAATATCAGTAATTCTGAAAGATAAATAAATAAAGTAAATAGCTGGTAATGTTTAATATTTTTCCTATCAGCTATTTATGGAACCTGCTCCATATTACATTATCCATATAAAATTTTAACAATATTGTATGTATATTTACTGTTAAACTGTTGAAGGCATGCCATTTATTTTTCAGTTGCGAGCATCATTTTTACTTTTGCATTTTTCTTTTAATTGTGGAGTCGTGTTTTTTTTTTTATGTCTCATAGTTTTATAGGCCATTCGATGTTTTTGTGGAACTCTCAAAAATATGTCTACATTAAATGATGGTCTTTTGTTTTTGTTTTTATTTTTTGTTAGGTGATGTTTTAAGTAAATGGCAGGAATATATTTTGGGGTGGAAAAGTGATTATTCTGAGAGATCATAAATTATCACATTTTTGTGATATTTTTGAACAAATAAGCCTTTAGCCAAAGCTTAAGTTATTACTCTGAATATGTTAAATTTTTAACAGAATTCTGAACACAAACTGATGGTTGCCAGAGGAGAATGGGTGAGGGGATGGGAATAATGGGTGAAAGAAAGTGGGAGGTACATTTATAAAATGAATAAGTTGAAGGAATAAAAGACACAGCCTAGGGATTATAGTCAATGTTACTGTAATAGAGTTGTACGAAATCTAATGGTAGCTAAAGTGGTGGCGAGCACAGAATAATGTATAACTTGTTGAGTCATTTTGTTGTATGCATGAAACTAATATAACATTGTGTACCAATTATATTCAAATACAAAAAAAACAAAACAAAATAAAATAAATAAATATAGGCCAAGTTTATCTCCTAATGAATAGGTGATTTTAACTGTTTTTCACATGCAGTACAAGTAACTCATGTAAACATGGGATTTCTTAATATTACAAATGATATTTGTTTTTTGAAGTATAGGTGGTAATTTTGATTAAAAATGTGTTATTATTGCACTGATTCTGATAATTAACAGTTCAGAGAGAAGAAATATCTAGTGAAAATTTTCCATTAAAAAGTAAGTTATTTAAAATATTGGTATATCAATTACCTTCTAAATGTAGGGATTGGATAAGTTTATTTTATAAAGCCTCTTCTCATATTCTAAAATTATACCATAATAGTTAATCTTTCAAGAATAATCTATTAAAGTTTTTGTTAATCTATTTGTAGAAATTTCCCCCCAAGATGATATGTTAAACTACATAAAATTGGGGTAATTGGAACTTTGGAAATTCACCTGTTAAATTTAAGCCTGGGAAATATATATTTTTATTTAAGGTATTGGAATAAAAGCAATAATTTAATACAATAAAAAATTTCTTCTCCTTTGAGCACCATGCATAAAATGTGCATGGATCTTTTCTTTATTTTCTTTCACTTCATTTAGCCTTCTGTGGAATTCTATTTAAAGCCAGTATGATCTTTATGTTCAAATCAGCCCTGCAGGGCTGCGGAACAAAAATGAATAATGAGCCCAGTGGGATCTGACTGGCTATGTCTCAGTTTGTCATGCTGAAAATTAATTGAGAAAGAGGAATTTGCAATAAAACTATAACTTGAGAGTGTTGGTCTCTATTGGTAGGAACTGACAAATGTAAAATAATGTGCTATGTAGGATATAAAATTAAGTTCTCCTGGCATATAGCTTTTTAAAAATGGTATTTATATACTTTTATAAATCCTGAAATACTAGGTAAGTGAACAAAAGGTGAGTCAATTTGTTCAGCGAAGTACAACAAGGGTAACACTATTTCTGATAACTATAATTTGCTAAACACCCAAAGGCTATGCATTTACTATTGCCAACATCTGGATGGAAACTGAAAACATAAAGCATTATCTATACTCTGCCAATATCCCAGATGGTTTCTGTCATATAAAGACGGGGGGAAAAAGTGCAACTTTGGCTAAAATTTTGTTTTCAACTAACTGATTTAGGGTGGTTGAAATAGTATTTACGTGCTTGAATTTATGCAAATTTAACTTTACCCTGATTTATTCATTACTCAGTTTTGTGTATCATAGAATTTGAAATTTTGTTTTCAATAACAATATCATCAATTCATGGAATACAAATATATATGGAGACCTATATACTCAAAGGAAGAAAGAAAAAATAAATCTAAGATCAATCAAAAAACATTTTAATGTGGACAAAAAAGGGGATAGCTACTCATAAGTAAGTATTATTTTAACTAATTTTCAAAATAATAATATATATTTGCTTCTTATTAGCAAGTTTCTATTTTTGAAATGTAATATATGAACTATTATTTTAAAACATCAAGAAAGTGACATACTATTAATGAAATAAAAAACTGCAAATTTTTCTTTGCTGTTAAGACCCACTGAGGTAATTGTCAAAATATTTTAAATGCTCCAAAGGAACACTTTGGAATCACTGTTTTAAAGGAAGCTTATGTTTGCAAACACATTTTGTGTATATTCATGCTGTAGGGAATCTCATAGAGCTATAAAATAAAATAGCACTTTTTAAAGAAAATTTAATATTGCTTGTAAGCCTTTATTCATGTAACAGAAACATTTGCTTTCACCTACAGCTTCAGAACACCTACCAACTGTAGTCATTTTCTATCTTAATCATAAATGCAAATTTCTTCTAAAGATAGAATTATGTTATGGGTTGTTTTCTGAAATACATTATTTTTTCCTTTTCTTTTAGTTTTAACTTTACTTATTTATTTATCAACAGTAGTTCTACTTGTAGGGGAGCAAAGATACACAATGTTATTTTTTCTGTACATTTTACATATTTTTTATTTTTAAAATTGAAAAATTCACTGATCAAAATTTGTTTCATATGAATCTGAGAACAGAGTATTTCAGGTTATGTTGAAAGTATAGAAAACTGCTCATGAATTCAGGATCAAATCTTTCTCTTTATTTTAGGAATAAGTTGTAAATTATAAATATCTGCTAAGATATGATCAATATATGAGCAGGTCTAGAAGATATTGAAAGCCCTGCAAAATGGAAAAAAAAAATGTATTACTCTACCAACTTCCTAACTGTAGTAGAAATTAAAAAATAACAAAATAGGTGTATGAAATAGGAAAAATACCTGTCATTTCTCATCATGATTAAAAATCTATTGTTTTATATTTCATTAGATGACATAAGCATGTGCATAATTAGATTACTGACCATTCAAGCTCTGTCTGAATGTCACTGGGAAACAATATGTACCAAATGCAATATATAAGAATAATTTTCAAGTTTAATATGTTTCCTTCACTTCCACTTAAATCTTCTTTCTTGGCCAATCCTGTAAGTTGATATATTCCAATGACAAGTAGACAATAACAAGTTTGCTAGACCTTCCTGTTCCTTTATGTCATGTAGTTTCAATATACAAATATTAATTTGAGTAATCTTCATGTATTAATATAATGTGAGTGTTTAGGCTAATAGCATCTATAAAATGCTTAAATGGTCATAGTGAACCTTTTCTTCTTAATCAGCACATTTATAATTTATTTGTTAATAATTAAGAACTATAGATAACATATTTTTTGTTATAAATCCAGAATATTCAATAAAGGGGTATATTTCTGGATTGTCAGAGGAATAACCTACAAAAATGGTATCACAAAAGCATTAGGAACACTGACAAATATTGTCAAAACCAATTGTTCCTGAGTACTAGGAATTAATCAAATGTTTACAACAATCTGAGTAACATTCATTCAAGAAAATGCTTGAATCTGAATAATAACAGCAATATTAGTAATCTTCAATAATTATAGCAAGATTTGTGATCTTTTAACTCACTCTGTCTCAATCCCAATTTCACCATGAGCTCCATGATATTCTTAAAAGTAGCAACCTAGGACCTCTGGAGTAGTCAAAAGGCATTTGGAAGTTACCGCAAACTATCCATATATTTTCTCTATTTTCCTAAAATTCCCTGGAATAACCCAATTAATAGAACTTGTTCTTTACTAAACCCAACTTACAATCTTTTCATTGGGAGGGGAAAAAAAAAACCCTATCTGAGACCATTTTTATGAAACAATCAGCAGCTATCAATAAACACTGTAGCTGTCTGAGGCAGTTTACCAGTTGTAGTGATCAAGATCCTAGCCAAAAACAAATAAACAAACAAAAAACAGAGAGGTAAAAAAGAAAAGAAAATCTGGATAATGTTATATCCACATGGAGCTTTGAAAGCTCTGACAGATTTTTGGGAATACAGAAAGTCACGTGCATGTGCTTAGTTGTATGCCTATCTGGAAAAACCAGAGAAGCCACTACTCTTTCATTGCTGACAGACATTGAGGTGTTGTACAAGCAGATAGAAAAGTGATAAGGCAGACATGGAAAATTCCAGAACACTAAAGTGTGCCTCAACACCCAGAGCCTCTTGGTAAAGTTGGGAGACTTATTAATTCAAAGCATTCAAGGGGATCTCAGACTAACCAACTTAAGAGAGACTGTACTAGCTACACAAGAAAAGAATATGAACCTTACTGAATTAATCTTGCAAAGTTAGTAAAGGAGCAAAGAGCAGTAGCAGCAGCAACAATCATAACAGAAACAGTAACAAACCACAAGCCTTGAGGGGAATCTGATTTCCAGTGTGGGTTAATTCAATTTTAAAATGAAAAATAACAATTTTATGACACTAAATGAGATCATCTAGATTTAATAAACACATTCCTATAAAGACAAACACTATTGAATCTGCCTCAAAAAGGAATGGAAAATTGGATAGACTTATAATTAGTAAAGATTAAATTCATAATTTTTAAACTTTCCAAAAGACAATCACAGGGTTATATTGTTCTGTTGGTCAATTCTACAAGATGTTTTAAAATGAAATATTGTAAGTCCTTCACAAACTTTTCCAAGAGATGGAAAAAAAGAGTATTTCCTTGAGCAAGTCAGCCTATGAGGCTAGCATTACACTGATATCAAAACCAAAGACATTACAAGAAAACTATAGAAAAAATACCACTCACAAGTAGATTGTTTATATACCATGATCAAATTGTATCTATATCAGGATTGCAAGGATTTAACACATGAAAATCAGTCATGTAATATGCCATAAAATAGATTAAAGGTAACCATAAGCATGCATAACCATAGGCATCTCAATGCATACAGGAAAAAAAAAGCACTGGACAATATCAAACAAAATTTAATAAAAAAATGAATTCAAGAAACTAGAAGTGTAAGGGGCTTCCATCAACCTGATAAAGGATATCTACTCAAAATTAGCAGTTTACATCATATGTAATGGTGACATACTAAAGGCTTTCCCACAAATACTAGGAATAAGCCAAAAATGCCTACTCTTTCCATTCAACATTGTACTGAAGGCACTAGTCAGAGCAATTAGGCAAAATAAAGTAATAAAAGCCATCTAAAATAGAAAGGAAGAAGTACATCTATCTTTATTTTCTTTCTTTTAAAAAATAGTTATTTTTGAGAAAGAAAGACCTAGAGAGAGAACACACACAAGTGGGGGAGGGGCAGAGAGAGAGAGGGAGATAGAATCTGAAGCAGGATCCAGGCTCTGAGCTGTCAGCACAGAGCCCAATGGGGAGCTTGAACCCACAAGACACAAGACCATGACCTGAGCTGACGTCAGACACTTAACCAACTGAGACACCCAGGCATCTATCTCTATTTTCAGGTGATATAATCATGTATATAGAAAATTCAAAGGACTCCACAGAAAAAACTTTTAGAATTAGGAAACAAGTTTGCCAAGGTGAGTCACAATATCAAAATATAAGTATCAATTATTTTTCTATATATTGGCAATAAGCATTTTGAAAATAAAGTTAATAAAATATTTCTATTTATAATAGCAAACATATTAAAATACTAAGAATAAATTTAATAAAAGGTATATATGATTTATGCACTGAAAACCACAAATTATTGCTGTAAGAAATTACAGACCTAAATAAATGAAGACAAAGCCATGTTCACAGATTTAAAGACTTATTAGTATTGCTAAGACTGTAATATTTCTTAAATGAATTTACAGAACCAATATAACTATCAAAAACTCAGCAACCTATTTTGCAGAAATTGTCAAGCTGATTCTAAAATCAGTATATAAATATATGGGGATAAGATACACAATCTTAATGAAAAAATAAAACAAAGATGGAGACCCCATACTTTGTGACTTTAAAATATTTACAAAGCTACACTAATTAGGAAGTGGGTAGTACTGGCATACCAACAGACATATAAATCAACAGAATAGAATGGATAATTCCAAAATGATTACATTTATAGCAAATTGATTGTATCATAACTCATTGGGAAAAGTAAAGCTGACATTTGAAAAACCTAGTTTGAACTGTGTGGGTCCACCAACATGCAAAAATAGCTAAATAACTAAATTTGGAGAGAGTCAAAAGTTATAGGCAGGTTTCTGACTACACAGGAAGTAGGGGTCAATGCCCCTAACTCCTGCATTGTTCAAGGGTGACTGTATAGTCCTTTTAACAAGTATGTTTGAACAATTTGATATATACATGCAAAAGAATGAAATTTGATTCCTGTCTTATGACATATACTGAAATTATTGTAAAATGGAACATAGACCTTACTGTAAGAGCTAAAACTTTAAAAGTTTTAGAAGGAAACATAGAAATGAATCTTTGTGATCTTAGGCTACATAATTAAAAAAAAAATTACCACCAAAAGGACAAGTGAAAAAATATATTTAAAAAGATCAATTAAAGTCATTAAACTTAAGATATTTTGTGTTTTAAAGATCACATCAAGAAAAAATGAAAGGACAAACTAGAGAATGGGAGAAAATATTTGCCAGTCCTATGTCAGATAAGGTAATTGTACCCAGAATATATAAAGAACTCCTATATCTTGACATTAAAAAGAAAAAAAATTAAATGCTCAAAGGATTTGAATACTTGTATGCTACTGGTGGGAATGTAAAATAATGCAGTCCTTTAGAAAACAGTTCAGTGATTCACTAATAGGTTAAATGTTCCTTTAGAAAACAGTTCAGTGATTCACTAATAGGTTAAATGTTACCATATGACCAAACAAAGCTACTATAAAGCATATACCTGAGATAATTGGAAACATCCATTAACACAAAAGATTGTACAAAAATATTTATAGCAGCATTATTTATAATATTCCCAAAGTGGCAAAAACCAAATGTCCATCAACTGGTAAAATGATAAATAAAATATGGTATATCTATACAATGGGATATTATTCTTCAATTAAAAAGGATATGAGGTGCTAATGAATTTCAGAAATTGTAGGATTCTTGAAAAAGTTATGGCAAGTGAAAGAATCCAGTCACAAAAATACATATGATTCTATTTATATGAAATTTCCAGATTAAGCAAAGCCATAAAAATAAAGAACACACTAATGATTTCCAATGTTTTCAGATAGAGAGGAATTGAGACTTGGTACTAATGGTTACAGGTTTCCTTTTGGAATGATGAAAGTGTTCTAAAATTTAAAAATGGTGATGGCCACCCAACTATGCTAATATAATACAAACCACTGAACTATACACCATCTAATTTTGTAGATACAAATCAAGGTGCAAGTAAATACAAATAAGTAACATTTCATACAAGTAAGAATTATCCAACTGCAAAGTTTTAGCAACTTTGTACTTTTAGTGTCAGATACTGATTCATTTTTTAGTTTTTCAGATATCTGTCTTAAAAATTAAATGTTAAACACCAGAAACATAAAAAGTATATACAATTCAGAAGTCAGATGTAGGAAGAAGAATAGATTAAAACTATAGGGATGCCTGGGTGACTCAGTCAGTTAAGAGTCCAACTCTTGATTTTGGCTCAGGTCATGATCTCAGGGTTCATGGGTTTAAACCCAATGTGGCAATTTGTATTGACAGCATGGAGCCTGCTCAGGATTCTCTCTGTCCATCCCCTGCTTGTGCTCTCCTTCTCCCTCTCTTAAAATAAATAAATATAAGTATATAAAATATTACTGCAGAAATGAATGCAACTACCTTAGTAGTCTCAGTATGCATAAATATAGTAAAATTGCCAGTTATATTATAAAGACAGAAAAATAGACTAAACACCAACAAAACTATATATAAACTATTCCCAGTAGCATACCAAAAAATAAGGAATAGAAGTGATAAAAGTTTAAAAGACAGAAAAAACAGGTAATTAAGAATCTTATTAAAAAATAAGTGTAGTTAAATTAATAAAAATGAGTTACTCATTAGTAAGCTAGAACTGTTACAAACTTATATAACATAATTACAAAGTCCCAGAAATTAAAGGGAAAACATAACAGAACTAATGAGATATGATGACATATTCATAACCGTATTAGAATTATACCATTATTAGTAATGAATAAAATTTCAAAAAATAATTAATATATTGTCCTATATATACTTAATTAATATGTGTAGTACCTCTTGGTCAAAGTTGGCAAACATTCTTTTCAAGAACCAATGGAACAGTTATGAAAAGATACCTTTTACCTAGCCACAGAGCAATTTCCAAGCTTCAACCAACAAACATAATTTTATTACTAAAGATGGTTTTCCTGATTTTAAATAAATTAGTTAAAAATCAAAACCATGAAAATGGCCATCAAAATAATAGTTTTAAAATAAAAAATAAAGTGATAAATAAGTTTTGTTAAAAGAGGAAATCCATTAATTTAAATAATGTTCAAATTCTTGTGGGCTTATTAAAAGTACCAAGTACTATTAAAGTCTTTCAAATTCATTACCATATTTGATCTCCATTTGATTTTCATAACCCTATGAACTACATTAGAATTACATTGATCTACACATCAATACAAAACTAACAAAAAAAGTTTAAAAATGTATAGACACTATGAATTTAAATAATCCTAAATGTTTAATAAAAATATAACCCATTTAATTAGAATTGAGGAAAAAGCAAGTGTTATGTTTAGTGATAGGACAGAGATGAACACTCATAGACATTTTCTTCATTCCTGAGTGTTAATTGTGTGTCTGGCACTATTATAACTCTTTTATCTTCATTATCACATTTGGTATTCATAAACTACCTCATGATATTTTTGGCTGCTGGCAATAGGAAAAAGGAAAAATAAACAAAACAAACCTCAAGTTGACTTAAACAAGAAAGATGATTTCCTTACAAACATGAAAACCCTGAGATTTCAGAATTGGCTTGATCTAGGCTCTCAGCTGTTTATGGATAAATGTATTTTGTCCCGTATAATATATACATATATTAGCTTGAGATGAAACTATGTGCAGCTGACTTCAGCATCTATCTCCTGACAAAATCAAAAAGAGGAAAGAGAAATATCCTTGTAGACCTCTCCAAGTGGTAGGAGGGAGTTTCTATCTTTCCTCCCTCCCTTCCTTCTTTCCTTTCTTTCTCTGTCTCTCTCTCCCCTTTTATGTTTCTTTCTTTCTGAGAGAAAGAGAGAAAGCAAGGGGGGGGGGGGCAGAGAGAGAGGGAGACAGGATCTGAAGTGGGCTCTGCCCTGACAGCAGAGAGCCCAATGTGAGGCTCAAACTCATGAATTGTGAGATCATGGCCTGAGCCCAAGTCAGACTCTTAACTGACTGAGTCAAGCACCCCTAGGAGGGACTTTCTTACTCTGGAACATCCAGTAGTCTCATCAGGACAACTTGGTCCAAACTGTCAGCAAGTTAGATGAGATTATCTCCTAAAACCAAATCAAGTATCTATCCCCTCCAGGTTGGAGTGAGCAAATTCCCCTGATTGGCCATGGTACTGGGGACCCAAACTGAAATTTGGTTAGAAAAGTGGTAAGAGTGACTGGATGCTGTGTAATCAGTTAAAATTACCCTCTATGGGGGGATGTCTCATTATTATAATAATTTATAAATGAGTCTTACTACCTTGTTTAAGGTCTTTTCCTTTATTACTGAGATTCAGTTTTCAACCCAGTCTGTGAACCCAGGCGGTTCACACTAAAATCTTCTCTTCACAAAATAAATGCACAATATTTTGTAATTACCAGTCTACCCTCATAGAAGGGTTGATAAATTCTTATAGCTATGTGAAGGCTAATGCTGATGTTTTATTCTTCGTAATTTTTTCTTGTCTCTGGCTTATCCGTAGGATTCAGATTGTCTCTGAATATCCAAAGTTATCAGAAAACACTGTATCTCAAACAGAAGCTTAGAATTTTTATTACAACAAGGTTTGTGCCACAACTGCTCTTCTGAGACCATTACCGAGCCTCAGTTTTGAGCTTAGTTTCCTTGTTTCCAGTAAAATAACATGCCATGTTCAGTATCCCTTGAGATTACTTTTTTACCATCTCTTTGAAAACTTCTAACAATTTTCTCTGTGACATTTTATTACTTTCATCAGTAAAGCAAACATGGCTCTCCTGCTCATGTAGAGCAGGACCTACAAAGTCATATTGCTATGAACTGAATCTTTGTCTCTCTCCAAAATTCTTATATTGAAATCCTAACGTTCAACATGATGGTATTAGGATTGGAGCCTTTGGGAGGTGATTCAGTCACAAGGGTAGAACATCTTCAAGAATGGATCAATACCCTTCAAGAGAGTTCTCTTGCTCTTTCTGCTATATTATAGGAAGTATCACACCCCGTAGAAGGTCCTCATGTTACCAAGGTGGCAAGGATGTCAGCTTCTAGTACTGTGTGAAATACATTTCTGTTGTTAGTAAGCTATTCAGCATATAGAAATGTTTTCTAGCAGCCTAAATGAACTAAGATATAGTTGGTAATAGAATTAGAGATCTCATGAGTGATTTTACTGCTTCTCAAATGACCCCTATTGATCCCCTGAGCAGAGAGAAATAGGCATAGAGGACAATTACTCATCTATATGTATCTACTCAGTCTTTTTAATGCTTTTTGATGTTAGCCATTTTTATTATTAATCCCTTCTTGAAAAACCAAGATATCCCTCAGTATATGGAATCTAGGTCTGAGAACTGGGCCTCATCTAGAAATCAGACAATAATGCCACATTTTCTTGGAGTAGCATCTCTCAGCCTCCTCCTCATCTAGTGTCAATTTTGTTTAGATTATATAAATGAAGCAATTTTCATGTTTTGGTAGTTTTGACTCTTCTTAGATGCTAGGGTAAACTTGTTGCCTATCACACTAATTGCAAACATCTTAGTTTTGCTTTTTAAACACTACCTGCCTTCTGTGTTTTATAATTCTATTAGCCCTAATACTAAAAGGGTACTAGGTACCACAGCATCTCTTGCCATCAGTCCTTCCTATAAAAGACATCCATGACTGAAATTCTCAGACATAATGGTGACCCTCCTACTGGTGCATCTCATAATGTTTTGGTAAATGTATCCTTCCACAGAATATAATCAGCAGATGGACTTTCTGAATAGAGTATACCGCTCTAGTATGTCTATTTCTGAAAGCCTTATGATCACTTCCTTCCATATTTTCCATGGTAATTCTTATATTTATACTTCAGTTTGTGTATGCCTCATTTTGTGGGTTTTTCCAATCTTCCAAAAGCCACTTGAGTTTAGCACTACCTCTCAGGATCTTGCCAGCTTTTATAATGATTCAAAGGAGAATATTCCCATGTAGATAAACTCTCTTGGTCAAATTTATCATCTGTTCTCCTTGATTGTGAATCCTTAATACCTAGCCCCACCATATGTCCTCTTGGCTCTCTGCAAGTTAATATGTTTCCTCAGTCATGCAGGACCTTTGGAATATACTTACTTCCTCTTTTACTAGGCCAAGTACTTCCAAAACAGGATTATGTTGTGATATAATTTACTGGCCAGCAAGAATGATAAAGGAGTTCCAGAGGAGATTGAGTGTTGCCTTAAATGTAAAGACCTCTACGTGGCTTTCAAACATAAAGGGAGAGGATGTTTCTAAATTCTTATGGGAAGGAGTACACACTGATGCAAATCCAGAGGGAACACCAGAAGTTACCAAATTCCCCATCCCAAATCTCAGAGTTCCACTCTTTCTCAATCATGTCACTGACGTTGGTGTTGCAGACTTGCTGGAGTTAAAAAAAAAAAAAAAAAAAAAAAAAAAAAAAAAAACCTTTTTGGGAGCCTGGGTGACTCAGTTGGTTAAGCATTTGACTTCAGCTCAGGTCATGATCTCATGGTTCTTGGGTTCAATCTCCACATCGAGCTCTGTGCTGACAGCTCAGAGACTGGAGCCTGCTTCGGATTCTGTGTCTCCCTCTCTCTCTCTGCCTCTCCCTTGCTCATGCTCATGCTCTGTCTCTCTATCTCTCTAAAAAAATAAACATTTAAAAATTTTAAAAAGTAACGTGCTTTTTTTTTAAGTTTTGCTAACCGTATAATTAAATCATGGGACGGATTCTCAATGCTTTTACCCTCTCAATGCTTTTGCCCTTTAGCAAATTACTACATTGTCATGTGGGCTCTATGGCTTTCCCTATCACTTTCAGTATGTGACCAATTTGTGATTCATCATCCTTAGACTTTCATTATTCTTCTTGTAAAAGTTTTAACAGTTGAACTAGGACAACATTCCAGATGCTATAAGTACACCAATGGCCATTACAGGACTCACACTGCCATGAAGACAATCAATTATGCAGCTGTAAGATTATATTTTAGAGGTGACACCTAGGATGACTCATGGTATCTATTGTCATAGGTTAGGAGTCTCAGAAAACGTACTATAGGGAAGATATTTTCAGGCAAGGAGTTATTGGGGGAATATTCCTAGAAATTACATGTTTGAAGGTTTTCATGATTGAAGCAAAAGGGATGAGCTTTTGTCACTGGATATAGGCTGCCTGCAAGAGCAATTCACTGGGAAGCTCTCAGCAGTTAACATTACAAAAAACTGGGAAAATAAGAAAGCATCTGGGCAGCCCACCACTATGTTCCCTTTTGCATATAAAAGGTTTTTTTTAGGGAATTCAAGAAGTTCTTTTAATCTTCTTATCTCTAGGCCAAATAGCAAAGTCTTTTTAAACTATATTATAAGTAATTTCAGGGCAGAAGGCATTTTATATTTGTTTGTTTGCTCATCACAGAGTTTTGAACATGGTATGTGTCCAAAACCTATTTTATTTTGTTAAAGTATTCACAAATATTATGACTGTCTTCACTCGGGTGTTCTCTCTGACATTCCTATATGTAAAATTCTTGACCATCTTTCACAGTCTTACAAATAACACTCTCTGGTCATTCTTTCCTAATTGACTTATGGTCACCAATTTTTTGTTTGATTGACCATAACATGCTTCTTGTGTGATTGTTAATGTACTGTCTTATTATCAGTTCAAGTTGTCATTATTTGTATATATACTTGAGATATTAAATACTGTATTGTTTGTGTAAAAAACACATTTACTATAAATATATTAAGCAATGCATAAAACCACAAAGAATAAAAGAAAAAATAAATCTTTCTACTCAAAATTAACAATTATTTGCTCAGAATTCACGATCCTAAACATTAAATGAACATACAATTAGAATAAACATTTTTAAAAGATAGAATGCATTGAAGCGCCTGAGTGGCTCAGTAGCTTAGGTGTCCGACTTTGGCTCAGGTTATGATCTCACAGAATTCAGGTTATGAATTCTAGTCCAGTGTAGGGCTCTGTGCTGACAGCTCAGAGTCTGAATCCTGCTTCAGATTCTATCTCCCTCTCTCTCTCTACACCTCCACCCCTACTCATGCTCTGTCTCTCTGTCTCTCAAAAAAAAAAGTTTTAACAAATTTTAAAAAAGATAAAATGCATTTGTAAACTTTTATATTAAGGAAAAAATACATAAAATGAAGTACAAAATCTTAAGCTCACAGATAAGTGAACTTCTTTGTCAGTATACCCCCATGTAACTGTGCCCCAGATCAAGAAATAAAGCAAGAAATATTATGTATAATGTGATTTAGGACAAACACTACTTAAATTCACTGAAAAGAAGTTGATGGCCTAATATGAAAAATATAGTAAATTAAAAAAAAGTATTTTAAATACTAAAAATATCTTTAAAAGTTCACTTGCATATTAAGAATAGAGATAACAAAACCATCAGGATTAGAGTCATTATATTTCATAAATAATGTTCCAGTTTTAGATGGATTCAAATGCAAACATTATATAAAAGATGAGGTTATTAATACTCTCATCTTTCTCCCTAAATCTCCTCATTATCCTCTTCAATGTTGTTAGTTATATAGTAAATATTATTATACCATAAAATTTATAACATTTACATCTTGTTTCATTATCATAAATCCAAAATTATTCAAAAATACTTCTCTATATTAATGGCGTTGTTTTATAACCTACCATTTTTTAAGAGGTGCTGAGTGATGTATTCTTAAATTTAATCAAGGTTCCATATGTTTTTCTCTTTACATTGCTTGACATTCTTGAGTGTTTATATTATACTTTTAGATCACACATTCTTTTCCTTAAGATTTTGTAAGCATTGCCCTAGCATTTTAGCACTGAAGTGACTTTTTCAAGAAATTTTCCTGAAAATGCAACTTTTGAAGAATGTAATAAAATACAATGACTTTTCTTATACCACCTGCAAAATTTTTCCTGGATGACTGAAAAATATTTTCTTCATTCTTCAGTTCTAATAATTTATGTAGGAATGCCATGCCATAGAATATTCTATGTCTAATATGTATTTTTGTGACACTTATGATCAATCTGGTATAGAACATTTATACTTCTTTCTGACTAATTTAATCTCACCACTTTATTTATTATTATTAGATGTCTATGCACACAGTTTTTAGATTTATTACAAACTTTTTTCTTGATCATTTCTTACATCATAACTTTGGAAATGATTTCTGTTCTATTTATCAAGTTGTCTAATGTAGTTATATCAATTACTCTTCTCATAGATTATATTTTCCCTTCACATGTATTATCTACTTCTTGATAACATTTAGCAATTTAATGTCTACTTACTATCTTGTTTTCATTAAAAGGGTCCATAAAAACTCAATTGAATACGATAGTATGTATTTATTTTAGCTCATGCTTCTGTGAGTTGGCTGGTGGTTGGTGATCTGATTTGGGTGATCTTATCCTGCTCCTGAGATTAGTGGAGCATGAGACATATTCTTCTCATGGTGATGGTAAGAAGCCCAAGAAGGTAAGTATTGAAACATGGAAGACACCTTAAAATCTAAACTTAAATTTACCTAGGAGTCAAGGAACAGGAAAACAATCTCAGCATCTTTAAAGGGAGAAACTGCAAAATAAAGAGTAAATACAGGACAAAGAGATCAGACCAATGTTGCAATCTGTCATGGAATATTTTCATCTGTATTTCCTGTGGTTTCCTTGTATTTATTTTCTGTTAGTAATTCCACTTGTATTTCTTTCTGATTTCTATTGATTCATCATTAGTAATATTAGTTTCCTCTGCCTTGGGCCTTTTCTTTTTTCTTTTCTTTTTTTAAGTTTTATTTATTTCTGAGAGAGAGACAGGGTGAGCAGGGGAGGTTCAGAGAGAGAGGGAGACACAGAATCCAAAACAGGTTCCAGGCTCTGAGCTGTCAGCACAGATCCCAACTCAGGGCTCAGTGGACCTGAGCCGAAGTCGGACGCTCAGCCGACTGAGCCACCCAGGCGCCCCTGCCTTGGGCCTTTTCATTTAATTTTATTTTCATCTTTTCTGAGTTCTTATATTGATAAATCCATGTCCTTAAATTGTTTTCCATCTTGAAATGCATGTAGATAGTTTCCTCCTATTACTTTAATTTTGTTGGGAGTGGGGTGGGTGGAAAGAGGTTTTATCTAATGCTGTGTGTAAGAGGATAATCTCTAATAATGTCCATACTAGTCTTAAGTGATCTTTACCAGTATTCCTTCTGCTTTCTGAGAGTTCGTTTCTCAGTCTCTCAGCCTTTTATCCATATACTCAAAACCTATGCTATGAAATAGGTGTGCACTCATACAAGTGCACACAAAATATGGACATAATTATAATTATTCATAAATATATTTCCCCAAGAATAGCAGTACTCTTATGATGATGTCTAATTAAAACTCAAAGTAGTTTTCCTATTTTCCATGTTTTTAAATCTTTATTATACACTAGAAAAAGGATATTGACTAGAATCTTATGAATCATATATAGAAGATACCTTTTTATCTTTAAAATCATTTTATATATTGTGTGTATAAATAAATAAATAAATAAATGTGTGTGTGTGTATTGTGAAATCTCAGGCACAAGTAATATATTTAATGATAATTTTCTGGATTATAACAGCAATGCCATAAAATTCCCAAACTCTTAACAGAAGTCAGCAATAACCTAAGCCTATTTTACCTTTATTTTCCATTTATTTATTGCATTATTTTGCAATGAAGTGTTATTATCATTTGTGTGCATATTCTTTCCTTTAAAATCCAAGTTAGTTAACATATAGTATAATAATGGTTTCAGGAGTACAATTTAGTGATTCATAACTTACATCTAATACCTAGTGCTCATCTTACCAAGTGCCCTCCTAAGTTGATCATTCTTGCCTTATTATAGATTTCTTTAAGTTTCCCACAGTTTGTATTTAATTTGAATAAAACTTCATATCAGTATCATATTCAATTACTGAATCAGACAAGTATTAGAATAATTTTATTCCTTCTAAATTATAAATTAATCTTTATTCATTTATTTAAAATATTGGTGTCATTTAAAAATCCTAAAATTTATGATATGTGTAACATCCTACATAGTTGGGTCAGAAAATAAAGAGACTGTGATTATCTTGTGTGTAGACATGGGAAAATCTGCCATAAAACAATTATTCTTATCTATAGCCAAAAGAAATAAGACTGTGTTTGAAGCTCCCAGTGTAAGCTTTCATCATCAAAGACTGCCATGTTACGCCATTTTTTTTTTTTTACTATTATAGCATCGCAAAGAAGAAGAAAATATTTTCAAATCATCCAAATTTTATTCTTATTGTTTCAATGATAATTAATACAACATATTTAATGTAATGATCATTACACATGTATGAATCTTTCTGTCATCTATCTATCTGTGTACTTACCTATCTATCTGCCTACCTACCTATCTGTCTGTCTTTGACATAATTAGAAGCAACCATCAGATGCTATAAATAGATTTAAGGGCAAAAAAATGTTATTTGTAGGGACTAGCTTTCAAATAATGGGCTCCTATCACTAACATAAAATAAGTGTTTCAACAAAATTAAAATCTGTATTATTGACCATTATTTTTACTTGTGTTTATTGTTTTTTCCCCGCATGAATTCATTCATTTTCATTTTTAAAAAGAGCTGATTTTAATGGTTAAAAACAGAAAAATGTATCAACTTTATTTCATTTTAAGGTTATGCCTTCTGGTACTATATTAATGTCAGAATGCATGGTAATACAAGATAATATAAACCATAATAGGGAAAACAATAAAAAGAAAATGAACAATATAAAATTCTTAAAATTATCAAACCCACAGTACACATACAATACTTCAAAGCTAGTCAACAAACTATATAAATCAAACTACATAACAAAATAAACAAACCATATAAATCAGATATAGAGGAAGACATTCCTATTCATAAAGCTTTCTCTAATAGAATCCATGTATTTTAAGATCTCACAGTGAAGAATAAGTCTGCATATAGTAGTGGGTGTGTTCTGGATGTTAAGTTCTATGGAGGAGATTCCAGAGCTTCAAATCCAGACCCTATCAATCATCTAATTATGCACATGAACTGAAGTAATTTTCTCATGCTCTCTACTCGCCAGTTTCTATATCTGTTAAAAGAGTTAGGGGCACATGGGTGGCTCAGCTGGTTAAGTGTCCGACTCTAGATTTCAGCTCATGTGATGATCTCATGGTTGGTGGATTCAAGCCCTGCATCAGGCTCTATGTTGGCAGTGTGGAGCCTGCTTGGGATTCTCTCTCTCTCTCTTTTTCTCTTTTTTCTCAAACTAAATAAATAAAACTTGAAGCATTTCAAAAAAAAGGCTACTAATGATATCCACCACTTAATTTATGAGTGTCTATTAGGATTCGAATAGTTTTGTATAACACTCTTAGAAAATGATCTAAAGTAGCAGTCAATAAAATACACAAATAATAAAACGTTTATCTAGAGAATACTCAGGTGGGTGATATAGATTACAAGGGAAATATTTTGTAAGATGATCCATGTTTTTACTTGAACTTTCATGGTTCTCCCTGACATTTAGCAGGTCACAGTATACTACCTGTCATAATAAATATATGGTTAGAAGCCATGGAGAACCTTTGATACAATTCAACTTTTCTCTACTTTTGACTAAATAGCATGTGATATGGATGAGTAGTTCCTGCATTAACTTTTGGATCCTGTGAAAAGGATACAATATGGAGAAGAAAGGAAAATGTAGGAACTGTAATTTATAAGAAGCTTTTTCAAGTGGACAGTTTCGAATTTAAAATTGAAGAAAATTTGTATCCTTGTTATAAAGGAGAAATGTAACATTAGTGAGAATAAGGAAACTATATAGAAATATTATGTTACATTTTTTGAATCTAAACAGGACCACAAAACATAAACAATGAAGAACAGCAGCTGAATCTCAACTTATTTGGTTTATTCTCCTCAGAATCTCCATAAAGAACCAGTGGGATTCAGACTAGGAGAAATCTATCCATAATGATATCAGTGCTCAGACATATTTATAGACTCGTGAGATGAGGAATATAAAATCAAATCTTTTATTTTCTACACATTTAATTCCTATGAGCAAAGCAAATAAATAATTCATTACTTACTAACTTACTTTTTGTGCATAAACAATAATAATAAATGTCATGTTTCTCTTTAAATATCCCCCCTCTCCTTGCTTTTACATCACATCTTCCTAAGGACATTGTTGCATTGATTCCCTTTCTTTTCTCTATTATGTGTTATTCAAACCGGTGCATAAATAAATTCTTTCTTTTATCTTAAAATTCCCCTTCAATCCCTTTTCCCCTCTAAATTCTGCTCCACTTATTTACTCTTTACAGGAAAGGTTCTTGAAAGTGTAGATAATTGTTGGCTTCATATTGACTCCTTGCCCTGGTTTTAGTCCACAAACTCCACTAAAACTCCCCTTTTCAAAGTCACCGATGACCTTTATGTTGTCAGTTTCAACAGTAAACTGCAGTAATCTCACTTTGGCTAGTTTGGAGCATTTCATACAGCATATCACTCCATTTTTTTCTTGAGGTCCTTTCTTCACTGTACTGTTGAACACAACTCTCATCACTAAACTTGGGAGTGTCAATCCTTTCACATGATTATTTTGTATTATCTATTGTCACTCTCTAAGTTATCTCATATAGTCTGATAGTTTACTCACCTTCTAAATGATAACTCATGGATTTGTATTTTATGCAGTTCTCTCTGGAACTTAAGTTCCAAATACCCTATGCCAATTTGACTTTTGCACTTGTATTTCCGATAGTAATTGCAAACTTTGCACATGAAAAATGAATTTCTTAACTCCATGTTTATTCTTCCTAAAATCTCTCTCATTTCAGTAAATGCCAATTCTCTTTTTTCATTTGCTTAGCCAAAATCCTTATAGATTCCAGTAGTTCTTCCCCCCACCCCCTTTTCTTAACTCCGTGTATGGTCTTTCAGCCAATGATGTAAACTTTGCCTTTATAGCACATATCACCATTCCCAGTCACCACCCTGTTCTCAAACTTAACCATCTCTCCCCTTGAGTATGATCACATCCTCCTTTACATTTTAATAGCCTTTTCTCATGGGTACTGTCTTAAGAGACTGAACAAATGCCCTTGTGACCTTCTGACCAAGTGATTCTGGTAAACAATTTTAGTCACATCATGCGTCTGTTGAACACCTACATCCAATGGTTTCACTTCTTGCTCAGAATGAAACTCAAAGCCTTTAGTGAATGAGTTATACGGCCCTACCAAAACAGATTCTCCATGACATCTCCTACTTGGCCTCACACATTTTTCCCCACACTTCACTCCAGTCACACTGAACTCACTGCTGACCCTTGCACATGCCAAACAAAGTTCTGTATGCAGACATTTGAAAAGGTGTTCCTTCTGAATGCTTTCCCTTAGATACTTCAATAATTAGTTAATTCATTTATTTTATCTTTTTCCCCCATAAATGTCTTTTTAATGAGGTAAGATCAATAGATTGAGTAGCCCAATAGGTACAATAGTTAGAGCACAAAACATATTTAAAGTATCAAGAATATATATACTTTTTATTATTTGTTTGTTTAGCAAGACAGAGAAAGTGCATGTTTAGGGGCATAAAGTAAGGGAGAGAGAGAATCCTAAGGAGCCCACTGAGTGGTGGTGGCGGGGGGAGTGGTAGGGGCTTGATCTCACAACACTGAGATCATGACCTGAGCCAAAATCAAGAGTTGGACGTTCAACTAACTGAGATACCTAGGCACCCTGGGAATAATCTACTTCTTAAATTCTTTCCAATATATATTATTTTCTTCTCACTTGACAGAAATGTGCAATCTTCCTGACACTATTTCTTTAACAGCAAGATCACTGTTTCCAAGTTTTGTTGTTGTTGTTGTTGTTGTTGAAAAGGAATGGGTATTTCAGAAATATACATCTTGATAAGAATTTAATTAGAAATTCTTGTAATTGGTTTTTTTTTTACCACTAAATTTAATTGTTACATTTTGTCAATAGCAATGTTTCTGTAAAGGACTAACTATAAGGCCAATGTTATTGATGTCACATAAAAATTTTTCAGAACAGAATTTTGGTTGTTTACCATTGCTTTGGTTTCTTGCTACATGAAAAATATATTCCAACTGAGTCTCAAGTATCTGCTGAGTAGAATGTAAACCACAAGACCACAGAATGTGTTTTTCATAATAAAAAAATGTGTCCCAATTTCAACTGAAGAAATGAGTTTTGATGAGTAGGCTAGTATCTTTTTTTTACATTTGGTATTTGTTTCTGTAGCACAGCAAACTGAAGTGATATTCTTGAATAAGAATTAAAATTTCTAACCTCTAAGATGCTACTCATGAACTTTTGCTGAATTACAGAATCAAAGAAAGGTATGTGGTTCTCTTATGCTATATCCAGTCACCAGTCTCCCACTGGTATTGTGGCCAGTAGTGCCCTCTCAGGCTGTGATCTTGATCTTCCTGACCTCATAACCACTCCCCATTTTGTTGACATTGGCATCTTCTACATTCTTTTGCTACAGGGTCTTTCTAGGTTGATATTCTAATTTATTACACAAAATTTAATGTATGATATGGTTTAAGAGTTTAATTATGCCTCAGTATGTCAATATTTAAGAATTTACTTGATTCAAAATTAAAGTTTGAGTAACAGCTTCTAGAGGCTAAGAAGAAAAAAAATAACTTCAATGGGAGGTAATTCACTATTCAAATAATCCAATTTTATCTAAAACATATGAATTCCTTCTTTATATATACACGCAAGTACCATATAAAAATATTTTGGTAAAATTTGCTGTGCTTTATATCTGTAATGCGATTTAACTTTAGGAGTATATACATACATATATTTTCTTTGTTAGAACATATGTTCTTTATATGCCTTTAAATAGCATGAATCATAATCTTTCATTGAACTGATCAGAGTTATTAATTTAGGGATATTATTTTAAATGTAATATTTCACCTTCATTGGTGAAGTCATCTGAGGAATATTCATTACATAAAACAGATAAGATTTATGATCTGATTTTCCCTTGCAAATACAATATTTCTGAAAAATTTAATAAATGGGTTTAACATAACTATACTTCATAAATGTTAAATTTAAATATTATATTTACATATTATATTCCAATAATATTTTCATAAGATTCCTCTTCTGAGGTTAAAATCTCTTGCTAGAATTCTAGGCATTAAATTAAGATGCAAAAGGAAGAAGTTCTACAGTTTTGAGATCCAGGGCCTCAAAGTTGTTTGAGGTTAGGCACTGATTTCTAGGGGAGACTTATAATTACTATATCATTAATTATCAATTTATCATCTTCATATATATGTATATTCATACATATACATATAAGTATAACATATAGCACATAATGATATTTGTATGTATAATGTATGTATATGAACATATGCAAATACGTATTTGTGCATTGTTATATACATATATACAGACAGAGAGAGAATTTTTATACTGACTCATTCAAGAAATTATTGTAAATTTAAACTTCTTGAGCTAAAAGAGTCAGCTATAGTGGATAAAATGAGTCAATTCCTCAGAAGAAAAACTTTAAATCTGAAAGTAACCAAAGGCTTTTGTCAGGACTGGATAATCTGTGTTCTATTTATCAGTTTTCTCTATATTCCATTATTTGGATGAAAGTGCAGAACTACAGGATTCGTAATAGTATAGGTGATATATTTACCAGGCATCCTTACTCTTAAATTATAATAATCATGGTCACCATTTAAATCTGCTTAACTTTTAAAAAGAATTTGAGAATAGTGCACTATGATAAAGCATTAATAACTTCTTGGGACTCTTAGCTGGCTAAGTTGGTTGTGCATTTGACCCCTAATTTCCACTCAGATCATGATTCCAGTTCAACCCCACTTTGGGCTCCCTGCTGAGCATGAAACCTGCTTAGAAGTCTCTCCGTCCCTCCCTCTGCCTCTCTCCACCACTTGTGCATTCTCTCTCTCAAATATATATATATATTGAATATATATATATTCAAATACACTTAAAATATGTTTTTTTAATGTTTTATTTACTTCTGAGAGAGAGAGAGAGGGAGACAGCGTGAGCAGGGGAAGGTCAGAGAGGGAGACACAGAATCTGAAGCAGGCTCCAGGCTCTGAGCTAGCTGTCAGCACAGAGCCCGACACAGAACTCGAACCCACGAACCATGAGATCATGACCTAAGCCGAAGTCAGAGACTTACCCGACCGATCCAACCAGTCGCCCCATAAAAGGTATATTTTTTTTATACCTAAAAGGGCTTTGACACTCTAACCCAGAAAATGCCTTATGCATTTGGGAGGATCAACCACTCTGATTTATCAAAAAAAATTAACCAAATCTTAGTCACAATTCAAGAGAAAAAAAAAACTGTGTCTAATTGATATAACATGAAAATGTAGAAGACTGAAAACAACATACTTCAGAAAATATATAAATTGTCATTTTTTAACACAGTTTAAAAATGCACTGAGAAAGGAAAAAAACACTTTTAATTTCCTCCATTTCATTTTTTTCCCATTTACTTTGATATTTTAACTGAAGATAAGAATCAGACTCCCAGGCTATACTCCATCCTATTGTTACTTGTTAAAATGACACTGTGCTTTATTTTATTTTACATTAGTGAAGAATCTGGTAATATATGGCAATGGGATAATTGCATTACAGTATTTTTATTAACAATGCCCTGTATTTACTTGTAGACAAGTTAAAGGGGTGATTGTGCCCCCAGGGAGTACACAAAATGTCTGGAGAATTTTTCTTATTATCATGACTGGGGGTTTGACTTTATCTAGTGAATAGAGCCCAGAGATACTGCCAATCCAACAAGAAACGGAACAACCCTCACAACAAATGTCAATAATGCAGAAGTTGATAAACAATGGTAAAGGCAATAGGTAAGCAGAAAAGCACTACTTCATATGTCTTTTTTATTTTTTCCTGAAAGAAAGAGGGTTAAGTTTTTTCCTTGAATCAAATACGGTAGTTACAAGAAGAATGACTGCAACAACACATTTCCCCATCCCCATTTATGGATAAAATTGAGCTAACCAAAAAATGTATATGTATAAGGTATGTATAACATATACTGACACTTTCTAATATTAATAACTAAATTTAGATACATAAAATAATATAAAAATAAATATCGTCATACCACTTAAGAGAGAAATATGTTACTTATGGTTCTTAGTCATTTATTCTAAGTAAATGATGAAATTGAGAGGATATGAAATTGACAATATAGTGATTATTGATTTAATAAATGCATTTCAATTTAATATTGCAGACAGTCCTAAAATTAATAGAAAATAAAAGTGCTTAGTGGCTTACACACATGTTCTATTAACATTTCTATAATAGCTGACAAATGAAAAATTATCACACTAAAAAACGAAAAATATGTATTGACATAAATGTTAATAATAATAAACTTACTCTATCATAGAGATAGTTATGAAGTCATCTGAACCGTACTTTAGGCTGCAAGGTAAAGAAAAGGTTTGTCAAATACTACACCTAAATAATAATTATAGCAATATTTAGATTTTTCATTATTTGAGTTAGATTGGATTAATTATAATTAAAAGGCACACGTTTCCCTCAAGAAAATGTAAGATAATATTTTCTATGTAATAATAAGCTTCTGATGAGTAAACCTTAAGATAAAGCCAGTAAACAAATTTATCCAGATAGATGTAATTATATTAATTTAGTACTTTTTAAAATTGTGTTTTACATGCATAGTATGTTTTTTAAAAAATGAATTAATTCTCTATTTTTAATTCAATGATTGTAAGGTACATTTTGCTAAATTAGATCTTTATTTAATCTTATATTAATATTTAGTATCTTAAACTTTGAATTAGATGGAATACTTCCAAATCATATTTTTAGTATATGTGCTGCCGAGGTGGGCTCAAATAATATTTTTAAACACTTTAGCAACTAATATTTATACATTATTTGCTAATAAATAAATTACAGTTTGTACTCCACAATATGAGATTATTCCATCTCCCAATAATATTCCATGTTCCTTAGAATTTTGTTTCTATTTGTGCTTATGTGTATAGTGCTACATAGATATGAACAGTCACCTGATGGACTGGATTTTAGTATAGATGTGTGTTTGTGTATATACATGTTTATGTGTTTGTGTGTTGTTGTGAAAAGAGTTCTGTGATTAAATTCACTTGAGATTATGGGTTATAAAATATTATTTTCAATTAATGAAGTTCATAATTGCTTAAATATATACCAAGCACTAGTTTGATGATATATCTTCCTAATTTAAAATAGGAAACAAAATTATTCCTCTTAGAAGCCTTCATTTTCTAGCATACCTTTTTCTTTTGTGGAAGCATACTTTCTGCTATAACTACCATTATGTAGGCTGGATTATTCTGAAGTTAATGCATAGAGACATCATGCCACCTAAATTTCTCAACTTTAGAGATCCCTGTCTCTCAGTTTCAGTATCAAGCTTCCTATTCTATTCACTTTAATTTTTCCTCCTCGAAGTAAAAGAAGGTATTTGAATCTTCCACTGAGTGAGAACAGTTCAGCCCCCCACATTCCAGAGAAGCATATTTTAAATGAAGTTGGAAGATGTATGAAAAATATTAGTATTTTCTTGGCATGTTTTGGGGTGGTGGAGATAATTATTCTCCTCTGTTATATTTCAATCTAATTTAAAAGTCTTTTGTATATGTTTAAACCAACTTTTATTAAAATATATGGACAGTGCATGTTAATTCCATTTAAAGTCATGTCCAGTGACAAAAAATGTGTTATTATGAAATTCTTACATTTGGTTGCATTTTGTAACCTTGACTTAAAGTCTTACGTTAGGCTTAATGGTTATTTTTTTGAGTTAAATGTTTTACAGAACATTTTTTCTATATAATATTCTACATATACATTTTTAATGCCAAGATTGTTAAGGGAAGTTATATCTTACACCAGAGTTATAAAAGTGGAATATTTCCCTGATTGATTGGAAGAACAAATATTGTTAAAATGTTGGTTATTACTCAAAGTAAACTACACATTCAATGCAATCTCTATCAAAATAACACCAGCATTCTTCATAGAGCTAGAACACACAATTCTAAAATTTTCATGGAAACAGAAAAAAAACAGAATAGCCAAAGTAATATTGAAAAAGAAAACCAAAGCTGGAGGTATCACAGATCAGGACATCAAGTTGTATTACAAAGCTGTAATCATCAAGATAGTGTGGTAATGACACAAAAACAGAGACATAGATCAATGGCACAGTATATATAACCCAGCAGTGGGCCCAAAAATGTATGTCCAACTAATCTTCAATAAAGCAGGAAGGAATATCTAATGGAAAGAAAACAGTCTTTTTAGCAAATGGTCCTGAAAAACTGGACAACGACATGCTGAAAAATGAAATTGGACCACTTTCTTACACCAGACACAAATATACATTCAAAATGGATGAAAGACCTAATGTGAGACAGGAACCCACCAAAATCTTACAGGTATCCATCAAAATTTTTTTACCATGGCTGCAGCAACTTTTTACAGGTCCCCAAAAGCTGGGGAAACAAAAGCAGAGATGAACTATTAGGACCTCATCAAAATAAAAAGCTTCTGCCCGGTGAAGGAAACGATCAGCAAAACTAACAGGAAACCAACAGAATGGGAGAAGTTATTTGCAAATGACATATCAGATAAAGCGTTAGTATTCAAAATCTATAAAGAACTTATCTAACTCAACACCCAAAAAACCAAATAATCCAGTGAAGATAACAGACATAAATAGATAATTTTCCAAAAAAGACATCCAAATGGCTAATAGACACATGAAAAGATGCTCAACATCATGCATCATCCGAGAAATACATATCAAAACTGCATTGAGATACCACCTCACACCAGTGAGAATGGCTAACAACAATGAACAAATCAGTAAACAAAAGATATTGGTGAGGATGTGAAGAATGGGGAACACTTTTACACTGTTGGTGGAAATGCAAATTGGTTCAGCCACTCTGGAAAACAGTTTGGAGGTCCTTCAAAAAGTTAAAAATATAACTGCCTTACAACCCAGCAATTGCACTACTAAATATTTATCCAAAGAATACAAAAATATTAATTCAAAGGGGCACATGCACCCCAATGTTTATAGCAGTGTTATCAACAATGGCCAAATTATGGAAAGAGCCCAAATGCCCACTGACTGATGAATGGATAAAGAAGAGGTGATATACACACACAATGGAATACTACTTGTCAATGAAAAAGAAAGAAATCTTGACATTTGCAACAATGTGGATGGAACTAGATTATATTATTCTAAGAGAAATAAATCAATCAGAGATAGACAAATATGATTTCACTCATATGTGTAATTTACTAAACAGAACAGATGAACATAGGAGAAGGGAAGGAAAAATAAGATAAAAATATAGGGAAGCAAACCTTCATAGATCTTAACTATAGAGAACACACTGAGGTTTTCTGGAGGGGAGGTGGGTGGGAAAATAGGTGAAAATAGGCTAAATGGGTTATGCGCATTAAGTAGGCACTTGCTGGTATGAGCACTTGGTGTTAAATGTTAGTGATGAATCATGGAGTTCTACTCCTGAATTCAGTACTACACTATATGTTAACTAACATGATTTAAATAAATAAGTGAAATAAAAATGAAAAAAATCATTAAATTTAAATTCACATTTATACAACTTTTACATTTATCTGAACTCTAATAATGAATATATGACTTTAAGTGTAGTTTTAATACCATAAATCTTATGGTAAATAAATATTTTCACATAAATTTCTTCAATTCATATATATTAAATGTGCCCAAAGATAATAAATGTAGAATCTGATAATAGAAAGTGAAAAATGAACAGATTCTGATGCGATTATTAGTTTTTTTCTGAAATTTATTAGTGTATTTAGATTTAAAACAATAAACATCTTATCCCTCTTTTCAACATATAGGGTAGAGATAACATTTATCAATAGCTGAAAAATTATATATATTTACATATAGTTAGTATTTACCTATTCACATGTATAGTTCTGGAAAGCCATTTATAATCACAAATACCCTTTGAGTAAAATTTTAGTTTCTTTAATTTTTTGTCTCTTAATTTTTCCTGATACTCTCAACAGAGGAATACTCATACTACCAAGTTGGTGTTATAATTAAGACTGTAAAAGCCAAAACTTTGAGTGTGGTTTTAAGGACAAACTCAAGAATAATTGTCATTCAAACTTACTAAATAGCTATTTTCGATAGGAAAAATGTTCTGAGTAAAAAGTCCTGAATTCAGGGCTGATATTGAGAAATTTATCATATTATTATGAATACCTTTTTTTTGGTTTGTTTTTAATTTTCCCAGTGCTAAAAGCACTCATAAAATCTTGCCTGGATGTCAATTTTAGGTGACAGTTTTCAGCTTTAGCAAGCAATTTTGCCAGTGTTCCAACAATTTTACTGTGCAAAATCATACCAAAAAATGAAACATGCCACCAAAATTATTTCAGCTCTCAAGCAACTGGAAAGAGGGTAAAAGTCAACAAAAGGCAAATACAGGTTGACAGAAAAAAAGTATTGGCAAAAAGAACTAGAATATACATAACAAAATAAAGCTGGTTCACAGTTAATTTTCTTATTGTTTAAAAATGATTTTGCAAGGAAAATTTCTAAATAATATAATTTGGGACTAGTTTTATTTTAACTACATTTGTATAATGGTATATTATTCTATATTTTATTTTGCCATTTAGGCATATAAAAAAACTATGATTATACTTAGGCAAGAAAAATTACTGTATTTCCATTAAATGGGTGAGTAAATTTAAAATGCCAGTTTTATACTTACTTTTCATAATTACTTGGAAATTCAAAGACAATCTATAAAAAATACCCCCAAATATTACATTTATGGAAAAGAAATCCCATTTATAATTGTTAAAGATAACAGAATTATTAACTCTGCAAAACCTAAGTACTGATATTGACAAAAGGTTGTGAATCATAAAGTTAAAGCCAATAACTGTAAATTAAAAACCCTTACATTTGACTAATTGTCTTTTAAGTGATTTGAAAGAGATGAATCAGCTTTGCTTGTCAATATTTTTATTTGACTAAACTAAGTTATAGTATGCAGCCTAAGCTCGTAATTATTATTGTACTTTTAGTTAGGCAATATTTCCTACCAAAAAAGATTTTGCTTGTCTCTCAAAGCTTATGTAAACACAAATCCTCCATAAAGCTGTCTGAAATGAATGTTTCTTTGTGGACCTGTGGTTTATTATTTCTATGTGAAATATATCATTATAAATTTTAAGAACAATAAATATTTCTATTCATCAGATGATATATAATATATAACACATAATATAATTAACATTATAATATAATATTATAAAACATAATAATGTAAGTACATATTCTTTTATTATGTGCCAGTAACTCTTATGAGCATTTAACACCTAGTACTTTTATTCTTATTTAATGTTTAGCAAATACTATGTGGAAGATAATATCAAGATGCTAAAGTAAAATAAAAGAAGAGAGCTAATTAATAAGGAATTTATTAGTTTTAAGATGAAAATTATTTAGGGGCACCTGGGTGCCTCAGTCGGTTGAGCGTCCGACTTGGCTCACGTCATCATCTCATGGTTCTTGGGTTTGAGCCCCGGGTCGGGCTCTGTGCTGACAGCTCAGAGCCTGGAGCCTATTTCAGATTCTGTATCTCCCTCTCTCTCTGACCCTCCCCTGCTCACACTGCCTATCTCTCTCTCTCTCTCGGAAATAAATAAAACATAAAAAAAAGATGAAAATTATTTAGTTTAATGAATGAATGAATGCAATCTATGGTCCTTAGATGACTGTGGTCAAGTTATTCTTTTTTCCTGAAAGTTACTAAATGCATAGCCATGAATAATTCAATTACATATTTTTGCCTCTATTTCCTAATCAGTAAAGTGGTGTACAAAATATCTTGCATAATTCACAAGCTTTGTAAGAGACCTACTTTGAGAAGCTGTAAAATTATGTTAGTAAGAAGTTCTTCTTATAATTATTTCCTAAATAAATCTATTAATTTCAAGGCATAATCACTTTACTATTATGTTGACAAAGCCTTTGTATGAAGTAGAAATAACAAATGTCCCCCAAATTTGTTAAGTTTATCCTAATTTCCCTCCAATGGAAAAAGTAAAAAAAAAAAAAAATCAGCTTGATCATTTTCACTCTCTGCAATAAAATAATGGGAAATAATTTGCACAAAACATCAAGAAAATGTTTAACATCAAACTCCTTAAAAGTTTTCCAAAGCCCTCACTCTTTAAAGAGAGAAGACAATTTCACACATTCAAATTTAAAATTAGTATTATAATCATTTAAAACATCACTGTCTGGCTAGGGTGGTTTATTTAACCATCTTTCTTTTTATTTCTTTCTTTTTAAATTTGAAACAGAGAGAGAGAGAGAGAGAAAGCACAGGAGCAGGGGAGGAGCAGAGAGAGAGGGAGATGGAGAATCTTGAGCAGGCATGGAGCCTGATGCGAGGCTCAATCCCACCACCCTGAAACCTTGACCTGAGCTGAAATCTACTTGGACACTCAATCAACCAAACCACCCAGGCACTCCTAGACATTATTGTCCTAGACATTCACAAACCTTTTCTTACACTAAAGTGCTTTTTTTCGATTTCTGAGTTTTTATTCCAATAATCCTTCAGAAGATTGATATTGCTGATATATTTACGGTAGAGAGGAGAGAGGAGAAAAGTAGGTGGCAGTGAAAACAACATGTAAATAGAAAGAACCAAGTATGTAAATGGAATATGGAAGATGTGACATTATATAAAGTCTATTGTTTCCTGTATTCAATGTTTTTGAAAATACTTGTTAAGATATATTTTAGAGGAAGAAAGTTTTAAGAAAATAACTATAACTATATCCCACTAATGTTGCCAAAAAAAAAAAAAAAACCTGATTAAGGACGATACACTTCCCTTTCAATTACCTTTTACTTTGAGATATGATTATTTTTTTTAACATTTGAACCATTTTAAACCTCTCCTTATTTAAAAGTTAGTTGTTCGGTAAACATTCAAGCATGAAATTGAATCACATTTTCCTCAGGGATTCATTCTCTGTATCACTAACTGTGCTCCTCTCAACTTTGTTACAACAATATTGGTTATAAAAAGAAATTAGGGATGTGCAAAATCATGAAAAGCTTAAAATTTATATAGAAAAGCAATAGAATTTAAAAGTTATGTTATTAAAGAAATGCTTTGCCTGTTTTTTCTGGAAAAATACATTTTAAGTCAATGTGTGAATATATAAAATATTTTAAATTGCAATGGAAAATGCTGAATTTTTAATTAATAGCATATCTAAATTTTTGAAAAAATCTTACAGTAATTCATGATATATGATGCAAAAATATGTATGCACCCAGGGGTACCTGGGTGGCTCAGTTGGTTAAGCATCAAACTCTTGCTTTCACCAAGAAAGCCTGCTTAGGATTCTTTCTCCTACTCTCTCTTTCTGCTCCTTCCCCACTGTCTCTCTCTCTCTCTCTCTCTCTCTAATAAATAAATAAACAAACATTTAAAAAAGACTAAAATACTTATGGTAATGCCTACAGGCATAGTTGGAAAGATATAAAAAATCATAATGTCTAGCAAAAAGTATGTATTTGATTATAATAAAAATAACAATAATAAGAATAATAAAGAACATATATTAAGCATTAAAATAATTAAAATAATATGTAGAAAAAGTCATCAGTCTTAAGCTATTGATAAAACATTTTTAAGTTTATTTATTTATTTTGAGAGAGACAGAGATAGCACAGATTGGGGAAGGGCACAGAGAGAGAGAAAGAGACTGAGAGATTGAGAGAATCCCAAGCAGGCTCCATGCTGCCAGCATAAAACCCAACTGTGGGACCTGAACTCATGACACTGTGAGATCACGACCTGAGCCAAAATCGAGAGTCAGATGCTTAATTGACTGAATTACCCAGCTCCCCTTGATAAAACATTTTTAAACACAGTTCTCATAATGAAAGATGTGATATATGTCTTACTTCAGGGAAATTTCCATGTGGATTTTATTCAGGTGAGGAAATTAATTAATGCTATGTTAATCTATTAAACAAAAATGTTTTAGTGCTTTTCTCCTGCTTAATTTGTGTCTCCGGGTATCTTTAAGGTTTGACTAATATTAAAGTGTATCAACTGAATAATTTAAAATTTATAGGTAGATTTTCTGATATTTTAAATAAAATTCTGGTTAGACTATGTGCACTCTTAGTAGCATTTTTAATTTCAAATTATGGTTTTCAAGAAGAAAAAGAAGATATCAATTGTGACAGTTCCCAAAAATGTTTCTTTTTATAATGCTGTTTCATCAGAAAGACAAAATCTTCCCAATAACTTTTCCTTACATTTAGAGAGAAGAAAGAAATTCTCATCTATTTTTAGATATGCTGGTATACTTAAAGTATCAAGTTTATAACGTCAGATTTAAAAAGAAAACAAAACAACACTGTACGGTGGTAATGAAGATTTATCTCTTCACCTTTGGGCTAAAGATAGAAGGTGATATGAAAAGAATGAACCTATACTCTAACGCATTAACAAATATATTTGTATGTATTGCTGTGGATTTTCAAAGGGTTATTTTAGATTTTTTCATTTATGTTTTTAAACAGGAGAATTAGAGATTATGCAATAAGTATGTGTTCACATATAATGAAGTGAGTTCATCACATCAGGATTTTCAAGGCTAAATCCCATACTTAAGGAATACTGTTCCACTTTAATCCATTTGAAATGTTGAATCAAAATATATAATTAAATCTGCTCATTGTGAGGAATGAATAATACATATTTTGAATGTCACTTCTCAGCAGCATGAGAACAATAGTTCACATTCTGCAGTCATAACATACCTTGATGATATCTATGCCATCTTCCCTGACATCGTGGGAATGCATATTTGGAGGCATGCTGACTAAAAAGCTAGCATGAATAAACACAGCCAAGCTAGAGTTCAGAAAATATGTCAGAACATCTACCTGAAATTTTGGCATACAATTATTTAGTTGACATACCCAAAGGTCAAGAAAAATTTGATGAGTGCTTTGAAAAAACAAATACAGCAAGATAAAGGCACTTAAAATTTTTTTCAGTTTAAATTATTAGAAGCAGAGAATGTACAAGCATCTTACTGGATAAGATGTAAATTATAAAAGCCATTTAATTAACATTTTCTATAATTAACACTCTCTATGATTAGAACTAGAAAGATAAAAAGTTTACTTCTATGTTTAGGAGACAAATGGCCTGAATCTCAGGAAAATGCTCATACCATTAATGTGAATATAATGGGAATAAAGTAACTGTTAACAATGCACATTTTATAGTTACTTGTATATCCTGCAATGTTCATTTTTATACTCTTAATCATATTGGAAACATACATGTAGCAGATCATACCAGGTAGGCCTTTTTGAATCCAGTAAAGTTATATTAAATATAGAAACAATGTTTTATAACTTTAAAATTAAAAACAAAATTTTATAACTTTAAAAGTCAAAATCTAAAAGCATCCTATTTATATATGATATATTCTTTGTTGTCAAATTTACTACTTCCTCTCTAGCTCATTTATATATTAAAATTAATAGTCATGCCTACTATTGACTAGTTAAGTAATTGCATCTGGATTTTAGCCTAAATTTGCTGATAAAATTTAGATTTCATTATATATCCAGATTATTTTAATCAGCTCAAAATAGCATATCTGTTATACATTTTAGCTAAAAAAATTTTAGCAAAATGATAAAGATAATCAGTGGATCTACCTTGTCTCATTTTAGACTAGGATACATATATATTTCAATCATGTTTGACTATAAGGAATATAAAATAATAAATGCATGCACATGTACATCTGAATAAAATATACATTGATCTATAATAGAAAATATTTCCTTATATGTTATGTATTATATTACCATCACTACTTGTTCAGTCACTTTCCCTTACTTTATGTATTGTTAGGAGCCATTCTGAGCCCACTAGTCAAGAGGGCTCCTGGTGAGGTTAAAGCAAGTTTGCACGGTCTCTTGCCAATCAGATGACGACCGATATCCACCCCTACTCAATTATTTCTGCTTGAATACAGCCTCCAAGGTACCTTGTTGATCGGTGTTGGGAGCGACTTGTCCCCTTATTCTGGCCCTGGTATAATAATTGCACCTTGTGAAGGAACTTATCGTGGGAACTTCTTTCGATTATGGGAACAGAAATCGTGTCTCTGTCAGGTCCTGTTTTCCTCCATACTTTCCCTTGAGCTACGAACAGGCTAATGACCCTTACTCATAAAAGATTGACCTTTACATGTACAATACTGTTTCTAAAATTGAATTAGTCCAAGAAGTTAATACAGCTCAACATGTAAATCAACTAACCAAAAATGTCTCTCATGCCCTAGCTATTCAAGAAATCATAAAACTAGACACAAAGGTAAATGCACTTGATGAGGCTATTCTATGTATTGGATATGAGCTAAACTCTTTTTTTTTTTTAATGTTTTATTTATTTCTAGGAGAGAGAGAGAGAGAGACAGCGTGAGCGGGGAAGGGTCAGAGAGAGAGGGAGTCACAGACTGAAACAGGCTCCAGGCTCCGAGCTGGCAGTCAGCACAGAGCCCGACNATTTCTATTTATCTTTGCACAATCTTATCATGAGTTTAAGCTCATAGAAGGTATCATACTCAACTATCCTGCAATGTCATACAGATGTAATAACATACTTTTTTTAAATGTTTTTCTTTTTTTTTATATAGTTTATTTATTTCTAGAAGAGAGAGAGAGAGAGAGAGAGCGTGAGCAGGGGAGGGTCAGAGAGAGAGGAAGTCACAGACTGAAACAGGCTCCAGGCTCCGAGCTGGCAGTCAGCACAGAGCCCGACGCGGGGCTCGAACCCATGAACCGCGAGATCATGACCCAAGCGAAAGTCGGACACTTAACCGACTAAGCCACCCAGGCGCCCCATGATATGAGCTAAACTCTTAAAGGTATGTTTGGTTCTCTGGTGCCATAAAGCATATAACTGGAAAATCAAGTGTTGCCCAGAGTCAAAGAGCCTAACTTAGAGAGAAGGAATAGATAAGGGCAGAGCAAAAGTTACCACATATACCTTTGCTAACTGGTGGTGTATAGCAGCCCCTTCCTTAAGGCCTACATTCTACAAACACCTTCCCTTACCCTGGCAGCTGTGATGAGGATGGATAAGAGTATCTACAAACCTATGACTTAATCTTATCGCTATTAAAATGTGTATGTTATCCTGTTTTTCACCCTGTTATTTTCTTAGTTACTCAACCTCACTCTAATTGGGGCAGTTCTGCAAGAAGACTTCTGTAAAACCTGTTTCTGTACATTTTCCATAACATCTTATCAAAGAGAACTATCCATTGTAAAAATTCCATTTTCTGATGCCATGTTAACGTTTGACCTATTTAAATAAAGACCCCAAAACCAACAGGGCAGAGATGCCTGCCTCGTGACCAGAAAGATTCTCGTGGCTTTCTCTCTCCCTCCTTCGCCAACACCGTCCACCCCGCAGGGACCCCTGGACCTCACCAGAGCTGGACTCTGGCAATGTATGATGATATAAAGTACACCAACATCAGAAAGTAGTAAATGTCTACAATTAATCTATATCTAACTGTATCTAGCACCTATTATGACTTAACCACTAGGTTAAATAATGGGGAAAAGAGAAGCAAACAAGCTCCCAAATTATTAGCTATCTAAAAACACTAAATTCCCATTCAATGTAACAAAATGATTTGATAAAGTTGGTTGTAAGATTTATAGACTAATCTAAGAAAGACGTAAGATTGAGAAGTTTCACAAGCAAGTACTTACTTGCTCAGAATAGAGAATAATAATTGGGAACTGAAAAGTGTTCAGTATAATTGGACCTTAGAATGTTACACAGTTAAGACATGAAGTTAAAGAAAGAAATAGGGTCTGATAAAAAAGGATTTAGGAGTTTGATTTTTCTTTATGTACAATGATTATTGAGTAGTTTTAAGTAAAAAAAATAATAAAATGTGATTTTAAGTTTTGAATGATTACAATTATGAAAATGATTCACAGGATAAGAAATGAACTTGAATGTGTACAACATGAATAGTAGAACAGATTAGAAGATCTTGGAGATATTCAGAAAAAAAAGTTTTAATATTATAACACTTTACATCAAAGCAGTGACTAATTTTCAATAAAACAATTAAGTGAAAATATTCCATTCATTATGAATAACCTTTCTTCTACCTTTCAATATCTCTTCTAATTTTTAACCTAATTTGGACATATGTACATTCCTTTCAGTTACATACATATATATATGTATATACAACTATTATTATTCTCTATCAAAACTCATTATTTCTTATTTCAAGAAGCTGTCTCTTGTTGGCTGATAACATAGATTCTGTATATGATCATTGTCATAATATTTTTTGCTCAATCAACCAGCATATTTAGATAATACCATTCTATTTCAATTTTTACAATACTGTTATTTTGTCATACTTCATTTAAAAACTTGATTAAATCTGAACATTTAAGTTTCAAAAATAATTATTTTCAGTTTTATGGGAAAAGGGATAGCTAAACCTCATCTAAAACAGATTTCCAAGCCATTAGGTTGCATAAATAATTATTCAGACCCCTTGTGATTAAAAAAAAAAAATTAAACTGTAACTCAAAGTGAACTAGTATTTTGGTATATTCTGAGTGTTGTTTTGAAGATTTAATTAATGATGTAGGATGCTATGTGAAAAAAAAGCAAAACCAAATATAGCCTGCCCATATATTGTAGCGTTTTGTTTGTTTGTTTGTTTGTTTCACTTTAAGAATATTGTCAGGGCGCCTGGGTGGCTCAATCAGTTAAGTGTCTGACTTCAGATCAGGTTGTGATCTTACAGTTCATGAGTACAAGCCCCACATGGGACTATGTGCTGACAGCTCAAAGCCTAGAGCCTGCTTGGATTCCTAGTCTCCCTCTCTGACCCTCCCCCCGCTTGTGTTTTCTCTTTCTCACACACACATACAAACAATAAACATTTAAAAAACGGATATTGTCTTATTATAATTCAAAATATCTCTTAGTCAAACATTATTATAGATTCAATAACTAATGTAACCTATAATGAATAATCTTCATATTCCAAAAAATATCTTTGTTATTATGTTCTTGAAAAAAGGCAAACACTTTAGTTTGCCAAATTTTCATTGTTCATATAATTTCTTTTCATGGCCTTAAACTCAAAACTGAACTAAATGAACAATTTTGTCGAAAGTTCATTCTTTAATGTAGCAACAGGAGTTACAAAAACAAGCAATTAAAACAGAATGATATTTTTTTATTTTTTTAAGTTGAAGAAACTTCGTGGTGATTTAGTCATTTTCACTTTTTTTTAAATTTCTGTTAATGGGAAACAAATGACTCTGGTTACTTCATATCACACTGACAGTTTGTGTAATAATTATGATTAGGATCCAGGTCTTCTGGTCTTATTCAATACTTTGTTTCATTAGAGATGTTGAGAAAAATTGTTTCTTCATAGTTTGCTCTGGGGAATAAGCTTAGGTATTCCCTGAGCTTGCACAGATAGGTTAACAAGGCATAAAGAAATAGAAAGCCACAGGATGAACATCCAAGATTTGGTAAACAAGATTAGGTAAACAAGATTAAGTAAACATGGCAAAGGCCCCCATCATAAGGGCACTTGTGGGGATGAGCACTGGGTGTTATATATAGAAACCAACTTGACAATAAACTATTAAAAAAAAAAAAAGGCCCCCAGCATAGGACAAAGATACAGGCATAGAAAACCCTCAGGATGAAAGTATCAAAAATACCTAAACAAGATTAGGTACTCAGGGCAGTAACATCCCCCAATTTAGTACATAGTACAAAGCTGCTTTCACATGAGAGAAGGATCAAATTAGGTAAAGAGGTAAACAGGCCTATAGCTATTAGACTCCCAGAGGGGAGCTAATTAGCAAGAAAAGGTGCCTTGTTGACCTTAAGGTAGCTGCTCTGTCTTTCTTGTACTCTGGGCCAGTTTAGGTAAACAGAGGTGCCTCCTCTGGCCTGCTGTAAACACCCACCTGTCCAGGGCCAGGGCTTTGTTTTGTATTGACCCAACCCCCTAACAAGGTATATCTTCAACATTCCCATTAATCCCTCACACCCTTCAATTAATGTTCACAGTCTCATTGCTTCTTTGTGCACACTTGTAAACCTTCTAACTGTAATAAAATCAGAGCAAGGACCCTTATTCAGGGCTCTTGTTTCCTCCGGACATTAGCCTCTCTCACATTTACATTACATTACATTACATTACATTACATTACATTACATTACATTACATTACATTACATTTACATTACATTACATTTCACATTACAGCTCTCTCTCTGGACAAGAGAGAACTCCAGACCCGTAGTCTACAACAGTTTACCAGGAAGACCACATTCTTCCAGGTTTGTTAGTATCAAACTGCTGATATGGCTTGAACTAACCATATCAATGTGGCTAAACTAAGACTAAGTTATAAAAGAGAAATAAAATAAAATAAAGCTCTGACAGTTTTCTAGAGTTTGTTTCTATTTGAGTGGAGGAACAAAACTGAACATTGACCCATTTCTATCATACCTAAATTCCCATTATAGCTCACTGCCAATCATCAGTCACTTTGTCGGAAATGTGCCAAAGATTCCATTCATTCCTGTAGCACTTCACCATAATACATACTGTTTAAGTCATGCATTAAATCTATCTCGAGTTCTAACCTTAAATCCATTTTGTACTTAGCTGTCTGTGAGTGACAGGGCTAATTGGTTCACTTTCTTGTATAAGGTTACTTTGCAGTAGTCAGATGACGGATTTCTGAAATTGTCAAGCTGGAAAAGTTAGTTCTTTATTTTTTACCTTCCTACAGGTCTGGAATGTATTCTTAAACATTCACATAAAAGGGCACAGCCTCTTTGTATGAACATCAGTATTGTGGGTGCCTCTAAAAATCTAAGTTATATCCTACTTGAGAAATCCTGGATATCAGAATGATATAAAACTTTTGACTATATATTAAGTGTCAAAAAATGAGATGGACACTGAAAATAACAATAAAACTGTTACTGGAGAATCTTCACAAGTGTACAAACCAGATTCTATTCTATTATGCACATCGTGTTTACTGAATTCAGTCTATGTGAAGAGACATATTATTAAAATCTGTTCTTTCCCTGGTTTTAAAAATTGTGTAGACAATCCACTGAAAATTTGAAGACATATAAATATCTTCAACCAAAAATAATAAGAAAAGAGTGTAAGAATTAAAAAAATGTCTTTCAGCGGCTATAACAACACTGTAGAAAACGGCATAGTGGTTCCTCAAAACATTAAAAATTGAAATACTATATGATCCAATAATTTCATGACTATTTACCCTCCCCTCAAAAAGGAAAACACTAATTTGAAAAAAATATATGCATCCCTATGTTTATTGCTATAACAACACTGTAGAAAACGGCATAGTGATTCCTCAAAACATTAAAAATTGAAATACTATATGATCCAATAATTTCATGACTATTTACCCTCCCCCAAAAAAGGAAAACATTAATTTGAAAAAAATATATGCACCCCTATGTTTATTGCAGCATTATTTAAAATGGCCAAGATATGAAAGCAACCTGAGTCTATCAACAGATGAATGGATAAAGAAGGTGTATACACACACACACATACACACACACACACACACACACACAGAAATATTATGCAGCTGTATCAAAGGATGAGATCTTTCCATTTGTGACAACATGAATGGAACTAGAGGGTATTAATCTAATCGGGGAGAGGCAGGAAATATGTGAAGGGGAGTGGGAAATGTAGGCTTCCAGTTATGGAATGAATAAATCATGTGAATAAAAGCACAGTGTAGAGAATATAGTCAATGATACTGTAATTATGTTCTATGGTGATTATAGTTATACTTGTAGTGAGCATAGCATAATATATAGAAAGGTCAGATCACTATGTTGTACACCTGATACTAAACTAACATTATGTGTCAACTATACTCAAATTAAAAGATAAAAAAAAGAGATATGTTTTATAAAAATTGTAAGACAATATTTGACAGCTGAGGCTTATCTTTTGAGTGAAAAGAATTAGAATCCCAAACATTAGTTGTTACAAAAGCAGGTGGTAAAAGCTCTGGTGGTTATGAGTTCATATGAAAGACATCATGACAATCTCTTACAGGTGACATTTCCCAAATCCTTAGTCTTGCATTTTAGTGACATTTAGTAGCCTATAGGATGAATAACATTCCTTAAGTCCTACTAGCAAGTGTCACATGCTTTTGGTAAAAAATAGACATCAACAGTTTTTCCAAAATCATCAGGATTGTAAATTCCACAACAGCAGCTACCAAATCTAGGTTATCTAATTACTACTAACTGAATAGAACCAAAATCTTCATTTGACTCTCAATCAATAAATAACTTCTTTTTTTTAAGAATATGATTATCTATGAAAGATGAGTTACAATTACTTTCCCACTAGAAATTTCATTTAGCCATTTCTTGGACTCCCCTTATAATGAATGTTCATAAAATACATTAATTCCTTTCCCAATTTGGCATATTAAATATAAAAATGTTTATCCTTCCTAAATTATACTTTTAACCTCTGAGTAAACATCACAATCTCTTTGGTTTGAGAATTTATTGAATTAATAATAATATCTTGTCTCCTACGTACAAACTTTCATTTGTATATATGTCTAACAGTCAGAGCACATTGGGGAAGTTATTTCTGTCTAAAATCTTGATCCGTATAATCCAGTAGAATTATAGCTAAACCAAATATATGATCTTAAATTTGCTAGTAACCATATTAAAAAGCTAAAAAGAAACAAGTGAAATTGATTTTAGAAATATATTTTATTTAACCTTATTATTCAAAATGTTATCATTTATCATGTAAATCTATAAAGGCACTGAGAGTTTTTATTCTTTTTCTTTTACTGTTTTCAAAATTTATTTTGTACTGTACATTGAATACATTTCAATTCAGACTAGTTACATTTCAAAATGCCTGATAACCAAGTGACTAGTGCTTGACATATTGGACACTACAGATCCAGATTAATGATAAAATTCTCTTTGATTGCACATGTTAATCCCAATGTTCATTATGACCCTAAATGTTACACTTTTGAAGTGGACTTTCTTCAACACTGCATGAAATCAAACAGAATACCCTGTCACCAAAGCCTAGTCAGCTATTGGAGATCATTAGTACAGTTGGAAGGATGGTAGACACAGTGAAAATTGGTTGCCATCTAGTTCCCATACATAAAATATCTCCCTAGCCTCCTCTTAAGAGTGTTATAGCCACTGATTACTGATGCAATGAGAATTGTCAATGAGAATTGATACAAACATGTTTCCCTCTTTCATTCCACTTTATACATCACTCTTCTCTTATTTTCTTTTTGCCGTTCTGGTTACAAGCTACCTTCTCAGAAAATCCAGACTTTCAGTGTTCTGCTGCTTTCCATGAACATTCCCATGGGAATTAATTCATTTCTTTTTCTACTTTTGTCATACAGATTTCTGGTAGTAAAAGGATTCTGCCAAATAATTAATTGCTTATTTTTACGATATATTTTACTTATTTCCCAGACTAATTTAAGAAAGTATAATAACATTAACCATTTCAAATAATATAATTTTATTAAAAAATAATCTATCCCAGGTTCGTGTGTGTATGTGTGCATGCGTGTGTGTGTGTGTGTGTGTGTGTGTGTGTGTGTGTGCCTGAAGGATATTATTTTAAAAAATACACTCAGGTCCAGATATGCTTCATAATAAAATAAAATTGCAGCCTGAATTACTATAAAATTTAAAGTTTAAAGAAGATTTTTACATGTAAATTGCCACGTTAATTGCAGAACAAAATTCTTTCCAAATAAAAATAAAAATAAAATAATATTCAGTGGTGCTCTGGAACCAGATCTTTACAACTCCTAAATGGCATAGCCATAGGCATCTGAGGTTAACTTCTTAACTCCAAAAAGCGAAATTTTTTTCTACCCCAGATTTTGCTTGATGATCTAAATCTTACTTTCAATTTAAGGGTAATATCAATTAGGGTTTTTTTTGTTACCCTTAATGCAAAGAATTAGGGATTCTCACTAAAACAAATAATACTAAAATAGAGCTGGTATCAGTATTCTCCATAAAATAGCATTTTTTTTTATCTTAGGTGATCAAACTTAATTGGGTGATCCAATTATTCAGATCTGTTCAAAGTTAATTGGGTGATATAATTATTCAGATCTGTTCAAATCACAATGAACTAACTAACATCCATCTACAGACTAGGTAATGAAAATATAAAAATGATGCATTTCTAAACTCCATATACATTACATACCTCCATATTTTATACTTACTTCTCAATATTTTATAATATTTTAAAATATTTTTCTAGTTATTCAATAACTAAAAAATGAGTCTCCCAAAACACATATGTATATATAAAACATAGAGAAATAAATGTTCACTGTAGCTCACTTAAGCATTTGTATTTCTTTACCCTGCTCACCTCTAAAAACAAGATAAATTAGTCTATGATTCAGCAATCCCACTTCTGGGTACATCCAATGGACATGATACCAGTATCTCAAAAGAGTCTGCACTCCCATGTCTCTTACAGCAGTATTCACAGTAGCCACGATATGGAAACAATCTGTCAACTGATAAACGCTTTTTTTAAAGGGAAACACACACACACACACACACACACACACACACACACAAATATTATTCAACCTTTAAAGAAAAGAAATTCTACATTTGCGACCACATGAATGAACTTGAAAGATCTCAGACGAAATAAATTAAGCCAGATATATAAAGACAAATACTGTACAATCTCACTTATATGAGGTATCTAAAGTAGTCACACTCAGTCTTAATGACTTGAAATTACTAAATACATAGAATTTGATTTACTTTAGGAGTAAGTGTTATTGTTGCCATGTTCCCAAATGTTACAGACAGAAGGGAACTGAAGATCAAAATTGTTAAATTTTTCCTTCTATATTGCTAGTAGCCCAGTAAGTTTGACAACTTACTATGTTTGCAGTATTTTTACTAATATATTGGAGTAAGTTTGGATTCTGTAGTGTATTATGTATGAATCTTTGTAAAAAATAATTTTGCAAATAGAAGCCATATGTGCCAATAATTTAGAGCAGGCTAAGGATGTAAACGCTAAGGACCTAAAGATGAGTAAGATGATGCTCATGGTCCACTTCTGGAGGCATGCAAAGTAAGCCGAAGACCATAATACACTTTGAGTAGTTCTAAGCCGAAGTAATTAGAGAGAACTAAAGATCTTCAACCTCTAGAAGGATAGGGAGTGGTTGGAGTCTGGAAAAAATTTCCTGAAGTTAAGATTTCTCAGCTGAAGTGTGCAAGATGTTCCAAGATCCTATAGCCAGAGAGTATGAAAGTTCTAACTAAGGTAGTCAAGGGGTTCAAAACAGTCATGGAAAGTCACTGGAAACATAAGAAGATACATGTAAGTAAGAAATAGAACAATAATGAAAATATGTTGATAAAAGGTCAAAAAAGAAAAAAATATATATGTAACTTTGTTTCATGAGAAAAATACTTACAAAGTAATAATTATTTTATTGTAATTTAATGTAGTTCTTTTTTACAGAAGAATGCCAATATGTCCTTTCCTCTATCACTTACTCTAGAGAAATATGAACTATATTATTCTTTTTTGAGTTTCAATTATCAACGTTAAGAATATTTGACTCCGATTTCCTCTACATAAGTATTCCCCAGATGCTACCCATTCTTGTTCCAGCAAAGGGAAGCTTCAAGAATCCCTATGTAAAAATAAGTCCCGAGTAGCTTATCTAAATTCTTAGAATAATGAAATATAGAAAAAGTTTCTGCATGGATATACTTTTTTCTTTACATATTTTTCAATAGGCAAATATATTTTATATAGCAATGTTAATTTATCAATTTCAATTTTTAAACAACTATGTATGAATACTGGAATATACTCATATAGCAAAACAAAGAGGAGGCATAATAAAGATTTTTCTTCTGTACTCTTTATACTAGGAACACATAAATAGAACAGCATGGCTATAAGACTCAGGGGAACTTGATAAAACAACTTACTGTGTTTAGTTCCTTACACTTCATAAGTTGCATTAGATGAAACAATTTATGTATTTGATCAAATTCACATTTATCCATAGTGGAATTCAAAAACAAAATCAGGCTTGGATTTTTTTCCCTTAGTTTTCTAATGCATCTATCAAACTAGTCAAGGATACTAGTTTAGAATGTTTATAAAAGTCATCACTAATGTATCTATTATTGAAATTGATAAATGAACTTCTCATCTCATTAAAGAAACAAGTAAGGAATATCAGAGTATTATAGTTGTTGCTTTTCATGGAATGTATTTAAAATGTTGAAGAATATCAAAGACTATCTCAATCAATGCCAAGACGTAAAAACTGATTTGGAGTTGTTTTTTAATTTGAAAAAGTGAATTTTATCAAAACATTCTAAAAGTAGTATATATCATCTCTTTGCCAGTATATAAGTTTATTACCAGAAACTCAAATCTACTTATAGATATCTGCACTTATTAAAACAATGTTCTTGCAGAAGAGACCATAGCTATTCTTGTTTTCCTAAAAATATAAGGACAAACTGCTCCCATTTAGTTTATGAAATAAAATTGTGTAGGTTCTTTCTGTGTGTGTGTGCGTGTGTGTGTGTACTTGCGTGTGTATACATATTTAACTGAAAAGAGTTACTTCAGTCATTTTAAAAGATAAACAATTTACACGTTTAAAGATACTATAGTTTATGGTAGAAGTGTAGACAACAAAAGAAAAAACTTAAAATAAGTACAGTAATCATGATGCTGGTCATAGTATCGATGTTACGTGATTTGATAAAATTATAAAAGAAGAACTATTTGCTCTATTGGTTACTTACTATTGTGGCGTCTAGATCATGGTACAATATGCTTAAAACCAATTTATTTAAAAATAAATTTTGGTAAAGTGCTGACCTCCAATCCTGTTAGGTTGATTTGCTTTCGAATCTGAGGCAGAGTATGAGGTGGCCTGGTATGAAGAAAGTCGAGGAACAATACAAACAGGATGTTGGTTTTTGCCTATTTTGAATTTAGGATATATTTTTAAATGGACAGAAATAGCTCCTATGCATGGGGCGCCCGGGTGGCTTAGTCGGATAAGCGTCCGACTTTCGCTTGGGTCATGATCTCGCGGTTCGTGGGTTCGAGCCCCGCGTCGGGCTCTGTGCTGACTGCCAGCTCAGAGCCTGGAGCCTGTTTCAATCTGTGACTCCCTCTCTCTCTGACACTCCCCTGCTAGCGCTGTCTCTCTCTATCTCTCCTAGAAATAAATAAAACATTTAAAAAAAAAAAAAAAGAAATAGCTCCTATGCATTTATTTTCATGGATACCCTTAATTTCACTGGCATGCCTTAATAGTGAACTACGTTCTAACTAGAGCTTGAGGTTTAGTTTGGATTGAAGATTCATTAAGTATAGACAGATTAATCCTGAAACACTGCATTTGGATCCACTGGTATATTTATGTGCGTTAAAATATTGTTCACTAAAGGTTTTGCACTTATTTGCTACTATACGGCCAAGACATTTAACGGAACTATTATGATTCATTCATGTAAATGACATGGGTCATGGAAAATTATTTTCTCATGTCTACCTAATTAAATTATTGTTTTCCAGTATTTATTTATGGCTTCCATTTCTTTATAACAAAAATAATTGCTGTAATCATGTGGCCTTCATTTGATTTTGTTGCTAAAACATCGATTAAATATAAAATAAAGACAATGAATTGAAAAATATTTTCTGTATTACTCAAATAATTTTAGGACTAGATTTTTGTTTGTTTTGTTTTTGGAACTTTGAGGTATCCTCAAGTTGACTCCTATTCTCCTAACAGGATTCAAATAATCATTGATCCCATTTTTGCTTTCTGCTATGTAAGATACTACAGAATAATAATCACACATATCTCCTCCTCCATGTCTGGAAGTGTACATTTGCCCAAGATTTCTTTTAGTAAGAAATTACATTTACAGTCTACAATCTTGTACCCAAGCTGGCTTGTTGTTGTATCTTGGGCTTTTAAGTTAACATGGTTATGTTTTTTAAAAGATAAAATATATTATGACCTTAGGGGCGCCTGGGTGGCTTAGTCGGTTAAGCGGCCGACTTTCGCTTAGGTCATGATCTTGCGGTTCGTGGGTTTGAGCCCCGCGTCGGGCTCTGTGCTGACTGCCAGCTCAGAGCCTGGAGCCTATTTCAGAGTCTGTGTCTCCCTCTCTCTCTCTAATCCTCCCCTGTTCACGTTCTCTCTCTCTCTCCTAGAAATAAATTAAAAAAAAAAATATATATATATATATATATTATGACCTTACATTTATCAACCACATTTGATACTACATCTTGTTTTAAAAATACCTAATTTTCATTTGACCTTAGTGACCTTTTAACAGTATATCTTTGCACCAAGTCAAAAACCAGCTTCTCAAAAACCACCAACATAATTACTTATTTGCTTTATCCTGCAACCTGAACAATAGTGTCAATGCTTCATAGTAGCAATAGTTAGTAATCGAGACTATTAGGTTATGTAGTAGAAACTCTTCATGATGATGTCAGACAAAAGTGTGTATCACTCTTATCTGAAAGATCAAGAACGTACAGTAGTCCTAGTTTCCTAAATAATTTACCACTATCTTGAAAACTGGAATAAAGCAAAACTCTCAGATCATTTTGTCAGAGGAAAAAAGAATAAAACTTGAGTGTTTATAAGATTTATTGTCACCAGAGTGCATATATCAAAGTTTTAAATGTTTTATGTAGATAGACTATGTGCACCTGATGAATTTAATATATTTTAATTAATACAATTAAGGTTTCTATAATTTTCATTGCATAAGTTCATAGTAACATTTATGGAAGTAAAATTGTTAGTTATTGTAAGAACTATATGAAAACAATTCATTATAGTTAAAAAAGTTAATTTAGAAAAAAATTCAAGTGATTATCCTGTCCCTGCTTTATAGACTGTATCTCAGGGTAACCACATGTGATTGGGACACTATCTCTTTATAAAAGTATTAAAGTATTATACAAAATAAGAATGCTAACATTTTCCAAGTCCTCATGAATGGATGGAATAAAGAAATAACTGTCTGTGATTTTGAATATCACTAAAAGAGAGACAACCAGACAATATGATCAAAGTAATGGGCAAAATAATTTTTGAACAAAATTATTGCCAAAATATTAAATTTGAATTTATCTAGGTTCTGGATTTAACCATTAATTTACAAGCAATTCAGGAGAAGAATATGCAAAATGACCACTGGTATGCAAACATCAAGAGCCAGACTGCCTATGTTATTAAAATAAAATTATTTCTCCCATAAACATACATTTAGAAAAATACAAGGGTGAGGAAATCTATACTAAATAAAGGATACTTGAGAAGCCATAACAACCAATTAAATTTTATAACCATTTGCTGTTTGCAAATGACTAGATATGGATTGATAAGACAAGTCTCTATATTAAAATCTTAGGTGTGTTAATGTTATTGTGGTAATAGCTGAAAAGAACCTTCATTAAACATATTTTCTGAAATACAATTACATAGTGTTAAAATTTGTTTGAAAACTATCTGGGGTGGAGAGTGAAGAGGCAGAGATATAGATGAAACAAAATTGTATCTTGGTAATTACTAAGGCTTAAAGATTGACATATGAGGATTCATCATACCACTCTATTTCATATACATTTGAGATATACCATATTATATGTAAAAAACTAGAAACATAAATATTTCTGTATCATGAATAAGAATCCATTCAATGATAAATGTGTTTCGCTATGCCTCTTTTCCCAGCAGTTATAAATACATTTGTTTGTATTTTAAAGTTAAATAATGTGTTAATTAAATCAAATGCAAAAGTTCACAATTTAGAAAATCTATTAAATTGTGGATTTAGCTGGCATAAAAGCTATCCAAAATGTTAATGAAACTTAGTTACACTGGCCAGCTGTACTGTCTTTGGAGAAGAGAAGAAATTGGGTACTTGGAAGGGTTATTGTATCAAATTTAAGGGTATCAACCAAATATAACTATTTGGCTTAGGACAATCATTATTAAGATCCCTTTAATTTTTATTTTTGTGTCTATTTTCATTTTATTTTTAAAAAATTTTTAATGTTTTTTAAATTTATATCTGAGAGACAGAGACGGCGTGAGCAGAGGATGGTCAGAGAGAGAGGGAGACACAGAATCTGAAGCAGACTTCAGGCTCTGAGTTAGCTCTCAGCACAGAGCCCGACGCAGGGCTTGAACCCACGAACTGTATGATCATGACCTGAGCCGAAGTCGGACGCTCAAATGACTGAGCCACCCAGGTGCCCCATCTATTTTCATTTCAAATCACTTGTAAGTACAACATTTTTGTTTATAGAGATATTTCTCTCTTCATCATATTTCCCTCAAATATCAATTGCTTTGACTTGTTCTAATTCACAAATAGAAAAATCACACTGTCTGAAATCAGTTTTAAAAACTTACCAATGCTATGGTGATTACTGAACATTATTTTCTTCAATCTGTCCGGAGATAAATATAGTAAACAGTAAGCTAAGAAAATTATGATAATTTACATAAATAACACAAAATATATGTGATGGGATGTTGGGGCTCATTTGTACCTTTTAGACCATTAGAATTGTATCACTTTTTTTATAGTTAAAACCCATTTCCAGATCTTTATAAAAAAGAGAGCCAAGTATTAAATATTCTACCTCACAATTCTAGGGAGCAATGACTTCATTCTAGTTAAGAATATTAAATTTAACTGTCTTTGAGACTACTGCAGTAATATATGTGACATATTATTTGGTCACCTTAATGAACTTCTTATCATGAAATAAAAGTCACTTTAATTTATTTGCAAGACAATATTAAAGCAAGATCCACATGCAATTAGGTGTACATTAGAAATTTAAATTTTGACTCTGTCAAACAGAATGAAAAAGCTTTTTGTGAAACACTGTTAAAGAATAGTAAAAAATATAAAATTCACAAAACCCAACTTAACCAAATAAATAGGAGTGCTGTTAGATAATCATGAGAAAAGTTATTATTGCATGATAATGAATGATTGATTATCTATCTACTAATATGCATAGACATGTGTATGTCTTAATGATAGTTAAAATACTGGAAGCTTTTTGATTTTCAAATATTTCCTAAAATTAAATACATAAAAGGGTTCCAATGAGTGCATTAGCATGTATTAGCTTTGCAGAGGGTAAAACTATTTAGATTCCTTCCCAGAATTCTGATAAGAATGATAAATTTAAATTCTCTATTATATGCTTAATTATATTCGAGTGGTATAGGAAATAAGTTTCCATAAAATTTTAATTTTTTAATGTTTTATTTATTTCTGAGAGAGAAGGAGAGATGGGATGAGCAGGGGAGGGTCAGAGAGAGAGGGAGACACAGAATCCGAAATAGGCTTCAGGCTCTGAGCTAGAGGTCAGCACAGAGCCCGACGCGGGGCTCAAACCCACAAACCATGAGATCATGGCCTTAGCTGAAGTCGGACGTTTAACCCACTGAGCCACCCAGGCACCGCAGTTTACATAAAAATTTAAAAGATATATGGAAAACTATTTTATAAACAGAATAGCTGTTTATAAAGAAGTGCAGATCTTTTGACAACTCTTTCTAATTTATGTAGACATATTTTTCAAAGCCTACTCTAAATACTGAAATTTGCATATAATGTAGAATTTTAGAGATTAGAAAACATGAAAACATGAGAAACATCTCATATTTAGTAGCATGTGTGGTATAGTATTCTAAAATGAATGTATGTTTTTAGAATATTGATTAAAAATTTTGTTTGCTACAATGTCAATAATGGAGTTAACTTTTTAAGTATACAAAAGGAATTCTATATTCCTATTTTAGAACAATAACTGACATGATACCTGTTCTGAAGTTTCTACCATGATTTAATTTTTTTTTATTTTTATAATATAACTAAATGTGGCCATGTTAAGAATTTCAAGAAATTGTGGCATAGAATAAAACCAGCTACTAGGTATATTCCTTTCCAAAGCAAGAGTAGATAGATCATTATAACAGCAATTAGCATCCAATAAACACAATAATAAAAACAAAAAATTATCATAATAATAGTAGTACTAGTAGTCGTATATCTCAGCTGCAATTATTCTGTGAAGTGTAAATTCATCATCCTACCTTAATATTCAGAGGGGAAAATTAACAAGATTCTGGGAATTGACACTAAGATGCTATAGATACTTAGCACTCAAAATGAACTAGAAAGTGGGCCCTCATGATACCAGCATTTTGTTGTTTATGTTTTTGTGCTTTTTTGTGTAATTCCCTTTCCTTTACAATGAGAAAGATCCAAGACTTGCTTCTAAATAATAGACTACAGCAAAGGTATGTCACTCCTGTGACTGAATTGTTAAATAAGACTTATTTTGCTAGAGAATCACCCTAGTCTTTATCTGTATGTGCTTGGCTTAAGAAGCAAATTGCCAGGATTCCTACAACTGTAAGGAAATGAATTCTCCTAACAACCTAACAGACCTGGGAAGTAGATCTTTCTCTGGTTGAATGACCAGATTGAAAACGAGCCTTGGAAGACCCTTGATTTCAGCCTGGTGAGACTTTAAGAAATGATCCATCCAATTCATGACTGGGTTTCTGACCTACAGTTACTGTGAGGTTACAAATATGTTTTGTTTGAAGCTGTTAAGATTTTCATAATGTGTTATGTAGTATATAAAACTAATAGAGATGGTTGAAAATAAAGCCAACACATAGGTTTCCAGAAAAAAATACCATTCTTTGCCTGGCAAGGAATACATATATCACTCAGTTACATGATCAGTAGGTTTCTCTGGGGAGATACTATAAGCACTCTGTGAGGGCTCTTTGAACATGACTGTTCATTTAAAGGTTAGTCCGTTTTTATAGCTAATAGCTAGTTTTACTTTAAATGAATTATTCAAAATTAAAGAGAGTATACAGATAAAGATATGAAATAAAGATTAAATTTTTACTTTCAGAAAAATTCTACCTGTGTAAATTGAGAAGATAAAAGTTCCAAAATCACTGGAACTTATAACCAAACAATATCAGTTTTATAGAAGTTGCAGATTCTGAAAAGACCAGAAACAGGACAAAAGCTTAAGAGAAGGGCATGGCAGGAAGAAGGTCAACAGGAAAAATAAGGCATTTTATGAACATGAAGCAGTATTATTCTGGCACCATTTTTCTATAGCTTGGATCTATTAAATCACTAGAAAAAGAATAAAATAAAGATTGCAAAGGTACATTAATTTTAGGAATATAGAACATCCACACAAAAGAACATTCTTGAAAAAAAAAGAGACAAACAAAACCAGACCCTTGAATACAGAGAACAAACTGCTGGATGCCAGAAAGGAGAGGAGTGGGTAGTGGATGAAATACAAAAAGGGGCATGAACACTGAGTAACATACAGAATTGTGGGATCATTATATTTCACAACTGACACTAACATCACACTACATGTCAATTATACTTGAAAAAAAGAAAGAGACTTTTGGAGAGTTATCATTTCAAGGATATGACAAAATTAATTCATATATCGATACTCATAAAAGGGAGGCTGCCCCAAATCTAAACCTAAGTCAGCCTGTACTTATGGGAAACCTTTATCTTATCTTATCTTACTCTAGAAAATAGGACTTGCTGGCCTTTTAAGGAAATTCCTGACCTCCTGGCCATTCATGCCTTGTTTCTGCATTGACACTTGTAACACTTCATAAAATTTGCTCTTTCCCCAAATCCTCATGAAAAGTGCGCCACTGCTTATGAGGCTCTGTAGTACCTCAATCCACTTGATGTTTCCCTGTGAATGAAGGATATCACAATTGTTGCTACATTGTTATATTTTGTCATTTGACAGACATAATATGTGTCTCATCATTAAAACTGAAGAAATAATGCATCTATTGAGTTTTCATCTAATCAGTGCAAGTTGGACCCTGGACCTGGGCAGCAGAACCATTAAAGGAAGAGTGGGTAGAGCTCTGGAGTTAGAAGATCATGATCTGAAATCCTCTCAGAATTTCTGATTACATCAGAATGATTGAGGAACTGAAACACAGATAACCATATGGACTCCTAAAGTCTTCATATTAAGTATTTTCAAATGGCAGGTGGATAACAAATATTTAAGAACAATATAGTGGAGTTAGATAATAGAATTCACCTTTTCTCTGTATTTCCAAATTGAAGAATTAGCAAATACATAGTACTTTTTGCCTGAAAACTGACCATTGCAGAAAAGTGTCAAAGACCAAAGAGAATCTAAAATACTAGGCTCAGTCAAAATTCTGACTTTTTCCTTATCTAAAAGGAAAAACAGAATCAGTGTGGTTATACTGTCCGTTTTTATCTGAAAAAACATTTTCTTATGTCTAAAAAGAGAAAAAATGCAGTAAAAGGAAGAATCCAAGTGCAAATCCATGTTCATTTTAATTTCCCAATTTTTTTTCTGGACTCCAGCATTTTATTATTACAGTCACTGACATAAAATTAAGGAGTTATATGACAGAGTATAATTGATCACTTTCATTATTGTTAAGTCTATTAAGTCTTGACATTCTGAAGAATAATATCCATTGTGGCTATCACTGCTTACCAGTATGATTAACTGGCATTTGCTGAGATCATTAGAAACATGATATTTTATTGACTTAGAGGTGGAAATCTTTTTGGATTTGAATTATTTAGTTCTGAGTATTTCAGTACTTATTTTGTTCATGTCCATAATCATACAACATTAACAAAGAAGTGAGGTCAGAAGTGGAGTTACTTCTCAGTCTCTTAGCCTGTGCATGTCGCAGCCTCATTTCTAGCTGAGATAACTAAGTTCCTTTAAAGATGAATTGGAAAAAATAGAACATGAAGTGACAAAATATATTTTTAAAATCATAAATTATCTTGGGAATCTTTTGACTCCTGAGCATTTATATGATATGTTATACTCTTGATTAAAACAAGACATATTTATGGTTTCATTTTGCCAGGGTTTTCTACATCCTACTTATTAACACCATAGTTTGGAAAATAAAATCAATTTACAATCAGGTATATTAAAGTAAAATGGAATAACATAAGGTAGCAACTACACATATCTGATATTCAAAATTACTTTAACATTGTCAAAAAGCAGTTATTTAGTTTACCTTATACTTCTAAAAATTCAAATAAATAAAAAGGTGAAGTATTAAGAATATAAACATTTCCAAGTGAGTGTGTGTGAGTGTATATGTGTGTGTGTCTATTTATGTATAATATTTTTCAGAATAATTTGGGAGAAAATTTCATACAATGAGACCTTTTCCCTGAGTTTTTCTATGTATATTTTTCCCCACACAAGATAGTTTTCTTACTAACAACAGTACAGTTTTGATCAGTAAACTCAGTACTGATACCAGAGCTGTTCTTAAGTTGTGTAGGACTCAAAGAAAATATTTTTATTTTCCCTTTCCTATATACATAATTTACTTTAAAGTGTATTAGAAAATTTATGGGTGCATATAATAATTTTATGATAATTTATAATAATGGATAAAGAGTATTTGTTGTTTTTTTGTTCAAACTGCATATGAGAATTCTTCATAGTATATAAGCATCATCACCTTTTGGTCAGATCTAAGAACTCTCTCTTAATCTTTTAATTTGCCAAAGGTGCCATTGGTAGCTGATTTAATATATCCCAACATGAAAAACACGATAGTAACACCATTATTAGTCACATGCATGGCCCTTTGGGATCAGCATACATGAACCAATAGAGATCACCTTCCCTTGCTTGCTTCATAACACCACTTATTTATTGCCAGGCACATCATTGCTCGTGATGCTGCATCATACAACACATCCCCATACATACTTGGCTCAGGGACATCCCAACTGTTGTTTGTATGTTCCACTGATTATGACCACAAAGGCAAATCTCACCCAGAATATGTAGGCAAGTGGAAACAATCTTTCATTTTAAGATTGTAGTAAATTTGTGTTCAGGATTTTGTTGTGTAAGGATAGAACATGTTTCCAGTCATTGATTCTCTTGAAACCTTTAGACTATAATCATTACACTTCTGGCTTATGATTTCTTCCAATATTGATCATACCCATTCTTTCCACATATCACCAGTAGCAGGGAGGGTGGAAAAAGGGCCCTTCCTTGGGTGAAGGTGGTCCCTTGGGTGAAGAGTGAAAAGAGTGGTCCATTTTATGCCTTTCTGTCATAAAGAGTATATTAAGTCTGACTTGGGAGAAAAGAATAATACCACATATATCAGTAGCAAGAGAGGACATTCATTGAGAGGGAACAAGATTACAAAGATCTGTCTTATGTTCACTTAGAGATATTTTATAATTTAAAATAACTATACATTTAAATCAGTGAGCTTTTTGAATTAACTTTTGTATGTGGTACAAAATATGTGGAAGTTCATTTTTTAACATGTGTATCCAATTTATCAAGATCATTTTTTGTAAAGACTATCATTCATTAAATCACTTTAGCACCTTTGTAAAAATATCACTTGACTGTGAATGAATGAGTCTATTTCTCAAATATATTATTTTGCCTTGATCTATTTGTCTACCTTGACATATTACTTTACTCCCTTGATTCTTGTAGCTTTATACAATTGACAACAGATAGTATAAATCCTATAAGTCTCTTTTTCCTTTTAATTTCTTTTAGCCATATTAAGTCTTTTGCATTTCAATATGACAATTCAAATATGTTTGTCTGCTTCTATAAAAAAGTCTGATAATATTTTAATGTGATTTCATTAAGCCTACAGATCAATTTGGGGGAAAAAATACATCTTAACAATCCTGAATGTTTAAATCCACATACACAGTGAATCTCTTTGGTTATGCATATCTTATTTAAATTCCTTCAGCAATGTTTAGTAGTTCATCTTCTTACACTAAAAACGACATTCAGGGTTTGACTGTCAAAAGAGAAACACAACAGCTATAATGACATTTACAAATCTATAGCTTTTTTTCTTTTAAATATTTCTATATTTTTTAGAGAAAGTGTGTAAGTAGGGGAGAGGCAGAGAGAGAGGGAGACAAAGGATCCGAAGCAAGGTCCACGCTGTCAGAGCAGACCCCAATGCTGGGCTCAAACTCACGAATCATGAGATCATAACCTGAGCTGACGTTGGTTAACTCAGATATCCCTATAGCTTTTTTTAAGGAAAAGAATAATGTGCTAGTAAAAGACTGAAATAAACATATGCATGAAGGCCAAAGACTCCCTTAGAGCATAAGACTCAGTAAGGTCAATCTTAAAATCCAATTACCTTCCTTTTACAAATGCAATATCAAGATACACTTATCTATTGAGTCAGAAAACTACTGATATGTGTACAGAATACATGAAAATCAGAGAACCCAAAATGCAGTTTCAGCTAAGGATTCTCATACCATGTTGCACATATACAGAAGCTTTTGTTATATAAGCAGCCCACCTGGAAATGTCACCAGGTCTGTGTCAACAGAATGCATATTTTCAATTTCATTGTTATCAATAGGTAATGTGACAACTTTATGTAAACTCCTCCATATAACCCAAACCCATGGTTACAAAGCAACATTATTTTTCAAATTGTTTCAGGATTTGATGGAGGTCAATGTGGTACAGTTTATTTAGCAAACTATTTCAGATCAATTCCATGCTTGCTAAATTAGTCCTCCATAGCACATGTTTGTAGACCTTGAAAATCTTTGGTCACATTTATACTGATTATTTCATGTCTTCCAATATTCAAATGTTCAAATTTACCAGTATGTAAAGTAGAATAGATAATATCTTTTAGTATCTTCATCCACATTAAACCTGATTGTCAGTTCAAATAATTTTTTTGTTGTTTGTTTTTGTTAAATCCCTTAGGGATTTCTTGCCAATAATCACATCATTGAAATATAAAGACATTTTATTTTTCTTGTCTGGATCGCTTTTTTTCCCCTTGCCTGATTTCCCTGACAATATGCTACAGTATATTGTTGAACAGTGTGATCAGGGTGAAAATCCTTGCCCTGATCACAGTATAACATAAAGCATTTATTCTTTCACTATTAAATATGATATTAGCTGCAGGCTTTTCATAGATGTCCATTACCAACTTGCAGAATATCCTTTTATTCCTAATTTTCTGACTTTTTTTTTACCTTGTTTGTTGCTGTTTATTTTTTTGTATTCCTATGTATATTCTTGACCTTTTCTGGAATGTGATTAAGTTACTTGGGACAATCTTGGGTTTTACCTGTAATGTTTGTCATGCATAACTATGTCTGTTTAATATAGGGTTAATTTTCCTCAGGACTGAGGCTGGAACCTTTATTGTATTCTAACTGATGCCCATTATCATGAAGCTTTCCACCTTGGCTGTTGAAAATAGGCATTATTCCTGATTCTGTGTAGGCTCTTGGCATTGTTTCCTCTAATCCTTTGATTGGTTCGTTGCCTTCCTTGAGACATTTCCTTACATACATATACCCTTAAGAATACTCAAGGAACTCTGCAGATTTTTGGAGTTCTGCCTCTGAAGCTCTCCGGTCTCCAGTGTTCTGTCAAACAGGTGGCAAATTACAGGTGCATACTCTAGACTCCCCATATGTATCTTCAATTAAAGGAGATCAAACAGTGAGGTTTGAGTTCCTCCTCCCTTTGCTTCAACCTGGGAACATTTTCCAGACAGTAAACTTGGTTAACTGTAAGTTTCAATTGGTATATGCTTTATATTTCAGAAATGACTAATATTCATAATCTGATGTCCAACATCTGAGAGGCTTTTATTTAAATGTTCGTCCAGATTTTATTTGTGTTAGATGGGAAGGTATCTGTGACTGCTGTTGTAACACCTATGCTGAAAGTGGAGTTGGACCTTGGAGTCTTCATCAGTACATGTCCAGCAAGGCCTTCAGTTAAAACCCTGCACAAAGACTACTGATTTCTCTCTCTGTACAACACTCTCTTCTCTGGCACTTTGTCATCAAATTATAACTACTTCAGCAGTCTTCAACCTCCTCAGCTTGGCAAGATTACTGCTATGCTTGAGATTCTTCTCCCTGCATTTTTGTCATAAAGTCCTTCCAAGCAGAACACCAGAGAAAGAGTGAGGTGATTACATGTTGGTCCTGAGTGTCACCTGATGATTTTCCTTCCCACAAGGATCAAAGTTCTGAACCAGTGCAATGTTTAAAAATACTTGTTTCATTCATTGTGTCCGGTTTTTTGGTTGTTTTCACCAGGAAGGTAAATTCAGTACCACTTACCCTGCCACAGCCAGAAGCAAAGTTTTATTTCTAAGCTCTCAGTTATGCAACACCTCCTTACCTAGGGTGTCAACACTAACATTTCTGCTCCTTCTCTTCCTATACTTACTTGGACACACCAGTTTCTTCTGATGTTTCCTAAAAAATGGACTACTTTTAAATTAAACATGCCCTAGGACTCGCTACTGGAATGTTTTCTAGTCTATATATGCAATTCTTCAGTATCTCAGCTGGTTTCATCAATTTGTATTCATACATCCATTGCCCAGATCTCTGAATTTCAAGCTTATATATGAATTTGTGTATTTGATTTTTCCTATTGGATATCCAATAAACATGCCAACTGACATTAGAAATCCAATATCTCCCAAGGACCTTTGACAAATAAACAAACATACCTCACAAGTGACCACTTTCTCTATTACCACCTATTCTTTCCCAAGTCATCCAATATACTCCACCTAGATAATTACAACAGTCTTCTAACTGTTCTTCCTGATTGTATCCTGTATGAAAGTGGCCATTTCAAAGAATATATAAAATCTTATCATTCTTCTGCACGAATCCCTCCTTATGGCTGCCCATCACACACACACACACACACACACACACACACACACACACACACACCATTTCTTTGGCCATAAAACTCAACGAGATTTAGATCACTCTCACTGCTCCTAGCCCTCGCCTTTACTTACTCAGTTATAGCAATTCTTGAATCTTTGCTTTTCCCAAAATACAACATCTTTTATCTCCATGTCCTTAGCTTTTTTCTGCATCATGAATGCTTCTTCTGAAGATATCTTATGGGTCTTGGCCTCAGTTACTTGATGTCAGTGCTCAAAGTTTATGTCAATACATACTTTCCCAAATTCACTATGTAAATATTTTCTTAGAACACATCATATCTTACTTACCTTGCTTAATTTTCCCCAAAGCACTGTACCTCACTGCCATAATAATATGCCTATTTTCTATTTATTGAGATTGTCTCCTAATTAGAACAGTAGAATTATAAAGGCAATGACTTGGACACCCTGGATACTGCCTATCATGTAGTGGGAATTTCATAAATAATGTTGAACAAATGACTAGATTGATACAGGGAAAGTGATTATTTCATCATTGTATCCTATAGTCCACAGAAGATGGTTAACATAACTATCAGATATGTTTGAAAAATCAGTTCCATGGGAATAAAATAAATAAGTAAACATGAAAATAGATCAGGAAAATGTGTATACTCTTTAATAAAGATTAAATGATACAATAATTATATAAGTACCTTAAAATGTCTTTTGAAAATATTCTTGCTCTAATTACAAAATAATTTGAAGTCTTAGTCTCCTTGGGCTGTGACACCAAATATAGATTTGGATATTTATAGATTGGGTAGCTTAAAAAACAAATATAGGGGCGCCTGGGTGGCTTAGTCGGTTAAGCGTCCGACTTTCGCTTAGGTCATGATCTCGCGGTTCGTGGGTTCGAGCCCCGCGTCAGGCTCTGTGCTGACTGCCAGCTCAGAGCCTGGAGCCTGTTTCAGTCTGTGACTCCCTCTCTCTCTGACCCTCCCCTGCTCATGCTGTCTCTCTCTCTCCTAGAAATAAAAAAAAAAAAAAGATTTAAAAAACAAATATTTATTTCTCACAGTTCTTAAGGCTAGAAATCCAAAAGCAGTATGTCAACATGATTTGATTTGGTGAGGACTCTATTCCTAGTTTCTTCATGTGACATAAAGAGTGAAAGCTATCCCCAGAGATATCTTATAAGGGCATTAATCCTATCATGAAGTCTCCACCTTCATGATCTGATTACCTCTGAAAGGCTCTATCTCTAATTCAATCACAGTGAGTACTACAGTTTCAACATATGAATTTTGGGGGACACAAGGATTCAGTCCATATTAGTAAGTTGACAAATCTTTATTGAATAATCGAGGAACTATACTGCTTTGCAAGAACACAATATATTGAATAATTTGAATCTCTGCTCTCAAATGAAATACTACCTTACTGGAAAGACAGGATAAAATATAATGTATATATTTTTAATATAATATTCAGTATTATAAAGGGAATACACTTGGTAATATGACAGAAATTAATTGAAGTTTAGCTGAAATGACAAAGACATGTTCTACGATGAAAAGATATTTGAATTTAAACTTGTACAACAAAAAGATAATAGTTAATTGAAGAAATGGGGTACTATAATTCTAAGTGAATATCAAAGACTCTGAAACTGAAATGAACTTGATGTGTTCAAGGGAAAGAAAGCTAGGGAATTCTGAATCCCATTAATGGATATAGATAGCAGTGGGAGATGAAATTAGAGTAGCAGATTTGGGCCAGGTCACATAGCACCTGGTAAGCCATGTGGTAAGAAGTCTGGATTGTAATCTGATTTAAATTGGATACTATTGGCCTGTTTTATAGAGAGAAATTACGTTATTTGATTTATGCTCTATAAATGGCTCCCACACTGCTGTCTAAAAGTAGAGCTATGAGGTCCCTGGGTGGCTCAGTCGGTTAAGCCTCCAACTTTGGCTCAGGTCATGATCTCATGGTTCCTGGGTTTGAGCTCCATGTCGGGCTTTGTGCTGGCAGCTAGCTCAGAGCCTGGAGCCTGTTTCAGATTCTGTATCTCCCTCTCTCTCTGACCCTCCCTTGCTCATGCTCTCTCTCTCTCTCTCTGAAATAAATAAAACATTAAAAAAAAAGTTAATAGTGGAGCCATAAGACAGACCAAAACAAAAAAAGACCAACTACTTAAGACACTTACAGTAGTCTGAGCAAATAGTTTAGACTAGGGGTAATTGCAAATATGGACTTAGACAAAATCTTAGAGTTATAAATGAATAATTTGCTGCTGATTGGTTGTGGGAACATGGAAGATAATGAGAGGAAACAAGAAAAGTCCTCTATCACTGTGTGAGCAAACTGCTGATGTTATGCACAGAAAGGAAATACTTGATGGTAGGGCATGGGTTTGGTGGGATTAAAAAAATATGCTTCAATTTTGATAGGTTTAGTTTTAAACATGAGATCCACATTACAAATCCAATATAGATATAAATATATATCAGGCTATTGTGATGGGAGAAAGGGCTACAGATTCAAGTCACCAGCATAGATAAGGCTTTAAAGACACTGAAACAGATTAAATAATGGAAAAAGAATTATGTATATAGAATTTGGGGCATGTTCAAATAATAAGACAAAATGCAAAATGGTAAAAAGACTCACTGTTTTCAATTGTTTTATACAACTAGGAGTCAAATGTCCATAAAATTTAAAATTTTAAAAATCAAAATTCAAAATATTGATTAATTGTGGTCATTTATATTCTTTATTGGAAACCATACTTGACAGTTGAATGTATGTTAAAGTTAGATCAAAGGTAATAGCTCAAATGCCTTATAATGAGAACTACAGTTTCTTTAAATTTTTTTAATGTTTTATTTATTTCTGAGAGAGAGAGAGAGAGAGAGAGAGAGACAGCGTGAGCAAGAGAGGGTCAGAGAGAGAGGGAGATACACAATCTGAAGCAGGCTCCAGGCTCTGAGCTGGTAGTGAGCACAGAGCCCGATGCGGGGCTCGAACCCACAAACTGTGAGTTCATGACTTGAGCCAAAGTCGCACGCTTAACCAACTGAGCCACCCAGGTGCCCTGAAACTACAGTTTCTGAGGTAGAGATATTTTCACAAATGAGGAAACAATATCAATATTCAGTATGAGAAATCCAAGCACACAGATTTATGTCTTAGTCTTTATTAAGGCAATTCTCAAAATTTTAACAATAATAAACAAAATTTTAGCAAGTATATCATAGATAGGCTAGAATTTGAGATGAACAATTCATATTATTAAAACAGTCTGACACTGGTGGTAGAATAGATAAATTCATGGGCCAAAAAGAGAGGCTAGAAGCACTTGCAATAATGTAATAATATTCATTACATTGTATTGCAATTAAAATGTGTAATTTTAAGAAAGAGATGTACTTATGTATGGAAATTCTACATAAAAATAAATACACATAAAAAGTTATAAAATCACTATTAAACTAGAAATAAAAAGCAATTTTCCACGTACAATAACAACTGAAGAGTTTTGTAGGGATACAAGTTGCTGAAAAGATTTCATAAGCTTGTCAATCTTGCCCACTGGAAAAATGACTCACAATGATGGCCTTGTTAGTTCCATGTATTGTAATTGGCCTAAGGAAATAGTCTTATTTTTTCGTTAACACTGATGCTGTTTTCACATAAGATCCGTGCAAAATTATCTGTATTTGAAATGCTTTTTTTTCTGCTTTCAAATGTCAGGTTATTAAATTTCTTTTTTATTTTTCTGTGGAACAGGTTGATTTTCCATTGTGTAAAAATGTCACAGAACAGCTGTGACCTTATGTTTGGATATGACTGCCACAATGGAGTGTCAAAGCAAGTGAAAATGCCATTCTGTGATGAAATGAGCTACTTTTATCACATTAATCATATGTTTATAATGACTGGCACAGGTGTAGATTGCTGAATATAACTAATAAAATTACTATTTACTATAATATTCTTCATTACCAGTAAATTAGAAAAGAAATTAAAGAGGTAGTTAAGTCACCATATGTCACATAAAAGAGAGTTATGCTATTCACATGGGCAGCACTATGGGCTAGTTTTAAGTCAGAATCTATTTTTATCATGCTATGGAACATTGGAATATTTTTATTTCTTAATATTTTATATTTGATCTCATGTTAGAAACAGAAGTAAAATTTTAACATCCAGATATTATTGCCCTTACACACAAAACACTGAAACTTGCCTTTCAATTTAATAGAAAATAAAATACATAACTTCTTAGTAGGATAGGTATTTAGGAAGGCACATTGGAACATATTTGTACAAGAATATTTGTTTTTCCTTTTCTCTCACATTCTACTGAGAAATGAACCTGCTTTAAAATTCTATGTATTCAAGATTTTTCTCTTACTTTTAAGAGAGTGTATACAAGTTCTCATAGTTTTACTTTATTTACAATACTCATTTTTAATAGGCTTATGGAGAAAATGTAAGCAGTAAATAGACTATCACCAGAATTCTACTTTGGATTTACTCTATACCTGCTTTAGAAATGTATTCTTATTATGACTGTTTTTCATCAAAATTAAAATGAACTGTATCAATAACTTTACTGTATCTATAATTCTTGTTACTTCTAAAGAATGACAAATATACTTGTCAAGAGGCACCTGGGTGGCTCAGTTGATTCAGCCTCTGACTCTTGATTTCCAATCAGTTATGATCTTGCAGTTAGTGGGTTCAAGCCCCCCATTAAGTTCTGCACTGATGGTGCAGAGGCTGTTTGGGAGTTTCTCTCTCTCTTTCTCTCTCTGCCCCTCCCCCATTCACACACTCTCTCACTCTCTCAAAATAGATAAATAAACTTAAAAAAATATATACTTGTGAAAAATAATGACATTAAAAAAGTATAAATGAGAGCACACGTAAAAAGCATGAAGTTATATTTAAGGATTTGGAAATATGTTTAGTCAACATTTTAAACATGATACGATAGTTCATTTCTATGGTGTACATGTCATACTTCCTTTATCATTGGAAATAGCAAATCTAAAACTATTTAAGACTATAGTTGTAAGAAACTGTTTCATCTAAAAGAAAAATTCACCCAAATTCAAGTATTATCAAGAAAGCTTAATTAGAGTGAGTTCAACATGTATTTATTTATCATTGACACCACTTTCAAACACACACACACACACAGACAACAACACATGGACAGAAAGACACAGCCTATATACTCGTGAGCACAAACTCTGCAAATTTTATATATAGACAAAAAGCATCTCTCTGACATTAATTTATCAGTTGTGTAAAAATCTGGCATTCATATCACTGATTTGAGAATTTTATCTCTTCTGAGATAGAACGGACTGGAACAACTGAACATTCATGTGGAAAAAAGCTGGAGCTCAATATAATTGTTCTACCATACATAAAAGCAAACAATTAACTATATATAACTAACCATAATTTTTACAAAAAAAATATTTTTTAAAAATAGGAAAATTATTTCTTTAGGGTGTGTGAATTTTTCCAAAAATACAATTAATAAAAGAAAAACATGATAAATTGGGTCTTATCAAATTGAAAACTGCTTGCCAAAAGACACTGTATAAGGAATAAAACCATAAGCAAAAGGCAATTTTAACATATTTCCAAAATAGATAACTAATAAAAGACTTGCATCCAGAATGCATAAAGAATTCTTAAAACTCACTAAATATACAAGCAACTCAAAAAATCTGCAAACGATTTCAAAAAGATTTAAATTTCATTATGAAACAAAGGCAAATTAGACTATGGAAAGATGCTTAACATCATTAGTCCCTAGTGAAATCAATTTAAAACCACAGTGAAATACCACTAAACACTTCCTAGGATGGCCAAGATCCCCCTCTTGCCATTATTAGGTGTTGATGAGGGAGTAGAGAAAGTAGAACTCTCATAGATTTCTGTTGCAGAGGCAAAGCTACACAGTCAGTATGGAACATGGTTCCTCTGTTTCTTATAAAGCAACGTGCACTTAGCATAAGACCCAGCAATTGCCAGCAAACACTTTTGGTATTTACAAAAGCTTTGAATATTGTATTCATTCAAATATATCTTGTGAATATTTATAACAACTTTATCCAAATCTGCCAGAAACTGAAAACTGCCCCAACTGTCTTTCCCTAGTGAACTGGTGACCAATGAAGAGCAGATCCATACAATGAAATACTGGTCAGCATTTAAAAGGCAGCAAACTATTTATACAGACATTAGCATAGATTAATGTCACATTCATAATACTAAAGGAATGAAGACAGACCCAAAAGTCTATACTCTGTCTGAGCATATTTTAATGACCATCGTGGATTAGGTGAAAGTTGTCAGATCATCTGTTTTTAGGAGATCAAGTGAGGACAACACTTGTTTACAAGTGAGTATGAGGGAATTTGGGTTCGTAAGGGTATATCTTAACTGTGGTTACAGTTACACAACTCTGTGTTGTTCGAATCTCACATAACTGCACATTAAAAAGAATGATTTTACTGTAGACAATTTAAATCTAATAAAATTTAACAAAAATGCAGGAGGAAATGGTACTGTTTGATGAGAGGTTATGTACCTCTCTGAAAAGAAATCAGGCCAGTAGCAGAATAAAGTTAACCTTGCTTGAAAATTGTAACTTAGGAAATTCTATCTCAGAAGTTTTCTCCCCTAGCATTGTTTTCTAACTCTTACAATGTTTTCTTTGTTTTCATTTTTATCTTAGATAAAAAAGGATTTTAATAAATAGTGAAAATAAAATCTAAAATCTTATAGGAGGTTTGATACTGTTTGTTTTACCAGAACAATACATATTCTTGCTTGGTATATGTATAACTGATCAATGCAAAACATTATCCTTTCAAAGGCATTTGACCAACTCCCCCTTTACAAGTAATAGATGCAGAAATAATCTACCAAATCATATATATTTTAAAAAATTTTTTTAAATGTTTATTTTTGAGAGAGAGAGAGACAGAGTGTGAGTGGGGGAGGGGCAGGAAGAGAGGGAGACAGAATCTAAAGCAGGCTCCAGGCTCTGACCTGTCAGCGCAGAGCCTGATGTGGGGCTCAAATCAATAAACTGTGAGATCATGACCTGAGTCGAAGTTGGATGCCCAACCAACTGAGCCACTCAGGTGCTCCAAAGTCATATGCTTTTCTATACTGGTGCAATCTACCATCCCCCTTTGTCTTTATAATTAATTTATTTAAAATTAAACCATTTCTCATGATTGATTTTAGAACACTAGGTTCTTTTTTTTTTTAAGGTTTATTTATTGATTTTTGACAGAGAGAGAGAGAAAGCAAGAGCAGGGAGGGGCAAAGAAAGGAGGAAAGGGAAAATCCCAAGCCGGTCCACACTGTCACAACAGAGACAAACATGGGGCTCAAACTCAGGATCCATGAGATCATGACCTGAATTGAAACCAAGGGTCAGACATTTAACCACCATAGCCACCCAGGTGTCCCAGAACACAGAGGTCTGATAATGTTCTTACCCAAGCAACATATTCAAACAATAGATGGAGAGAACAATTCAACATAATAGAAGACATATAGTATCCAACATAGATAAAGAAAACTTGTAAGTTTTAGAACAAAGTTCATGAACAGAAATTAAGAAGTCTCAGAACCCAAGTTATTTGTAACAATTAAAGATATGTAAAAGGAGCTCAATTTTACAAGCTACCAGATAATTATAAACTAAAGCAATTAAAGCTATTATTTCAAACCACAATTTTGGGAAAAATAAAGTGGGATGATAGATTCAAATATTGGCAAGAATAAAGATAAAATTATTTTCCTTAATTGATTCTGAAAAGGTAAATTGCTATTATGATCTTAAGAGAAATTTGTCACCAGCTAATAGATATCTATTTACAAATTCAAAAACTTTGGAGTTGAAACATATATGAAAGTGATAGTAGATCATAAATGTAGTTATAAGTGAAAAATAAAATAATAGGCAGATTATGTATCTATTTTTTCATAATACATGAAATGACATATATACTAAGTTCTATATATATACAGTTCTATGTATATATAGATGTTTGTCCTGTATATAAGTAAAATATGAAAAATTACATTAATAATTTTTATTATTATATTATTATTATATTATATTATTTATAATTATATATTATATTATGATTAATAAATCAGGCACATGATACTGACTCCCTTTTGATCTTGAATGCAATTTAGTCATATCTACAATATTTGGTTTCTAAAAGTAACAAAGATAAAATATACTATCATTATTTTGTTTTTTAGAAATTTCTTTTAATAATTTATAACACCTTAACATTTACATTTCTGAAAATAGAGAAAAGGAGATTGTAATGACAGTTTTTGGTTTTTTTAGTTAAATTTCCATACTGGGTCTCTGTGTAAAATGAGGCAAGCCAAGATACTATTTTCACTCTATTTCTGGTGTCTCAAGTAGAAATAATAACTTAAATAATTAATTCTTAGGTATGGTTATTTAACAAAATGTGGCTTGGAAGTAGCTTTTTTACTTGAACAATATTGGCCTTTTTCAAAAATATTTTCCCTGTAAAACAGAATTTTACCAACCACAGAGACTAGAAAAAGTATTCATCATTAGGTCTTTGTGTTAAAGGCTTTAAAAATCTTAGTTTCTAACAAAGAGCATATATTTTATTATCCTGCTGAGATCTACCAAGCAGCAAATATGTGCAGAGACCCCATAATAGCAACAGTAGTCACAACGGTTAAAAGCTAAAGCAGCACTCTGCATTTTGGATAGACTAAATGAAGAACACAGTCTGCTGGTCATTAATTCTGCTTATATGTGTAGCTTTTGAGACTTTAGTACTTTAGTTTGAACAGTATTTTTAGTAATATAAAAGTAAAAGTAACATAACCTTGTAAAAGGCAGTGAAGACAGAATATCAAATCATTAAAAATAAATAGGCTACTTTGAAACATCCAACTGAGAAAAAGTCCTAGGGAAGTAAAAATTTTTATGCTGTCCTACTTCCAAAGAAAGTAGACTTAAAGCCAAGGATAAGATCAGCTCAATGTCTTTTTGTGACCTAAATGAATATATGTGTTTAAGACCTAATATATCACCATATTAAGTAAGTTTGTGAAAAGTATATCTGAATTTTTAATTGCTTGAATTTGTGCTGCGATTATGATATCTTTCACATATCTATGCACACATGTAAGTATACACCCCTTTATTTCTTGGTTCACTGCATAAAAGTCTCAGCTTCCTTTGGTGTTCCAGCAATAAGAGTCACATAAGCATTAAAACAAGTCAGGAGACCTGCAAAATTTCACTTAAATACAGACAGAACTGAAAATCCACCCAAGTATTTTAAAGTTTGACAAGTAACCTTTGACTTGTAGCAACTGAAAGCTTTAAATATGATGCAGGCATAGGACTAAATCAACAAAAGCTACAGACTTGGAATGGAAACCTTTCCCCTTAGAACTCTTTGTCAGATCACTCTGTAAGATGACTCAACTAGGAGAAAGATTCAACAAAGACCCTAAATTTTGACAGAGCTTATTTATGATAATTGATAAGAGATATATCCTTTAAGTACTTAAGTTAGTGTGTTCTTTGATATACAAAAGATATTTCCTGTCTCTAAGCAGGAACATGACAATACTTAGATATAGTCACCAAGTTAGCCCACCTACCAAACATTTATTCTCATTTTAGTAGTCTGCTTTGAATTTTTTTCCACTTTTTTGCTCTTTGTCTAATTGCTCAGTAATATTTAACAGGCAGATGACAAGATAGTTGCATGAATTGACAGAAAAACTATGTATTTTTAGACTGCCCAGGCCTCACCCGCATCAGGTCATAAAATATTATGAAAATTAGGAAAAGTTTTGAATATGGAGTAATAGGTCTTACAATAAGCCTGAATACAGGATATGAGCAAGACAAATTAATAAAAGAAGTCTCATAAGCTTTTGGTCTAGGTAACCAAATAAAAGATTTTATCACTTTATAGTTAGGGAAGATGTCAATTATGAGTCTAGAAGTGTGTATGAGGAGAAAGAAAACTTCATTTTAAAATTGGTTTAGTTGGAGGACTCCTAGATATTAAAGCATACATATGAAGTAGACAGGTTGACATTGGAGCAAACACTGGTGGTGCACCACCCAACTGTCCTATTTTCCCGCTGACTGCTTTAGCGCTACCATTGACCCAGCTGCCGCATACACTGCCTGCGCTGCTGCCTACACCTGCTCATGCATTGCATTTGGGCTTTTGTCAACACCTCACATTAAACAGTTTCTTTCAGGGCATTAGCAAATGAAGAACAAAAGCCAATATTCTTTTCCTCATGGTGGGAAAATTCTATGATTCAAGGTACACCATCACCCTGGGCTTATCTTCATTGGGCTTCTTCTGTTTCCTCAGGTTCTTTTAGATTACTCATGACAATACAGTAAAACTTTGGATTGCAAGTAACTTGCTCTGCGAGTGTTCCGTAAACCGAGAAAACATTTCTGATAAATTTTAACTTGAAATGAGTGATGACCTGCAATACAAGTAGCACATGACACCAAATGTCACATGATCACAAATGCGCCTCTCTCTCTGGGGGGGGGGTGGTTATGGGTGATGGTCTTCCATGCTCAGAGGCTAAGTCTCAGGCCGCAGTGTGTGGCAGAAATCAGTGATTTTTCAGAATGTTGGAGGGTGCCCTTTAGCGCATTTTTTGTCACTTTCAAAGCACCCATGGACAGTCCTTTACTTTTCCATACAAGAGTAAGCTTCAGAATGCTTTGCTTCATCTAGGCCAGGCTGCCTGCAGATATAGACCCTTTCCTCTGCTGGCTTCCTGCCAGTTACATTCACTACACTATATGACAAGAGTTTGTCAATACTGTACTGAAGTCAACATCCATGTGAGCATGTACAATGGTCCTCATGCAGAAAAAGATACCATTGAGCCAACAGATAGAAGTGATTCCATTAGTAATAGTGAAAATCGCCCTACATTTTCCTCTTTCTTGTCTCCCTTACACCAGCCATGAAAGTATTCAAAGGTAAGTGCAGGTTAACTTATTTTTCTTTATATTTTATATTTTCTTTATTATCTTGTTTTATATTACAGTATTGTAACCATTTTTATATGAATATTTTTGGGTTGTGGAATGACTCATCTAAGTTTGCATTATTTCTTATGGGGAAATTCGCTTTGATATACAAGTGCTTTGGATTACAAACATATTTCTGGAATGAATTATGCTCACAAACCAAGGTTTTACATACTTCCTTGCATGTAAATTCTCTTCTCAAATTCCTTTTAGGGAATCCTAAAAGACAATATCCAAGTCAAATAGAAAAATATGGTTAGGAAATACAAATGTAGAAAATTTTTAACACCGAGTCTTGCATATCATTACGAAGATAATGAATATAGATATAGGTAAACAGTAGGTGTAAGCCTCAGTCCTGGGAAGCTTCAGTATTTAGAACATATCGGAGGAACAGCCAAAAAATAATAATTTGGGATGACTGTCTTGTGAGATACAATAATAAAGTGATAATAATGCACCAAGATGGTCATATGATCAAATATGCCAAATGCTGTAGAGTCGATAAACTGAAGAAACTGAATTGATTACTTAAAAAAAAAAAAAAAAAAACTTTCAGAAAAAAGAAAATGTAAAAATATTTTGAATAATTACAGAAAAAGCCTCATTCTCAGTATTTCACTTTATAAATGACAGGAAATGATTTGGCCTCTTCAGCAGTAGACAAAGGCCAGTGCCTCCTAAGGAATTGGGAACTGGGACAGAAAACACTAAGGAAAGAGGTTGAGAAGAGGCAGCAGAGGGATAAAATTTTGAAGAACTGCTGTGAAACCCAAGACATAATACCAACATTAAAATCTATACTGGAAGTGCAGAAGAACATAATTTTATTCATATAATGTAGACAACAAAATCTGTGATTGTAGATTTAAGAAGCTCTAGTAGAATATTGAAAAGAATAGAGAAATTTAAATTTAGTACAACATGCAACGACTAGAAAAGATGGATCATAGAAAAAACACTAATAGTCAATACATAAAAAATAAAATATCCATATGTAAATGGTAACCACAAAATGATATAATAATATCACATATGATTCCCAATCATCAAATGTTAGCAAGAATGTGATGAGAGGTTTCTGGAAGTACACAATCTATTTATTTGTCCCTCATACATTGGGACCCAATAATTTCACTAGTAGAAATCAATCCCAAGTACATTTAATATATTTTCTAAATTTTAAATACAAGAAAACTTTATTATTTCCTTTAACAATATTAAACTCAATATAAAATTTCAAAGAGTTAGTTATTAAATAAATATTGGTATATTCTCAGAGTAAATATAGATGAACATTAAGGTTAATGATTTTTTTCCTTTTTAACATCTCTGACTAATCTTTTTTTATAAATTATTTAATGCTTACCTATTTTTGAATGAAAAGGTGAGAATGGGGGGGGGGGGAGGCAGAGAGAGAGAGATACAGAATCTGAAGAGGCTCCAGGCTCTGAGATGTCATGAGGAGGCTCAAACTCATTAGCTGTGAGATGATGATCTGAGCTGAAATCAGACGCTTAACCAACTGAGCCACCTAGGAGCCCCCTTCTGATTAGTCATATTATTATTAAAAACACTATTTAATAGAGTCAAATTGAGGTATTTGTATGCTGGTTGACCTACAGCTGCCATGCACAAATGCCTATTATATGGAGTTAGACAGATTCCATCTCCCCTTTACCCAGTAGCTATAGTATCAACTACGGTCACAGAAGCAAAGTCTCCTAAGAAGAATGTGAAATATAACATCACAATTGTTCTGAAGTATTAACATGCCTTGTAGACTTTTGGCTGACATGAAACAGAATTTATATGTAGAACAAAAAATATGCCTCTGATAGTAAATCTACCATTCATTAGGTGCCAACAATTCTGAAGAGTTAAACTTTGGAGGGAACACAAGTCCCAAATGGAAAGTATGGCACTTAGAATGAGCCCAGAAACAGCTACCAAGAACGCTGAAGACCACTTGATGTGGAAAGTACTGTGAATGCCTACAATAGCTATATCATAAGGGATCACAGAGTCAGTGGTTTCTAAACAAATGAGGAAAACAAACAAATAAGACCAGATCTTGTCAGCAAGTTAAAATGAACAAAGCCATTTTAAAGCAATGAATGGTGAGTGCAGGAATTTAAGGAACTGTGAGTAGTACGGACTGAACAAACAGCATTATTCCTAAGGGAGTTTTGAATACATTCAAATTATGCCCCTGATGATTCTAAATGATACTAAAGAAACAAGGAAACCTCAATATAAGGAAGAGAGTATATAGGCTTAAATCAGATACTTTACTACTCCTATGATGTCACTCATAAAAACTTCTAATGAGGTATCTGTGGAGGTAGAATGAATATTTAGTATTTTCCCAAAGATCCTGAAATGAGAACATGGTTCACTTATAATAAGACTATTACAGAATTATATCAATTGATCTTCATTTCAACTAAGGACAAAAATGTATAATCTACAGTACAAAGAGAGATTGCAAAAGTAGCTAAATGTAAATGGATTCTAAAATATATTTTCACCAAATTAAATAACAACAGATGTTAATAATAAAATTATTCCTGTAATAAAAGAAAAGATTCTGTTCTCAATGGATAACAGTACAAAATAAAAGAACATATGTGTAAAGGTTTAGAAGTAAATATTTGGTTAATTTTTGTTGATTTATCTATTTATGCAAATTTTTACTTTGAAAATTTTGTGAATACTTTGTTTTTTTCTAAAAGTAGTACACTTTAATACTTTTAGTTTTTTCTTAAAATATAAATGCTATGAAATGTAGAGCTCTATTCTACCTTTCAAATATATTTCTAGAGGATTAAAACTGATTTACAAAACAATCAATGGGATTAGTGGCAAACATTTGAAATTCACTATTAATAATAGCTTACAAATTTTATTACAGTTTTTGTTCTATCATGTTGAGTGTTCTATTCACAGAAATGACCAGTTTTAACATAATATATACTTCCAATTTCCTCAAGTAATGATGTGTAGACAAGTAAAATTAATGAAGTATATTTGTGCAAATCATTTGTCTAACAAATATATTTTTTGAGAAAGGTAGTTACGATACTTGATTCTGAAACTGCATATTATTTTTGCTAATCATTGGTCACTTAAGATAAAGAAAACACTGCAATTAGAAAGAAAGCAAGAATACCCCTATCATCATTTTTATTTAACATTACACTAGAGGTTGTACCTGGGCCAATTTGAGAATAAATATTTGTAAATATAAAGCACACAGATTGCAAAGGTAAAAGTAAAACTAGCTCTATTCAAAGATGATGTAATCTTAGGAATCCACTATAACTATTTGAACTAACAAACTTGTTCAGCAAGTTATAGGACAAAATAATCAATATAAAAATAAATTTTCTTCCTATATACTAAGCAATGAAATTAATAATTCAATTTATAGTAACATTAAAATAATAAACTTGTTATAAAAATTGACAATAGTGCAAGACTTTTACACAGAAAAGTATAAAACACTGCTGGAAGAAAAATTTTAAAATAAATGGAAAGACTACCTGTATTCATGGAACAGAAGACTAACATTGTTAAGATGGCAGTGTCCCCCAAACTGATCTACAGATTCAATATGATCCTTATAAAAAACTTAGCTGTATAATTATTTTGGCAGAAGTTGAAAATCACATTCCTAAAATTAAATGGAAATGCAAGGTATCCATATTAGCTTCCCCTCCCCCAAAAATCTTGAAAAACAAAATCACATTGCCCTATTTCAAAACTTACTACATTGCTGTAACTACTTTGGAATACTGTTAGGCAGTTCCTTAAAATGCTAAACAGAATTATCATATGATCCAGTAATTCTATTCCTTGTTATATAACCAAGAGTAATAAGAACATATATCTCCAGGGGTACCTGGTTGCTCAGTCAATTGAGCGTCTGTCTCTTGGTTTCGGCCCAGGTCATGATTCAAGCACTGGGCTCTGTGCTGCCAGTGTGGAGCTCACTTCGGATTCTCTCTTTCCCACTCTTTGTCCCTACCCTGCTCGTGCTTTCTTTCTCTCAAAGTAACTAAACTTTTTTAAAAAGTTAAAAAAAAAGAAGATATATCTCCAAGAGAAAATGTATATAAATGATCATAGCAGCTTTATTCCTAATAGCCAAAAGATGGAAATAATTCAAATATCTATCATTAAATGAATGGATAAATGAAATGTTCATCCATACAATGAGATATAGTTTGCTAATAAAAATAATATAGTATTGATACATATCACTACATTTATAAACATTGGTAACTTTATGCTAACTGGCAGAAGCCAGATACAAGACTGCATACTTTATGATCCAATTTATATAATATGTACAGGTTGTCAAATTCATAAAAATAAAAAGTAGATTGATACTGGCCAGTTGCTGGGAAGGAAGGGGTGTGACTGCTGATGTGTATACAGTTTCTTTCAGGTGTTCTAAAACTAGGTAGTAGTGATGCCTGCTATATGAATATGCTAAGAAACACAAAATTGTTCACTTTTAAAGGGTGTTTTTAAATTTTTTTAATGTTTATATGAGAGAGAGAGAGAGAGAGAGAGAGAGATCAGGGGAAGGTTAGAGAGAGAGGGAGACACAGAATCCAAAACAGGCTCTGGCTCTGAGCTGGCTGTCAGCACAGAGCTCGACGTGGGGCTCTAACCCACGAACCCTGAGTTCATGACCTGAGTTGAAAATCACAGATGAGACTCATCTGAGTCAGTTGAGTCAGATGCTCAACTGACTAAGCCACCCAGGCTCCCCCAAGGGTGATTTTTATGATATGTAAATAATCAATAAAGCTATTGTTTAAACAGAGGGTTTTAAGAAAGACCAAGGAAAAAAAAGAAAAATGTAAATACATTTGGTATTCTATCATTCTAAAGACCTTAAGACATTCTGTCTTTTATTTTTCATTAAATTGGTAATGATTATATAGATTTTCATCAGCAAATATTTTTAATTTTTTAAAACTTTATTGACAATAAACATTTTCAGTTATGTTGCTCAAACATGGTTTTAAATACTTTGACATACATACGTCTTTTAACCACAATTTGCTTATTTATTTTCAATATAATTTCCCAGGGATCTCATTCATTCCAGGCTACTGAGATCTTATAATAGTTTCTTAAAGAATTGATATCACTTTTAGAGGATGAGCAGGGACTTTGCTCCTTTTCCTTTACTATCTATATCAAAAGTACATAAATTTGTTATTCCTTTCAGTTTAAGATTACTTTAATTACTGGATACATGGTGACACTTTGAATTTCAGTTGGGCAATTATGCAATATCCACAGATGAAACAAAGGCATAAATATATAAGGATTAAGGGACCTCACAGTGTTCTTTGCTTCTTTCCTTTTGGGGTGTGTGTGTGTGTGTGTGTGTGTGTGTGTGGTTTCTTTTTTTTTTTTTTTATAAACAAACCTAAGCAAGCATTGAGAAGAGAAATTTGTAATTTCTTAGCATTTTCTCAAATCCTGGAAAATTCTATAAACATAATGTCAGTAACTTTCAATTTCTTTAAACTTAATTCCACACAAATTACAGTCATCTACATAATAAGTACTTAAGAATACGATATCTTTGAAGTCTGTCAGGTTGATCTCTAAAAAGCTTTGTTACTCATTTTAGACCCTGCCATTACTGCCCATCAACTAACCTTTTTGTCTTTCTTTTACTTACCTTGTATTACAAAACTAACCCAAATTTAGGTGAAAGTTGTAGTTTAAATGGTAAATAATTAAAACGCAAGCTGCCAGCTCATCAGCAGCAGTATATTATTTTGTCAAGATTTTAAGAACAAATCAATTGTTTCTTTAACAACAAAAAAAAAACTGTTATTGCAATCAGAGGTAAGGTATTCTATTAAAAGTAAATTCCACAGAAAAGCAATGGTGCCCACGCCAACTGATAAAAGAGAGTAACTGGCATAGCATATTTTGTAAGAGTGATGTCAACAAAAAGCTTTTAGAATAAGAAGTATGTGATACAATAGTTTATAAGCCTATAAACTTCAGTGTGATTTATCTTTCTGCAATGTGAATGAGATAGATTTATAAGCCATCCCTACCATCCACTGATGATTCATTGAATAAGTATGTTTTCAGGCTGCTGTATATAGAACCTTCAACCATAAAGTCATGCAAGTGGTGACTCACATACCATATTTCAAGAAGCTTTTAAAATCAAACTTTTTAAAATTATAATTCACCAATTACAAGTGGATCTTTTTGTAATAGACATCGACAAGGGAAAGCACTTTTATGAGTTGTCTCTTCAGCTGTTTATCAGACATTTGTGTGCCCTCCATATCTAGATGACTGGAATCAAATAGTTGTTTGTTCTTAGAATTTATTTCTCTTTGTTACCGCAGTAAAGGTTATCAGAAACCACTGTAGTTCCAATTTTCTATGGTAATGAAAAATAAAGCACGGTATAACTCCACTGATTGAAAAATAATAATAATTGACTAATCTCAACATTTTTTAGAGTTGAGGAGATTTGAAGAATAAGATTTTAATCCTATGGGTCAAGTCTCTCAACACTTGCTCAGACCCAAATTAACAAAATCCAAAGAGGAATAAGCAATTCATGCAGAATAATTCTAGTTTTTACAATCCATTTTAAATTAGAAATAATTCTTCGTTTAAATGTATCTTAACAATAGGGCATTAACTAACTCAGATTCAGGGTCAATCATTTTTTGCTTACATATGTAACAAATTTTTAATTTTGTTAGAAATGTCACTTCCTATTAAAGATTGCTACCTTAGAGTAAAACTCTGTGTGTGTGTGTGTGTGTGTGTGTGTGTGTGTGTGTGAATTTCTCTAATGCCAAATGACTTTTTGTAAATGATCTTCCTAACTGATAATACTGACTGATTTTTAAAATAGAGAAAAAGACTACAAAATAACATCATATAAAACACTAAAACTATTTCAGACTCATTGATTGTAGATTTTATAAGTTAACATATATATAGAACTGTTTTACCCATCAAGACAAATTAATGTCAAGAGGGCACAGCAAGCATCAAATGACTGAATTTGATGCTTGCCTTCTATAATTTTGGGATTATAATCTTAAACTACTTTAAATATATATGTATATTTTGAAAGAGAGACAAAGAGTGCAAGAGAGGCAGAAGAGTAGAGGGAGAAACAGAGAATCTTAAGTGTGGAGCTTGCCACAGGGCTTGATCTCGTGATCATAAGGATCATTACATGGGAGAAATCCAGAGTTGGAAAGTCAACCAACTGAGCCACCTAGGTGCCCCTTACGCTGTATTTAAACCTTCATTATATACATTGAATGGATGTCACTGTGAGTCAGGGCACTAGGAGTTAATAAAAGTGATGGAAATTATCCTGCTTTATACCAATGCTGGAACTAGAAAGAAAAATATGAGTTCAGCCATCTATAAAAAGTCAGAAATGGCTTTATGCCAATCTTCATAAGTTTCTAAGTTAATCAACATTTCAGGAAAAAAAAGTGAGTCAAGTACATTTTTGTGAGTAATAGACAAATTTCCTTAACTCTCTTGTATCATCAACTTCAGTTTTACCCTTTTAAAAGCAATCATTTCTACTCTGGTAATGTTAAGTCCAGTATTACATAGTTAACATATTTGTGCTCATTAATATCTGAATTCAAATGAGGAAATAAGCTTCAAAATGTCAAATGCTCAGATAAGAGCAACTAGAAGAACTTTGATTTAGTAAGTCTAAGATACTAAACTCAGTTAAATTTCAGAAGTTGTGAATGTCTACCTAAGATGACTCTTCTTATATTGTTTATTAATTATCCATTTTATGCGAGATATATGATGATAGCTAGACACCAAATATGTAAAGAAACAGTCCCTGTTACAAGAAACTGATAATCAAAAGGGAAACAAAAAATTAAATTAACATTTGTTGTTTTGAAGTCAAAAACAATGATAAATCTAGGTATTGTATTATGGAATACCACCTGGCATATCATTAAACCACAGCACCATTTGAATCTGAGATTGAGAATTTTGCATTAAGTTAACATTCATATTAAAAACTAGTATTATTAATAAACTCCTTCAAGACAATTATTATTCATGTTTAAATGAAGAAATTCTTATTTTGTGCCACAGTTACCCGACTTTTGTGAAAGCTGTAAAAGTATTTCTGTTATAAATCTATTCATTTTATATCTAGTATTTTAATATTTAATATTTTAAAAATATTTAAAATATTAGTATTTTAATATTTCAGCTTTTGTCCAGTTTTTCCAAAACATAGAACAAGATGTTTTCAGAGATGTTTACAAACAATGTATTAGATCAGCACTGCATTAAACAAAAAAGCAAACAAAAAAAAGTACTAAATCCATGGCATTTATAATATGTACACTGACTATTTGCTTGCCTTTTTGAAAGTTGCAACTTAAAGTTATGGCTTCTGGGCTGGAGGCTAGGATTGCATTACCCCTGGAGCTCTATGATATGTAATTTTATGGTATGTGTATATGAGCAAAAGTGGGGCTCATGAGGGAATGGCTCCAGCTTCACTGCTTTGTTTTTGGAATGAATGTGCATGCGAATTGTAAGGAATTACTAAGATCCCTGCAAATTCTTTGTTTCTAGGGATGATTTAGAAATCTTTTATAACAAGCTGCCACTTCACAACATAATCAGTAATTATCATCCCTAGCTAAGGGAAACAAATGTATGGGATAACATTGATAACTAGATCTATCTCTTCTATTCCTGGATTACTTGATCTTCACTAAAAGAAGAACTTCAGAATCTTAAAGTAATATATATTTTTTAATCTTCTCATGATGATTTTCCCATGATAGATAAATATATCCATGTGTGCTCTGTTATTTGTTATGTTTTCTTAAGTTCAGACGGATTCTCAAAATAAATCAGAACAATAACAAAATATGAAGGCAAACTAATCATCTTAAACTAATTTCGTAATTATTGACCAAATGCCCAGAAAAGCCTCTATTATTAACTGGTTTCCTCTACTAACTTTTGAGATAAAATGTGTATAATTATAAGACAGGAATCAATCATGAGGGTGTTATTCTTTTTAAAATTACTTTCACTATTCTAATTCTTTTGCCTTTTCATATAAATTTTAGATTTGTTCATTTTCAGTCATTAGAATTACAATTGTTGTATATTGACCTTGTATCCAGAAATCTTGCTGAACTCACTTTATTTCTCAATTTTGTGTAGCTCTCATTGGAATTTTAACATAAACAAATGTTAGAAGAAATTTCACTTTCCAAACTGTATTTTTTTCTTTCCTTATTACATTGACTATGACTTCCAATATAATGGTCTATGGGATGAGTGAGACTGGACATCCTTGCCTTGCTCCTGATTTCTCAGGGAAACTGTTCAGCCTTTCACATTTATAATAATGTTATCTGTAGGGTTTTTTTTGCAAATTTGCATTACCAGGTTAAAGAATTTGCCCCCTATTCTTAATTTCCTGACAGTTTCTTATGATCAGATGTTAAGCAAAGGCTTTTCTAAATCTGCTAAAGTGATCATATGAGTATTATTCTGCTTTTGTAAATATGGTGAATTACAATGAATTTTATATATAGAATTATCCTTTCATACCTTACATAAACTCTACCTATCTAATATGCTTTGGGCATGTGCATGTGTTTGTGCATATGTGCATGTGTGTGTCTGTACGTGTATGCTATTTTATTGTTACAAAGAACTCGTGCAACTCTACTCATAAAGTACATTGTTCTGTGGTTTTCTTTACTTATAATTTGTCAGGTTTAGGTATAAAGAAATGCTGACTGCATAAAATGAGTTGGAAAATGTTTCCTCCTCTCATAGTTTTTTGAAGATTAATAAATGATATTATTAAATCCTTAAATATTTATAAAACTTAACAGTGAAACTTTCTTGGCATGAGGTTTTCTTTATTGGAAGATGTTGGCTAAGAATTCAACTTAGATATTGTGTTATCATGTTATACATTTCTTTCTGAGTATGTTTTGGTAGCTTGGGAATTTTAAGGGTTTTCTCTTTCTCATTTAAATTACCAAATTAATAATCATAGTTTTTCACAGTACTTACTTATCCTTTAATGCCTATGTAGTATGCAGGGATATTCTCCCTTTCATTCTGAAATGAGTAATTTGTGTTCTGGGGTTATTTTGTGGTGAGTTTTGCTAAAGGTTTAATACATTTTTCAAAGAACCAAGTTTTGTTTCACCACTTTTCTCTTGCTTTCCTTTATTCAGTGACATATGACCTCAACATATTATCATCTATTTTCCAAAGGTGTAAGTCAGATCTATTTGAGATTTGCCTTCTAGTCTCATATACACATTTAATGTTACAAGTTTTTGTCTAAGCACTGAACAAATTTTTATATTTATATTTTATATTTATATTTTTAATTTAACTAAAAATATTTTCTAATTTCTGTTGAGACTTTCTCTTTAAACTAGGGGTTGCTTAGAAATATTTTATTTAATTTCTAAATATTTGGGAAATATATATTTACATATACACTTTTGCACATATATATGTGTATATCATATCCTGTATATCATTTTGTTACTGATTTTTGTATGGCAAAATGGATATTCTTACTTTCTTACATACAAATAAAAGGCCAATAAGGAAATATTAATGACAAGGAAGACTTTCCTTCCTTCTCTGGGGACCAGATTCTGAGAAGTAGGGAGGTTTCAATGATTATTTTGATACCAATGATAGTAGAGGAGATGTTATAAATTTTCATATAGAAGTAGAGGTAGACTATAATAAAAAACTTCAATGCTAATCATTTCTTTATGTTAGTGACAGTAATGCCAGCAACATTCTCCATACTATCAGCAGAGCCAGAATGAATTGTAGCCTTGAAGACACAAGGCAGAAATTGTAATTACTTAACAATTCCAAAGGGTGATTTGAAAACGTGTTATCACTGAGGGACATTGAGAGGAATGAGAACCTTCCCAAGGTCGGAATGTCATTTGGTAAGTTATATATATACAATGGGATTATAACTAGTCCAGTCGGAGGTCAACTTTATCAATGTCATTTGCAAAACAACATGTAGCTGACACCAAGTAGAACTAACTACTGATAAGTGGACTGACAAGAGCTCATGCATTAACAATTTGATTTTAGGAAAAACTAAAAGAAGTGCAATCACACATTATATCCAACGCCTGCTAAAGGTAATGACCTACTCAGGCAGTTGTTTTACACTTCACTTGATTGATTAACTTCTGAAAGTTTATTCAGCTCTAATCAGGTTAGATGTGAATTAGAGTGCATTTATATTCATAATTACAATCACATCTAAATTGGTAGACCCAAGAAATGTGATATTTCTCACTTAGATACTGGCATACTCATAATCCTTTGTCCATCTTATGCCCTATCATCAATAGCAGTACTGATACTAAAACAATTTAATCTAAATAAAAATTGATCTCTTTCTGTAGATACCATAGTATAAACTAGAGGTGCTTAAAAAAAGTTAGTCATAATAAGAATAAAACATACACTAAAAAACCCATAGAAGATTGTGAAATTATTTCATATTTTAAAAATATAAAATTAAAACTTATAAAATCTCTCTCTCTCACACACACATACACACACACATACCCCTAGAAGAAAAAGAATATTAAAGTAAGGCTTCTATTGAAACCCAGATGAATATGAAAGAGTAGTTCAATATCCTGGTTCCAAAGAGAAAAAAAATCTTCTCAAAAATTGCTTAGAAAAAAAAAAAGACACTCTATATGCAGATACATGCACTTTCAACAGTATTTCCTCAATTTAACTCACTTGCTATAATTAAAATACGTATCGGCCAGCCTCCTTTGGTTTCAGCTAATATATTGATACTTCCAAACACAAATGACTATTCAGTTCTCTGTATATTCTGAGCTCAGGAAACATTTCTTTGGACAAGACACAAAAGGCTCCTCCTCTTTTGAAGTATACATTCTAGTAGGATATGACAGATAATAAATAGCAAAGTTATGGAGTTATTTGAAGAAAAAGTTTACTGGTCAGAAAGAACCAACTGGTACAAACGAAGGAAAGTGCATATGACACTGATATGATTCTAGAACTCTCCAAAGTTGGGCCAGTGTGCAGTGGACTCAGTGTGAACACAGAAAGATGATAGCACATTAGTTCAGGGTGGTTGGCAGGTCCAGGAAGAACAGAGCCATCTTGGGAAAGAGGGAAAGGTTATGGTCAGTGAATCATAAAAAATGTACAATAAAGGACACAGCCATTTTCCTTTATACATTATTTTAAAAATAACTTCTACAGCTAAATCCTAAGGAAAATTAAAACAAAACAAAACAAAATACAAGATCCTCTTTGATCTAAAAGGCTTGTTTTTCTTCCATACTGATTATAAACATGTGACATGTTTGCCTTTTAGAAGATACTGCATCTCAGTTAATAATGGTGTTTAAATACTGAGTAATTAAATTTTTTTGCTGTGTAATGTCATATTAGCTGACATCCTAGAAGTTTTCTAATTTGTATATATCAGAAAAGGATGGTTTCCTGACACAGGCCTAAAATATACTTATTTTTACAAAGTAATGACTATGTTTCTGTCATTTTCAGAGGTTCGTTTGACCTCTTTGAAAGAAATCGCAATAAGCTTTGCCTAATAACATCTGTGATATGCAGTTTCAAAGGACGTGCCTGCATTTTTTTTTATGGCTCATCAGATCCACTCTGAATGGTCGATTAGTGTACATCAATAATTACTGCACATTCTGGAAAAGAAGATTTACATGGAATTTATAAATTATAACTCAATTATCCATCAAAAAAAGAGATATGATAACACAGAAGGTGAGTGTGAACCATGACAGACTGGATAAGCTCTCACACACCATTAAACAGCCTCAATAGTCATGTTAGGAGGAGACTTTTGCATATTTTCATTTTGCCTTCTCATCACCTGTTCCAATTATGTCTCTCTGTAAATGAGGTCCATAAATGCCATTAAAAACAGAGTCATCTAATGACAGTTTCCTGTTTAATAGTCATAAATATAATATAATGATAAGAGATAGTTTATTAAGATGAACTATACTTTACTAAACATAAAATTTATTATATTTAATACATAGCACCATCTAGTGAAATTTGAGGGGAATGTGTGATATAGTAAATATAATGCAAAACAGCTTTGAAAATATTAGAGATTAGTTCTTGTGTATTAGTTTTACATTTACGTTTCTCTAAGAAATTTCCTAAAGAATAAATAAACTGTTATATAGCACACATTTACATATATCACATTTTTCAAATGTATGTTTTTTTATACTAATATGTTTATACAACCATGAAAATGATCTCTTTCTACTCAAACATACAAGCAATCAGAAGGAAGGATTTATTATTTAAGCAGGTGTTCCTTTGATATTAAGAAAACACAGCCTAAAATAAGTCGATCAGAATATATGAAAGTAAAGTGATTCACGTAGTATGTGTGGTCTCTCAACACTTTTCAAAAGTTCCAGAGAGAAGAGTAAGCAGGGGATCTACAAATGTACTTCAAATTTTTTTGTTTATTTATTTATTTTGAGAGAAAGGGAGAGAGAAAGTGCTCACGTGCAGGAGAGGTGCAGAGAGAGAAAGGGAGAGAGAAAATGTCAAGCAGGTCGACATTGCCAGGCTGTCAGTGCAGAGCCTGACGCAAGGCTTGGTCCCACAATCCTGAGATCATGACCTGAGCCGAGATCAAAAGTTGGATGCTTGGGGCGCCTGTACAGCTCAGTCAGTTAACCATCTCCTGATACTGGCTTAAGTCACGATCCTACAATTGGGTGTCCCATGTGGGGTTCCGTGCTGTCAGTGCAGAGCTTGCTTGAAATTCTGTCTCCCTCTCTCTCTCTGCTTCTCCCTTGCTCACCCTCTGTCCCTCTCTCTCAAAATAAACAAACATTAAAAACAAAAGAGTTGGATGCTCAACCGACTGAGTCACACAGGTGCCCCAACTTCAATTTTCTTTCTTCAAAGGATGTCCCTAATAACTTTTCATAATACTATTTGATGGTATTGTTTGTAAAATACAGGTTGATAGTTTATGAAAGTTGTCATAATAATGTCAAAATAAAGTCATAATAAATTTATTATTTTGTAATACTAAACTGTCATTTTCTTACTTTTTAATTTATTTTTATTTTTTATTTTTAAAATTTTTTTAGTTAAAAAAATTTTATTAAATAAAAAAATGTGGGGCTTGAACTCATGATCCTGATAACAAGGCCTGAGCTGAGATGAAGAGTCAGATGCTTAACCAACTAAGCCACCCAGGCGCCCCAGTTGTCATAATAAATTTAATGTGTTTGTTCACAAAATATACTCCAGTTTCTTTTACATATTAAATACTAAAATATCAGTTATATTAAAACAATATGTATGGAATTGCATGAACATCATATCTTACCTCTTGTATTGACTTCTTGTCAGTATAACATAAGAGTTCATCTATGTGTAGCATTTATATTTCTGTACACACAGTTTGCACAATAAATTTGATAATGATGATAATGTATCATCCATCATCCATCAATGGTTCTCCTTGATTGTTCCAGTTCCCAGATCTCAATCCATACTTTTATCATGGGCATTTTCCCTAATAAAATTCTTGCACACTTAATCACATTTAATTTCACTTGCCTTTACTTCTAGGAGAATTCCAAAATGGGGTCCTGGAAGGATCAGATTTTTTTTCCATCAGAGTGATAGATATTTACTCCAGATATTGGTTTGCTTTTGCTACACACAAAGCTTCAGCCAGCACAACAACATAGAAGCTAACAGAATACTTAATCCACAGGCTTGGGATCCCACACAGAGTAGCATTGGGTAGAGGACACAACAAAGGTAAAATTTAACCATCAGTTATGCCCACCAGAAGGTCACTTCAGAATCCATGTACTTGGATACTGGAAGTCAAGCACAGAGAATTATGTCAGATATAATTGATCTTGATGAGTAGGAGAAAGAATTGCTGTTCTTAGACAACAGAATAGTGAGGAAGATGTATAGATCCCAGTTGGTCCACTTTGATAACCTCTGTTCCATCTGTACTTCCATGCCCCATTTTAACTGTGTATAGACACATGCAGCAAGCCTGAGCTGAGAAGAAAGGTAAGATTATCAAGGAATCAGGCCCATCCAGAATGAAGTTTTGGATTATACTACTAAGTAAGCCAGCATAAACTCTGAAGACATAACTGAGATTGAGAGGGGTTTAGAATGGACAGTGGTATTTGGAGAGGGCATCAGTTGTAATTTCAAATTCAACTGCATCAGTGGATGCTAAAATTCATAGCAGTAACACTTTTCTAAATTTTTCTTTAAACAACAACAACAACAAACAGGATACAGAAAACCACAAAAGAGCTACCCTATTCATGTGTGGAGACACTGATCTATTCAGCACAAGAGGTGTACTCTGGTGGCAATGAAAATGGGAGCACAACTCAACAAGAGCCCTAGATTCTGTGCACTGAAATTCATCAACTGTGTTTGCATCAAAGCCAAGTTTTTCACTAACTGCTCCCAGATAATGACTAAGAATGGCAAGGATACTAAAGCTGGCCTATTTCTGGAAGATAGGATTCATTGGATTGCCAAATTTGGCTCCAGAACTCACCAGCCACCGTGTCCAACATTTCTAAGACTGAAAAACAATCTAGGAGTCTTTCACACACATTCCTAATCTCTCTCCATCCCTTGGAATCAAATTTGCATGGCAGTATGGTGGATCTTCCAACCATACAAGCCTCCTGCCAATTTTCTCTTATGGGACATTTCAGGCTTTTTCTCTCATTAAATTCATGAATGTTTAATTCTGACAGTGCAAACTCAAGCAGCTCAACACTAAATTATGCTCCAGGTTAGGAATTACAAAATATACTAAATTGACACTTTTGCTGATCCACAGCCAGTATCTTAATAGGGAAAAAAAATTCCTCCCATATTTGAATTAAAATTTTCCCTCATTTAGAAAGGCTAAAATAAAAATTCTCATGAGGTAAAAACAAAAAAAGAAGACAAACATTTCTGTTATAGAACCTAGGATAGGCAAAATAGAATAGAAAATCTGTTTCCCAAATCACAGCTCAAAGAAACTTGGAAAGAAGTCCAAAAGATATTCAAATTAGGAGATTCTGCTCAGAAAGGGCCAGTGACCACAGAAATAAATTGCATTGTTTATGTTTAAATCCTTGTAAATAAGGAAAAATTATATACTGGACACCACTTAAAATATCATCTGGACAGAGTTTTCTAACACAACCTGTCCTCAATTTTTTGCAAAATATTTATGAATAAGTGAATTCCTATAAAAGCTCTGGATACAAAATTCTGAAGCAATCAAACAGTTATTTTAGGGTAGAAATCACAATTTTGGCTTATGGCATTCTCTTTGGTATGGTACATTTTTGTGCACAGTTATTTTTTTAATGTTTTTATTTATTTATGAGAGAGAGAGAGACAGCATGAGCAGGGGAGTGTCAGAGAGAGAGGGAGACACAGAATCTGAAACAGGCTCCAGTCTCTGAACTAGCTGTCAGCACAGAGCCCAACGCCAGGCTCGAACCCATGAGCTATGAGATCATGACCTGAGCCAAAGTCGGACACCTAACCAACTGAGCCACCTAGGTGCCCTGTGCACAATTTAAACATACATAAATAGCGGAAGTTTCTAGTTACTGTTCTTGGAGAAATCTAAAACAATAAGTTAAAATACATTCAGTTTATGCTGCACAGGGGTGCTGTACAGGAGGATCTCCTTACATGCGATGGAAGCTGGACTGCACAAGGGGGCATGTGGTTACAAGTACATGCACAATACAAGTTAGGCTAGATGCTTTCTGCAATGTGGTGACAGACCCTGAAAGAGAGGAAAGAGCAGAAGGAGTGTCCCTGTGCTGGTTTGGGGAACACTAATAGTTGTAGTGTTTCAAGAACTTAAGAGAAGATCGTGTGCCTCTATTTGTCATGGTCAGAAACATGAAGAAGTCAGGTACAAGGCCTCAGGAAGTAATCAACAAAGAAAGGTAGCAATGATGTAGAACAAGGAATGATTTACATGACAAACAAATCTCGGGAGATATTTATGCAATATAGAGAAATTTATTGGTACTGCCAGAATATGTCCCCTCTGGTGATGGGGATTTTATTTAGGGGATAATGAAGTAGAAATAAACAATCTCCTTGTACTAAAAAATGATGTGGATAAAACCATATATCTAGTCAGTCTGCATTCACAAGCTAGGGTATTCGATCATTTTTATTAGACTTATATCTACATATCTGATTCTACATTTTAGTAACCTTTCCCAGACAAACTTCAGCTTTAATATTGGGCACTAAAGAAGTCTTGTCACAGTCAAGAGAAATCATGACTTCAGTATCTATTGTCTGCCACATTCATGACAAGAGAGCATGTCAAAAACCAGCTACCAAAATCCTTTTATCTGTATGGTAATTTAGACAGTTGGGGATTATGAGTGTATATTTTGTTCTATTTTTATAGGTGACCTAAAGAAGGAGAAAGTTGTGTTTCTCATATTAAAATAGCCATTCCATTAGCCTATCACCACACCTATGAATGTAGATCCAGATACACTTTACTAGAAAGCTCAAGTGTGTGATCTCTTATTGCAATATAAAAGAAGAAACCTGGGATACCCATAACACTAGTATTTTGAATTATGACTCTATTTCTTAGGAAAGGCATGTAGAAAAATATCTTCAATACATATTAGGAGACAGAGCCTTTTTATATTAACATACCCTTGAGCTAGGGAGCTTTATTTCTTTTATTCTTGACTCTAGTAAATTCATACATTCTGCAATATAAAACAAGACACATTATTCATTACTGACAAGTGTTGCACTTTATTTAAAGTTCTCCCTTTCACAATTCTAAGATTATTGAAAATAGGCTGAGATATTTTACTCACTTTTTAAAACTTCAGTGCCTTCCTAAAATAATGCCTGGTACAACTTTTATCTTGAGGGAAAATGTATAAGAGACACGTAAAAAAAAATAAAAATAAAAAATAAAAATAAAGAAAAAGGTATATATTTATGTATTATAGATAATAATAAAAGTGGGGCGCCTGGGTGGCTTAGTCGGTTAGGCGTCCGACTTTCGCTTAGGTCATGATCTCGCGGTTCGTGGGTTCGAGCCCCGCGTCGGGCTCTGTAATGACTGCCAGCTCAGAGCCTGGAGCCTATTTCAGAGTCTGTATCTCCCTCTCTCTCTGACCCTCCCCTGCTCACGATCTCTCTCTCTCTCCTAGGAATAAATAAAAATATTAAAAAAAAAATAATTTAATAAAAGTTTCTTTTTTCTCCATTATAATAGTACATTTTTATTGACATAAATAAAACAATATAAAACAAAAGAAAACAACAGAAGTGTTGCCACTATTAAAATTCTTAAGGACATCATGCCTAGCATCATTATGCTCATTATCCCTGTTTATGTAATCACCCCTAAAGATCCCAAATTCCAGGTCTCAGCACATCTCCCACTTGCAATTATTTCTCATCATTGTCAAAACTTTTAATACTTCTCTGCATTGGTTTTATTTCCTCATATATTATACTTCCTAATTTTGAAAATTCTTCCAATATGCAATCTAGAATTCAACATTCATTATCAAAAAAATTCTTAAATCATTAACCTCGTCTCTGAACATGCCCAGTTCTCCCCCAAAGACAATGATATCTCTAAATTTTTATTATGTGGCAGAGTTTCTTTCTTGTTGTTTTTCCTCCTCCCAGCTCTTATGCAAATAGGCCCAGAATTATACTACATACATTTTTGTCCCCTTGTTCTAGATTTTAAAATAAATTCCATTGTTTCTCCATAAACTACCCCAATTTTTAATCTCATGTCATCAGATTTTATACTATACAATTTCTCTCTTGATTGTGGTCATTTACTAATGTGGATTTTATGTACCTTTAGTTTTCATACCGAGGGCCAAACACAGTGAATAAAATATACTCCTATCAAGGAATATTGACACAAAATTTATTAGGTATTAAGGGACATTTCTAAAACATTTAAAAGAAAAAAACGCAGGAAAAGATCAATAAATTATCAACTATCAGAATGGTAAAGAAATTTTCAACAGCAGAACTAGAATCTAATAAAAATGGAAAATTCTATAGGGTGTGTGTGTATATAGGTGTGTGTTTGTATATAAGTGAATATTTATAGTTAGAACTTTATGTCTAGCCAAACTAATAATCAAATACATATTAAATATGCACTCTCAAAAATGCCTCCCATTTGCCATGCATGAAACTACCAGAAGATTGATATTTTCAATGAAATCTTGAAAAATGAAAACATTCAATGCAGAAGTTATAAAGTTCATGACAAAAGACAGATAAAGATAATTATCAAGAAGACGGTAGAACAAAATTGAAAGATACCACTTAAGTGAGCAGTACCAGCAACAAAAAGTTTATATCAAAGCAGGTAAACAAAAACACCTAAGGGTACTGTTGATAAATAACACAGAGGATTCCAGTGAGATTTCAATTTCAGATAAACTATTTTTTTAGTACAAAATGTCCCAAATAATTCATTGGACATATTTATACTAGAAAATAGTTATTTATTTGACATACAAGTTCAACTGAGTATCTTTTATTTTTATTTGCTAAGTCACCTTATCTATGAAAGATAACTATAAGAAATAAAACTGCTAGATGATTTTATGTTTACATATATTTATATATACTGACATTACTTTAGAAATTTTAGAAGAAAACAATCTCAGTTACCTAATAAATTAAGCAAAAGTCGAAATACATTAGTAAGTTTGGGAATTAAATTTAAAAAAGAAAAAAATGGGAGATGTAACTATAAAGAATTAATTCTGCCAACTATTATGTATTTGTAAATGGGAAAATAAATAGCAATTTAATGAAGTGACTGGAAAAGAAAATTGTGTATATGTGTTCAGGTGCATGTGTGTGTCTATTCGTTTGAAATGCTAAAAAGTGTTAAAAAGATATAAAACATTTTTTTCTTTGATAGCAAAACAAATATGCTTAATTTTTAAACAAAAAAATATTGCATGATTAGGGCACCTGAGTGGCTCAGTTAAGCTGTGCTGACAGCTCAGAGTTGGAGCCTGCTTCAGATTCTGTGTCTCCCTCTCTCTCTGTCCCGCCCCCCTCCACGCCACTCGCGGCATGTCTCTCTCTCTCTCTCAAAAATAAATAAACATTATATTTTTAATAGCAAAATAAAACTATATTTACCATTACTGAGTTAAATATCAAGAGCTAAGTGATTGGAGAGTTGTTTTCTGGTGTACTGGTTTCAGGAACAGCAAGATTTGGGGCAGACAAATTTTTTTTTGTTCCCCTCCTAATACCTTTTAGTGCCTTCTGATGTCTCAAAATATGTTTAAGTATTAATTTGATAAAATTTCACACTAACTTAAAGTCTTTAATTACACCTTGCTTTTTAACCCTATTCAGAGATTAGATGTATAGTCAGAAACTGAAACTGCATCCAGCCTACAATTTCAATTGTGTGTATTTGTGGAGTATTATATTCTGTTGTGCTTTTTTACTTCATAGACATTATGTTTTAGGGCACTATTAATTAACAGAAAAAATTAATGAGAAGTACAATGAGTTCCCATATATCTGCTCTTCCCCATATAGAATTTCCCATTATTGTACCTTCCCTTCATGTAGTACATTTGTTTTGATTAATAAACCAATTTTGATACATTATTTTTTTTAATTTTAACATTTTTAAATGGAAGATAATTGACATATAATAATATATTAGTTTAAAGTATACAGCATAATGATTTGGTATTTGTACACATTGCAAAATAATCACCACAAAAAGTATAGTTAACATCCATCACCTTACATAGTAACAAAAAATATATATATTGTGATTAAGAACTTTTAAGATTTACTCTCTCAGCATTATTAACTATAGTCACCATACTGTACATTACATCCCCATGAGTTATTTATTTTATAATTGGAAATTTGAACTTTTTGCTCCCCTTCATCCATTTTTCCTACCCTGTCATCCAGTCCCCACCGCTGGCAACTAGCAACTCTGTTCTCTGCAACTATGAGCTTCCATTTTTTTATTGTTTATTTTACTTTAGATTCCACATATAAGTGAGATCAAATAGTATTTGCCTTTCTCTGACTTATTTCACTTAACATTATGCCCTCAAAGTCTATCCTTGTCACAAATAACAAGATTTCATTCTTTGTTTCTGGCTGAATTGATATATTATCACTAAATAAAATCCATAGGTTACCTTTGGTTTACTTTTCATTTTTTACATTCTATGGGTTTTGCAAAATGATGATATACATCCACCATTGCAGTATTACACAAAAAAGTTTCATTGTCCTAAAATTCCCCTTTTTCCCATCTATTCATCCTTTCCTCACAGAACCCCCTCCAACCACTGATATTTTTACTATCTCCAAAGTGTTGCCTTTTCCAGAATGTCATATAGTTAGAATTATACAATATACAATATACAGCATTTTCATACTGGTTTCTAATACTAAGATATATGCATTTACGTTTCCTACAAGTTGTTTTGTTCTTTTGGAGCTCATTTCTTTTTATCACTAACGAATATTCCATTGTATAGGTGAGCTGTAGTTTGTTTATCCACTCACTTTCAATTTTCTGGTAGTTTCATGGCATGGCAGATAGGAGGCATTTTTGAGAGTGGCCCAAATAGGCCCAGAATTATAGTTGGTTTGATGAAAGAACAGAATAGAATAATATAATATGCTTTGAAAATAAGCATCATATATAACATATGTTTATATTTGTTCATTTTATACTTATGTTTTTTAAAAGCATCCATTTATATGGATCCATCATCAATTAGTATACTTGATAATACATTAAATATTTCATTTTTAAGTTATTGAAATGATACAATAATATGATGTAATGTTATGATGATACAATGTTAAGATGTAGATATGGTTTTTAAAGATTCATTTCCTTTTTTTTAAGTTTATTTAGTTTTTAGAAACAAAGAGAATGTGAGTGATGGAGGGTCAGAGAGAAAGAGAGACTGAGAAATCCAAGCAGGCTCCACAGTATCAGCAAACAGTTCTATACAAAGCTCCATCTCACAAACCATGAGATCATGACCTGAGCCAAAATCAAGAGTTGGATACTTAATTGACTGAACCACTCAGGCATCCGTAAAGATGTATTTCTAATAAACAAACTGATTCTCTAAATTATGGTTTTTGAAAAAAGATACTCATGAAACACCAAAAAATATAAATGTGAATAATAACAGAGATCCTTCTCTGAGGAAAGATAAGTACTCCAGTCATAATCAAAATAATTTTTGTAAAATATCAGTAAATGGGGTATCTATGGGAACTGGCTTAAAAAGTTATAATAGAAACCTTTTTATTCTTCCCATTATGAAAGGTATAAGGAAATAAAGATACAAAAATACCATTAAATTTTTGCCTAGAACTGTCTGAATCTAAAGTGGTTCAGGATATGTGGATGGTGTAAAATGTCTATTATCACCTAGGTTATCCTGGGTCCATTTTCACAATCTTTCAAATCAGAGAAAGCAGTGGAAGCTCTCTTTCAGATTCGGTAGAGAATAATTTCATCAACATCAATCTTTTTTTTTTTTTTTTTTTTACAAATAGTTTATTGTCAAATTAGTTTCCACATATTTCATTATGGGTAAACCATGATTACTAACAGATATATAATTTGAACCTTTATCCAATAAAAACTATATGTTATGTATATGTTAGTTTCACATCTCCCCCTTGTTTTGACTTAGGATAGATAATTCTGACGGGATTGGTGGGGGTGAATAGAGTTAAGGAAAGACAGTGTTGTCCTAAAACGATAAATTACTAGTATAATGAAAGCCTTACTCACTTCCTCCTAAATTTCTATTGTTATTTAAACAGATGACAAGAATCCATATCTAAAACTGGCTTTGTCACCTCATTCTAACTAACCTAAAAATTTTTTTTCTACACGTAGAACTGTAGTTTTTCCTATAGTGTAGCAATTGAAAATTCTAGTTGTTGAATTTCTCTTGAAAACTAGAATATCATTGTTATTTCAGCTATTTTAGGCTTGTATAATATATAAAATAACAGAATATAAAACATGGGAGGATTGTTATTTTATATTATCATCTGAAAAACTAATGAATACAAATACTTTTGATAGGGCTTTACCATTAGAAAAGAACTGGTTATCTATATATTTTAACATCTATATATTACCTATATTATTGTTATATATTATAATATATAAGTATATATACCAGTTATAATATATTATATATAGAGAGAGTACATATGAAAACATTTATATGTAGCCATGGAAGACTACTGCCTGCATAATTTGGTTTGAAGAAACTGAGAATTGAACTCTGGTGAAAATATTTCTCAATTCTATTTGTCACATAAGCAAATGATAGAGTTTCATTAGAAATCAGGATATATTATTATATTTTATGACATTAACTTTTTTTTCATGTTTTTTAATTTATTTCTGAGAGAAAGAGAGAGACAGCGTGAGGAGGGGAGGGTCAGAGAGAGAGGGAGACACAAAATCTGAAGCAGACTACAGGCTCTGAGCTAGCTGCCAACACAGAGCCTGACACAGGGCTCGAACCCATGAGACATGTGATCATGACCTGAGCCGAAATTGGACGCTTAACCGACTGAGCCACCCAGGTGCCCCTATTTTCAATGGGTTTCCTGTAAAATATAACTATCTTTGAGTGAAGTATCTGATTACACTCATGATAATGAAAAATTGTCCTAATTGCAGATTATTTGTTAAATGAAACATAATTCTGTCTGATAAATATAAGTAATGACTTAAGGGTTTATTGGACAGCTCATAGGCTCTCCAGGAAGACAAGAGAAGTTGGCTTGAATACTTGATAGTCCAGAAGAATAATCCCAGTCAAGTATAGGAATGGTTAGGGAAAATCTTACTGCCACTGCTACCAGGCACAGACACTGTGGACTATGCTGACCTCATCATTCTCTTGAACCAGATACCCCCATATGAACCTGTTGCCACTGATAATCCTATAAACTGGATATGGATTCTACTGATTCCATGAACCTCACCATAAATCCCACATGACCATTGCTATTTATTTTATTTGGTTCTGTCTCAGTGTCTGGAATAGGTGCCTGGGATTGATGGGTCTGGTTTGCAAGAAAGTGCACACACTTTCTGCAAGACAGATTTGGAAAGCAAGAATCTGAAAATACAAAATTCTGCTGTTTAAAGCAGGGACATTTTCATAGCAGAAAAGATTCCTCAAACACATATATGGCATTAATTTACTGAGGAGCTAAAAGTAATAATAAAAACCTTCAACAACAACACTTTTGGCTGTCCAATATCAGTATGATTATCTCTTCACTTATCTTCATTTCTAAAATAACTCTCCCCAAATTAACCATTTTCCCAACATAATATAATTATATTTTGTACAGTCAAATACACTTTAACATTCCCATGAAAAAGCTTAAACTAAATTGTAATGAATTATAGCATACAAATTTAAGGCCATAAAGACCATACTCATTCAATCATATGCATTAAAATCTTATTCTGTCAAAATTCTCATTTTGATAGTACCAATTAAACACACCCTTTATCAACAGCAGAAAAAAGAAATATATAATGAAAGGAAATTATATATATTGTACACATATGCATATGCCAGAGCAAGTAAGGAAATATGGATAGATGCTAGAGTACCCATTTTTCAACTTGTCAATAAATCACAGTTGTTTTGACAAATTCTCTATTTCATAATCATACCATGTGTCCAGTAACTTCAGCAAGCAACTTAAATGTTAACAGTTCCTGCCCTGTAAGGTAATCCATATCTTCATTTTTAGGGGATCTGAGTCTTTGTTGGTCCTACCTATGTAAAATACTGTGTTTCTCCTTAAGGTATACTGATATAACGTCACAATTCTCAATTTGTATTAACCAAGAAACCAGACTCAGAGTTCAGAATTCAAGTGAAATTCTTTAGCTTTAAATTAAATTATTCAAGAAGTTGAGGATTGATAAGAGAAGAAATAACTATCAGTAATAAGTGTGGTATTAAGTGAGCTACCGTAAAATGCTATTCAGGCTTCGTCTTTTAGGAAAATTCTGGGAAAGAGTGCAAATGCACATTCCTATTTTATTTATTCTACTTATGGGATAAGCATCATTGGTTGAGTGCTACTCAAGGATGCTAAAATCAGCCTGCTTCCAGCACTGTGTAGCTTTTTCAAAATCCAAGATAAAAGGACCTTCAATATCAGGGATATAGATACTACCTAGTGGAAACCACCTGGAGCATGTAAAAGGTGCAAGCACGGCACGCTACACTATGGTGTGCTCATGGGTTGAACTTATTTTCCTTCTCATTTCTACTGAAACAGACAATACAGAGTGCATCACTGCATCCACAATGAATACTGATGCTGTCACTCAAACAGCTACAACTGCAGTTATAGGACCTGGATATAGCCTCATTGCGGTCTTTGATTCCTCATATTATTAGACACTAATTCAAGTCCATGGTATATGTGATTGACCAGTGAAGCCTAGATCATGGACCTCACTGCATATGGAAAGGAGACTAAAATAGGAAATATCAGGAATTTTCATATTTTTATATGATGCTGGAAAAAACTCAAAAAAAAATGTAAGAGGAGATACTACAACTGATACCACAGAAATACAAAGGCTCATTGGAGACTACTATGAACAACCATATGCCAACAAATAGGCAAATAGACAAATTCTTTGAAACATATAACCTACTAAGACTGAATCATGAACAAAAAATCGGTTCAACCAGTAATGAATAAGGAGATTAAATCAGGCCTTAAAATCACTATTCACTTATCTCCATATTCATCTTTTATTCTCCTCTCAGCCATAAATTATTCTTCTCATAAAATTGGAGTTTCTAAAATACAAATGTGATGAAAGACTTTCCCATGCATCAATGATTCAATGACTACAAAGTTCCAATACAGTCTAGAACCTCCTCAGTGTGTATGGGAGAACAGAGAATCCCCAGACAGTTCCAAGGTCTCCAGACACTCTTTCTCATTCTTTCTTTTCTTTCTCCTGGATCTTATCATCTACCTAAAAATATATGTCATTTCTGAGGGAAAATTTCTGTGGTCATATCCTTTAAATTTATTTTCCCATAATATCTTGAATTTTCTAACAGTATCAAAATATAATTTTTTCAAATCATGATTTTAATTTTTTCAATTTTTTTTTAATTTTTGAGACAGAGATAGAGAGAGAAAGAGAGAGAAAGAAAGAAAAAGAGAGAGAGAGAGAGAGAACACAAACAGGGGAGGACCTGAGAGAGAGAGGGAGACATAGAATCCCAAACAGATTCCAGGCTCTGAGCTGTCAGCACAGAGCCTTACAAGGGGCTCATGAGCTGTGAGGTCATGACCTGAGATGAAGTAGGATGGTTAACCAACTGAGCCACTCAGGCACCCCTCAAGTCATGATTTTAATGTTATTTATTTTCTATTTATTTTATCTGAACCATTTAAACTCCACATTTGAGGACAGTTTCTCTTTTATTTAATACTTAGTCTCAAGTACCTAACAGGTTTCTCTTCATTTGTTGTGTTAAATATATCCTAGGAGGAAGGAGAAAACTTTAAATGTATATTAAAAAGTTATGGTATATTGCAATTTATGTCTTAGAGATTTCTCTCACGCTGATACCTAGTAACAGTGAATCTTAAGTCTGATAGGTGTTTTATGAGGCCTGTGGGGTTATCTAGGTGATATGGTGGCTCAGACCAGGGGAGTGACAGGGGAATTGAGAGGATTGGACAGATCCCATAAATATTTAAGTGGTAAATTGGTAAGACAGAATAAGAGTTGATGCATGGAATAAGGTAAAAGGAGACGGTCAGCTTGAAAAAATTGACTTTACTGGATTGATAAACTCAGTTGGACAGTGATGACATTAAGTTGGAAAACAGAGATAATAGAAATATTTTCTTTGCCCTTATGCTGCACAGAATTAGACATTCTAGAAAGAATTCTAATGCCATGTTTTATTCTTTAAAGTTTTAAAATGTCCAAGTAGTTTTTAGAATTATATACAATAAATAATCTACATCTCACCAATTAAGGCAAGCAGATTTTTAGAGCATATTTTATTTTATTTTTATTGAACAGTAGGAGCGCCCCAGTGACTCAGTCAGTTAAGCGTCTGACTTCGGCTCAGGTTGTGCTCTCACAGCCCATGAGTTTGAGCCCTGCACAGGGCTCTGTGCTGACAGATCAGAGCCTGAAGCCTACTTCGAATTCTGTCTCCCACTCTCTCTGCCCCTCCACTGCTTGCATTCTGTCTCTCTCTCAAAAATAAATAAACATTAAAAAATTTTTAAATAATAATATATTAAATAGGAATAATACTCTCTCAAAGAAAATTACTATATGCTCAAGACTGTTCTGGGAAAAGTTATAATTTGAAGGGTAACTAATCACAATTTTGAATTTTACCTTTCCTATGCTTAAATATAACTTACAGTCATAAATAACAATGAGGTATTGTTATAATATTCATCATGAAGAAAGATATTTATACCCTCCCCAAATTTTTCTAAAATATTCTATGTTCTTGTGTTTTTACCACTCAGGTTGCCTATTTAAAATGGCAAATGGAGATTCAAATAGTGACACTATGCTGCCACCCAATGGAAGATATGGGAAATTATCTGTTTTAAATGTACTTCAGTGATGCTTATATCACATTAAATAAGAACAGTCCTGTGACATTTGGGATATTTTTCTATTAAAAGAGAATCCACAATGTACAAAGGTGTGCATCAATATATGTTAAACATTTCTTCAGTTGTAATTAAACCTGTCTTATGGCTTCCTATCTGCTCCATGGCCCAACTCTAGTTTTATTTTGCAGAAGCATATATATTCAGGAAATGAAAATTTGATGTTAGCTATAAACCAATACATAAATTTATTATATATTTAAATTCAGTAAAACAAATGACAATCTTTAACCACACCTTGGTATATAAGTATAGTGTGCAGAGGGAAGAAAAAAATAAAGTGATTCAATATGGAAAATGGGGCGGGGGTTTGCATATAGTATATTAATTTAAGATAGAGGTGTAGACTTCATCTAAATTTTGTTACAACTCTGAGGCTTATCAAAGGTGAATTTTGAAATTTAAGTATTTTATCTTAGATTCTATTTAAAATGGAAATAATATAATTTATATCACAGGACTTTTGCAAGGATTAAATTAAGTAATATCTGAAGAGTAATTGCATATATTAGTCATAGAACACATCAAAAAAATATCTAGCAATAAGATTTTCTGAACAGTAAAAACATCCTCACAAATTTTATAATGCTTTAAAGACATAAACACCACAATCAACAGTGGAGTTCCGTAGTTGACACATATTTATACCTGAAGTCAAATAAGCTTTTGATATTCTGATTAGAATGCATCACTAATAAAAATCAATTAAAATCAGGTTTAATAGATACATTAAAACCTACTTGTAAGTAAGGCTTGCTTTTGCTTCTACTGCAGTAATGATGATGGTAAATATAAGCATGGTGTTTTTGTCGACTTGAGTGGATAAACTCAAGTATTTAATTTTAATAATTGTCCAACTTTTATTTCTTTACACCTTGATAAAATGACCATCTCTAATGGTTCTGATTGCTGTCAAAATTTATGACCTTTCTAGTGTTTTGCAAAGTTTGGTCTGAAAGTCACTCACTGATAGTTCATGCTTACAATATTTCATCATGTTATATTAGTTTTCTATTGATGGTATAATAAATTATCATAAACTTAGTTGCTGACATACACACACATTTATTATCTTGTAGTTCTATAGGCCAGAAGTCTGATGCAAGTCTCCCTGGATTAAAATCAAGCTGTTTGCAGGACTGCCTTTAACGCTGGAGGCTTTAGAATAAAATCTTTTTTTTATTTTGTTTTTTGTTTTTCCCCTTTGCCAGCTTCCATAGGCAGCTTGATTCCTCACTTGTAGCCTCTCTATATTTAAAATCAACACCACTGCATCTCTCTGACCATTCTTTTGTGGTCACATTTCCCTCCATCTCTCTCACTTGCTTGTCTCTTCCACTTCTATGAAACCTAGTGCTTTCACAGGACACACCCACATATCTCCTTAAATTAATCAAATCTACAAAGTCTCCTATACTATGTAAGATAATATTCATCAGTCTGGGGATTAGTACACATACTTATTTGGAAACATGATTCCATCATATCTGTCAGTGCTATCAAGTGGTTTGGCAGTTTTGTTTTTTAAAACAATGTTTTCTTTTGACATGTATTTCACAATTTTGAAATGTTGAGTCATCATTATTTTTATAGAAATCACATTACAGTCTTAATCATTACTTTTGAAATTAATGTTAATGAAAAATGAGATGAGAAATTTATATTTCTTGATTCACAATCAAGCTGCAAATACAACAAACAAAAACAGCATTTTGGATATTAACTTACACAAATGACCATTTAAGACAGAAACACATATATGTGTAATAATACAGTCCAAACATGGAAGGAAACAAGTCTGCTTTGAGGTCTATGAGGAGGATATGTTGGTCAATAAACCTTACACATGAAGAAAAATGCATACATCAAGCCAGGTATGTCTCTTTATTTTGAAAGTTGTGCTATACTACTAAAGCCTTTTAAAGATCAGATTACATTGGAAACTTCTCTATTTTTCTATAAAATTCAGTATTATTCTCAAGAATTATAAAACAGTAAACTGCATAACAAATATGAAGATAAAAATTAAATTCAACCAGACTTTGATGTTATACCAAATGGTATTTATCAAACATTTGCCTGACTGCGCAAAGTATGGATAATAGATAGTTATTACTGAGGAAAATAATAAAAAGAAACTCTATATTGATCTGCATAGACATCAATGTTACATGGTTCTCTTAGAACAGTGCTCACTAAGAGTATGTTAGGCCACCACATCAAATCACCTGAAGTTGCTGAACAGGAGCTGAGTCAGAATTTGTGCAGACCCAAGGTTCTTAAAAATCTGCAGTTTGAGAAATATTATCTTTTTTTAGTTTGACTGATTGATTGATTGATTTCTGAGAGAGAAGGCAAGGAGGATCAGAGAGAGAGAGAATCCCAAGGAGGCTCCACCCTGTCAGCACAGAACCAGATGTGGGGGCTTGAACTCAATGACTGTGATATCATACCCTGAGCTGAAACCAAGAGTCGGACACTTAACCTACTGAGCAACCCAGGCACCCTGAGAAACACTGTCTTATGCTATATATGACAATATGTCATATGCTAAACATAACATATAACACATGGGATAGTAGGAGATTGTTAGGTATGAAATGTGAATTGTCATTAAAATTAAGATGGCTGCTACAATTCTGAGAATCCTTTATGTAGTAAGAAAATCTTTTTTTTTTTTCCTTCCTTGAGAGAGAGAGAGAAGTTGCAAGTGAGGGGCAGAGAAAGAGAGAGAATCCCAGGAGGGGCAGAGAGAGAGATAGAGGGAGAGGAAGAGAGAAGGAGGGCTCATCGGAGGCAGTGTGCATGTTCACCGCAAGCATGGCTCAGGTACACACAATGTGGGACCTGAACTCAAGAACTGTGAGATCATGACTTGAGCTGAAGTCAGATGCGTAATGACTGAGCTACCCAGGCACTCTGTAGTGAAAAACTCTTAAAGATCAGAGTTGTTTTTTTCCATTTTTTTCTTTAACATTTACCTAACTTCTTTAAAATAGCAGAATGAAAAAGTTTAGTGTAACTGAATGAGTAAATAGGTTATTAGTAAACATTCAGAAATATAAAAAGTGAGATAAAATTTTAAAAATAAATTTTTTCTTTGAATTATTTGAGACTAAGAACTTATGTGTATGATATTATAAAAACACTTTATTTTCACATAATGCACTGATTATGAATTTTTCTAATAGCATTGTAAGGGAAACATATTCAGTGTATATGGTCATTATAATACAATTTACAGAAATCAAAAAGAACACCTCTATAGATTCTAATATGTTAAAATAATTTTTAAAAATATATTATGAATAGCTTTATGCTACAGAATAAGACAAATGAGATGAAATCAACAAATTCCTAGAAAGACAAAAATCACCAAAACTGAATTAAGAATCTATCAAATTTGTAGTCAAGGTGAACTAATTAAAAATCTTTCCATAAATAAAACTGAATTAACTTTATCAAACACTTTAGAAAAGATATCCTAATCCTATGCTGACTTTCCAACTCTTTTTATTACCTCAACATGGATATAAAATAAAGACAAAAAAAGAAAGAAAAAAGAAGAAAACTACAAAATAATATCTTTCATGAACATACACACATATTTTTTAAAATATTAACAAATTAAATCTGAAAACATATAGAAACCTTTATACACCATGACCAAGTGGTGTTTATCTAAGGAAAATTCAGTAGTTTAAAATCCAGAAATCAATGAACATAAAAAACTTTATCTACTTCTATGTATAATAGGATAGAAAGACAAAACAAGCAAACAAATCTAAAAATTTACACATGATAATCTCAATAAATGCAGGAAAAACATTTCACAAAATGCAACATCCATTTCTTTTATAAGCTTTTAGAAAACTACCAATAAAATTGAATTTCTTCAAACTAGTAATAGACAGTTACAAAACACCTACAGCTAACATCATAATTAATAATAAGTGAGTGCTTCTCCCTACATTCACAATAAGACAATGATACATACCTCTTCTTAACAGCCTCTATTCAACAAAGTACTAGAAGAGTCTAGCTAGTCAAAGTAAGAAAAAAAAATACATAAAGATATAAAATAATGAATACAACTGTCCTCATTTGTTGAAAACCCCAAAAAGAAGCTGGCAATAATACAAAACAAAACAAACAATAGACAACAAGAAATTCTGAACAGCTGGAAGTACGGCTTTTCACAACTTCATTTTCTATTCTCTCAGCATGTTAATTATACTTCTTTGTTGTTATTAGCGTTTACCTGATGTTGACAATATAATTTACAATTAACGTAAATCTCCTTTCAAATAGCACTGCAAGACTTCATGTGTAGTACACACACCTTATAACAGAATATTCCCAAATTCTCCCACCTGTCTCTCACAACTTATCTGTCATTTAGTTCTATTTATCTACATACTATAACCGCCTAATACATTGTTACTATTATTACTTTAAATAAAATCTTAGCTGTTAGATAAATTTAAAAAGGAGAAAATAAAATATTTTAATTTATCTATAATTAATCCCTTTATAATACTACTATTTTCTTAGATATACCCATATTTCTGAACTGTATCATTTGCCTTTCCCCTAAATAACTTCTTTTAACATATCCCTCATACAGCTCTACTAAAAAAAGTTTTCAATTTTTATTTTTCTTAATATTTGTTCTTTTTTAAAGGATAATTTCACTAGATACAGACTTTCAGGCTGGCTTTTATTTTCTTCTTTTAACATTTAACATTTTCACTATACTTTTATCTTTTTTCAAGAGTATTAGTCCATACTATGTATCATAAGGTTGAGTTGCTAGCAAAGTGGAAGAATAAATATTTTTTGTAAGGGTTTTAATCTCAATGAATACTGAAGATGTGTTTATCTAAAACTAATAAAATTTTCATAATTTATTCTTAAATAAAGACTTTATGCTGAATTATTCATGCCAATCAATTCTAGTTTTAGGGAAGAGAACAAAACACTCATTGTTTAAAATAAATGAAAATATTTTCTATTCAAAATTAAATAAAAATACTACAAGCCCTCTGGAGAGATACTTATATTTAAGTTTTCAAAGTGACCTACTTTAACCAGTTATAATTATTTCAATAATTTTTCTATTCAATTTATGAAATGAAGGATTTGCTTTTTAATGGGTAACCTGCATTCTATTAAAGATTGAAAGCAATGCCTATAGCTTAGTTATTCTTCACTGAAGCAAACTCTTTTTTGGACTTCAATGCTTATCATACAGTTAAAATGCACATTTCAGGAAATTAACTTCAGGCTTGAAAGACAAGAGGCACACATACATCCAATATGGTTACAACATAAAAAAATAATGCAACTTTGATTTCTAAAGTACTAAATGTCATGTTCTGGAACTCCTTTGAGATAATGTAAGTTAGAGCCTAATTTTCAATGAAACCTATATGGAAATAATAAGCACAAAATAACAGATCCAGTATGTGTGTTTGATGTAATTAGAATGCTAATAGGAAATGCTTCAGTGAACAAAAGTCAAGAGTCCACATTAAATTTAAACTCAAGCACTGTGAACAATGAAGATTTTTGAAATGCTTTATAAGAAAAAAGAACTATATTTTCTTACTCAAATGTTTTTATGTCTGAAGTAGTTAAATCACATACTTACATAAATGAAGATTTGATAGCATGTCATTTTTTTTTTTTCTTATCAAGTCGGCTGTGTGAATAAGTAATGGTCTCAGAAAAGTAATATGTTTTCTTTTGGAGTTCAGTTCAGTGTTCTTTGAGTTCTCTTTTGGTGCAGTTTTGACTTTATGAAAAGCAGGATATTAAGCTTGAATCTCTGAGCCCTTGTTTTCTCCTCTGTAAAATGAAGATGATACTTAGCTTGGTATCAATACATAGGTAATTGCTTTCAGCATGAATAATATATGTAATGGAACAATCCAATCTATTTATAATACGAAATGGATGATGGTAAGTTCCAAAACTTAGATTTAAGTGAAATACTAGTAAACAACTTCACACACGCACACACACACACACACACACATCACACACACACACATTCTTACAATATGCTTTCCTTCAGTAGGCTTTAAAAAACAACAGAATTACCTGAAATAGCATATTTATCTCAGTCAAGGTCTCTTCAAGAATAGAGTTTTACAAATGAATTATCTTAAAGGATGATGATTGTTTCAATAATGTAGGAAAACAACAAAGTTTAATATAAATTAATACAATAATTAGTTTGCTATTTTACATAATTTGCTAAAAAAATAAAGTTTCAATAGATAAAGATGAGTATATAGCTATTTAATGCCAAAGTAGATATTTAAACACAGGTATTCTTATCTCTAAGATCAACATGTGTATATTTTGTTTTGATTTCCAGTAGAGCATCCCAGTCCAAAAATAAGTTGCTTTTTTTTTTTTAACATTTTGGTGTTCTTGCCAAGTCTTGAAAGGTTACTTAATTCCGCAAGAAGTTCTAGTTCTGCATTTCCTTTCTCAGGATAATAAAGAATTTGATGGATGCCTGGATTTTCTCTTAAGTGCATGTAAGGATATATAAGGTTATTTAGAGAAAATTTCAAATTAGCAGTCTTCCTTATTTTTTCATCACCCTGGCCCCATGTGGAAGCTTAAAATAGCAATTTCTAATTTAAACTATGATTGACATTGTTTTTAAAAACTGTAATAAATATACAAAATTTGAACTTCTTGGGGTCAGTGAGGTATTTGAGTTCAAATATCACTTTGCAGATGGCTTGCTACTTGACTGATTAGTTATAAGTAACATGTTTCTACTGTATATCCAAGAAGTTAACTACCTTTATGCATCAAACGCTTACTTAGCTCTCATTGCTGATCTTTTATCCTTGGAAATTATGAAAAAGCAGAATGGTCTCAAGTAATCTGATTTGTAAATTAGAGATTGCTAAACAAAGAAGTTATGAACTTTTGAGGAATCTTAATTACCAAGGACAGAATGTAACACCAAAAAGTAAATGTAGTCCTAGGACAGAAGATCACACCCTGAACAAAATGTTTATTATTACTGCAACCTTTCGACTTACTATTACTTTTCCAAGCAAATTTTATTCTAAGAGATGTAAGGGAATCCAAGAATGAAATCTGTTTGTCAGATATGTTTATTGGTCAGCATAATACTTTTTTTAAATGTTGTTATTTATTTCTTTTGAGATTAAGAGAGACAGAGTGCAAGCAGAGGAAAGGTCTCGAGAGAGAGAGAGATACAGAATGAGAAACAGGCTCCAGGCCCTGAGCTGTCAGCACAGAGTCCAACATGGGGCCTTAAGTCCTGAACCCTGAGACAAAGTTGGAAGCTCAATCGACTTAGCCACGCAGGTGCCCCTGGCCAGCATAATATTTTAACAAATAAGTCAACATCTCAAATCTTGGAGGGGCACCTGTCTGGCTCAGTCAATAGAGCATGCAACTCTTGACTAGGGGTTGTAAATTTCAGCCCCATGTTGGGTTTAGAGGTTACTTAAAAATAAAATATTTAAAAAATAAAATAAAATATTGGAGACAAAATCCAGAATTGATGAATTACCTATTTTTAAAATAGAATAAGAGGGAGGGACTAAAAGGGTGACATAAAAGGCTCTTGAACAGTCCCCCGACCCCCAAGAATGAACTGAATGTACAGCTTCACAGGGAGCAATTTGAAATCCGGTAACTGGATGAAGGAGTCCTTCCCATTAGGCAAATGAGAATATACCCACTAGACAAGAGGTAGGAAAGGTTAACCATAACCCCCACCCAGACACAGCGCCATAAAATGAGTAGGGAATGCCCAACTCTCAGCTTCTTCCTGGGAAGCAAAATGTTTGAAACACACAGCTAGTGCCCCAATTTGTAAGACTTTCATTTGAGGGATGAGACCCCAAAATGCCATGCTGTGAAAGACAACATGGAGGCCACTGATAAGTTGCACAGCACTCTACCCTCTCCTTTCTGTTTAAAAATCTGTCTGGGGGTGGAGGGCAGAGCCTGGGCAGCTCAGTCCCTTAGGCTTCTGACTCTTGGTTCCGGTCAGGTCATGATCTCACGGTTCCTGAGTTGGGGCCCCATGTTAGCTCTGTGCTAACAGTGCAGAGCCTGCTTGGGTTTCTCTCGCTCACGCTCTCTCTCAGGCCCTCGCCAGCGCTCTCTCTCTCTCTCTCTCTCTCTCTCAAAATAATTAACTAACCCTCCCCCTCCGTTAAACCCCACAAAACTTCTAAGTTGGGGTGGGGGGGTTAGGAACGAAAGGTGGCTTAGTTGTTTAAATCTCTGACTTTTCATCTCAGCCCAAGTCTTGATCTCAGGGTCATGAGTTTAAGCCTGGAGCTGGGCGTGAAGCCAGCTTTAAAAATAAACAAAAACAAACAAATATCTGTTTTACAAACCCTCTGTGTGACAGGTTTAGTTGCAGTAAACTCGGGAGGTGGAGCAGTCCATTCTCCCTGAAACTCGTCCTTTTCTTTTTTTTTTTAATTTTAATGTTTTTATTTATTTCTGAGAGAGAGAGCGAGCGTGAGCAGGGGAGGGTCAGAGAGAGGGAGACACAGACTCTGAAACAGGCTCCAGGCTCTGAGCTGGCAGTCAGCACAGAGCCCGACGCGGGGCTCGAACCCACAAACTGTGAGATCATGACCTGAGCCGAAATCAGACGGTTAGCCAACTAAGCCACCCAGGCGCCCCAAAACTCGTCCTTTTCACAGCCCTTTTACCTGGGTCCTGCTTTTCCTTTGCGAGCCTCTCAGGATTTACTGCAAAGGAAAATCAGGCGTGTCTTCCGTGGGGGCCCGTGGGAGACGGTGCTGCGCATGCGCACAATTTCGGAGGCGGCCTCCCTCAGGCGCCGGGGCTCTCCTTACACAGGGGAGCTGCGCTCAGATAACGCGGAGTCCCCGTTACACAGAGCAGGGATAGGCGGGCTAACGTAAGAAGCCCCTCTGAGAGGATAGCGGTCGGTCCTTAGAGTGGTTACCGCCAGAAGTCACAGCACGGGAGGCTCCTTGAATCTGGTTACCGAAGTTTCCAGAAGCGAAGCAGCGAAATGACAGGCGTGGCTCCCGCGAGAGCCGCAAAGGCCAGCTCACCTCGCTGGCAAGTGTTCGAGAACACGACGCGAGCATCAGCCAGTTTCCAGCAACAGCGGTGGCTCCACTTGCCAGCACGGACTGCCCTCAGGTTCTCTTCAGATTTACAATATAGATGCCGTTACTTTTACTTTTGTAGATGATTGTTCCGTTTTGGAGTTAAGGTTGTGTTATACCCACATCGCAGTATCCTCACCGACCAGAGACCACCTGGGGGACCGAGTCACGCATGCAAAGGCAAAGGGCTTTATTACGGGCTCGAGCTCGGGCTCCCAGACTTCACCTGCGCCGTGGATCCGTGCTGAGAGCCCCGAGCAAGGGCAGAGTAGGGTTTTTATGGGGTTTGTGACGGGGGAGTTACAGAAGTTGTGACGTGGGAACAGTGATCCAACCATAATTATACAACATCACTGACAGCGGGTTTGACCATACACATTGTCTAGAGTATTCGTTACTTTTGGCGAGACCCAGTTACAACATTTAGAGTGCTTTTAAATTCAACCAATTACAGAGCGAGCCTGGGGTCTTGTTTGGCGCCTAATGGGTTAACTTTAACAGTAGGTAACAGAGTTGTATCTATAGTTGCTGGCCTTTCTTGACTGGGTGTTGCAAGGGTAGTGTGGTGGAGTGATGTGGTGGGCGGTTTCTCTGGCCTTGGGCAATGTGTAGCTGCCTGATACTTCCAGGGAAACTGAAACTTAGGCCTTCTAGCTTAGAGGGGAAACTTAAAACCTGTTATGGGGTCAGTCTGGTTTAAACTTGTGCCCTTACAGTTGGGGCTCCGTAAGTGGGTGTCTGCTGCAAGAAACGTGAGGACATCCTCCATTTACAGATATTAAGGACTCCAGCCGGTGTAAAAGTTTCTCTGTAAGTTAGGACTAGTGCCCAAAACAACTCCATACAGACCCTGTACTACCCATGATAGGTTGTTGCTTTCTGGTTACCACAAGGCTTACATAAAACTTAAATGCCTAAAGTCTTGACATTTAATAAAACCCTCTAGAGGAATGCTGGCAATTCAGGAGCAGGCAAAGGTCTGTTTTTGGAACTTCTATTGCGTTTCATAATTGTTAAAATATTCTCTTGTATTTTTATACTGTAGGCCATTCCCAAGCTCCTTAAGCTATTATAATATGCATGTGATGAGGGCATCATTATTATCCCTGCTATAGAAAAGAATATTCAAAGGGTAATGGTCAGTTCAAGGTTATAGAACAGAACTAGCAAGAGCCAGAAATAGGACACAAATCTCCCAAGTTATAATTTGGTATGTTTTGGACTAATAAAGCCCGCCTAATAATAAATGCAATAGTGATAAGTGCTGTACGGTATAAAAATCTACCGGAGAAGTACTGTGTGCATGCATGTGTGTGTTGTTTCTTAAGTCCCTGAACTCCCCAGTACATGGAATTTTAAAACTATGAGGTCAGCCTCTCAAATAATTTTTTGAAACAACTAAATTACCCCTATTTTTTTTTTTTTTAATGAAACTAATCTACCCAATAACCAAAGGTTTTGTTTTTCAGTTTCTGGAATTATTTTTATTCTAATAATAGTAAAGTAATATTATTATATGTATTTTTTCAGTGTAATATTTAAAAAAAGAGTAAAAATAGCTGTTTGGTAATAAACGTGTCTTCTTGGCAATAAACTTTTCTATATTCAAAATAGCTGATGGGGTGCTTAGGTGGCTCTGTTGGTTAAGCGTTCAACTATGGATTTCAGCTCGGGCCCTGATCTCACATTTCCTGAGCTCAAGCCCTGTGTCCGGCTTTATAATGACAGTGTGGAGCCTGCTTGGGATTCTCTCTCAGCCTCTCTCTTTGCCTTTCCAGGGCTTATGCTGACTCGCTCGCTCTCTTTCTCTCTCTCTCTCTCTCTCAAAATAAATAAACTTTTAAAAACATAACTGAAGTAAACCCCCTAAATTGAATTAAGATGAGTATGCTTGATTCCTATATCCCAATACTGCAATTTTATGAAAAGATATAGAATCAAAAAATATTTTAAGCAGGAAAACATGGTTCTATTCATTTCTCTTATAATATTGTTTCACACTTACTTGATCCTTGTTGCACTTTTACCAGCCATATTAATATCCTCCTCTTTTATAAGTTTTTTACATAGCAAAAACTATGATGCTAATAAAGAATGATTTTAATATTATTTCACTTAAATTGAACCTTTATTTAGACTCATATCCTAAAAGAACTGTTATATCTTGTATTTCATACTCTATAAAATTTTCATGCATCCCTACTCTTGTTTCCCAAAGGCACTGGGAATAGAAAAGCTATAATATTTGAGAATAAATGAACCTGTCACAGTCGTAGCATGGCTGAGCTAGTAACTCTAAAAACTCTGTTTTTATTCTACCAAGAACAGTTTGTTGTAGTATTTCCAAATCAATTATTTTTACAACATTGCATTTGAGTGACTCAGATAAATTGTAAATTTGGTCCAACTTCTATTGCTTTTCCATTTGATATCCTTCTATACATATTTCTCTTTTCCTAAATATTGAAACTTTTCAACTACCTTTAAAAAAATTCTGAATTGAAACACAGTACTTCTTTGATATATTTATACTAAAGTAATACTCATCATAATAGTTTTGGATTTATTAAACAAAAAAGAAATAAAAGGAATACATACTTGTTTAAAAATTGTCCAGGTGCTTGAGAAGAGTAAAAAGTTAGTGCAAAAAAATATTTCCTAAACCATGAAAGATACTTGATAAGTTCAATTCTTCATTTATGAATGTTCAATAATTTTGAAATTTTTGTTTTGCATTTTTAGTTGCTTGGTTTCCCCAAAGAAGACATGTTTATAACATCGGGATATGCCTGAAATAATGAATCAGTGAGTATTCAAGGTCATTATTATATTCAAAAATATTAATAAAAATAATATGCGGCCAACACCCTATCATATATAATACTAGCTTAAGAAAGACTTATCATTAAGCTTTGCTCTGTTAAATAATTGATGGGATGGCTTGAGATGTCATTGCTTTCATAAAGTTCTAGCATTTACTCTCTAAGCCTCTTCATTTCTTGCCTTCATACAGTAAGATAGTATGGTTGAAGTAAGACCCAGAGAACTCCTTATATTCCTGCTGAGACTTATACTTTCCTTTACTTCCACCTAAATGTTCTGCTGAAGAGCCACTGCCATAAAGGAGACTATAAAGAGCAATGTAAGCCACATAAACATGACCACCGTGACTAATTCTCTAATTTAGCTAGGGAGTTAGATTCATCATGTCCTACATTCTAGGTTTTCTGAGTTCCCACAAATACCTCAAGCTTCCCAAATTCCTTAACATCTGGACACTCAAAATGACCAGCACGTTGATTGATCTCTATGCCTTCACATAATATAACTTGATTTCTTCCTGTCTGAAGTCATCTCCTCCCTTAATATTTCTCCTCATTCAGTGAGGGTTTTAGTGCATTTCATTGTATTTCACCAATTGTATATTTTATCATTTATGATCATTCAGTATAAACATATTATCTATTCTCTATACTTTCTGCATTTCCTCTCTTATTTTTTTAATGTTTTATTTTATTTATTTATTTATTTATTTATTTTTTGAGAGAGAGAGAGAGAGTGAGAGCCTGAGTATGAGTGGGGTAAGGGCAGAAAGAGGGAAAAAAGAATCTGAAGCAGACTCCAGGCTAAGCTGTCAACACAGAGCCCAATACAGGGCTCAAATTCATGAACTGAGAGATCATGACCTGAGTCGAAGTCAGACACTTAACCAACTGAGCCACACAGGCGTCCCTTGACCACCTCTCTTTTAATGAACTTTTCTTCTATCTTCCCTCAGACATTCTAATTGTCATACGTAGATTTTTAAAATTTTTTTAATTTTTTTATTTATTTGAGAGAGAGAAACAGTGTGAGCAGGAGAGGGTCAGAGAGAGAGAGACAGAATCCAAAATGGGCTCCAGGCTCTGAGCTGGCTGTCAGCACAAAGCCTGACACAGGCCTCGAACCCATGAACTGTGGGACCATGACCTGAGCTGAAGTTGGACGCTTAACCAACTGAGCCAGCCAGGCACCCCAGATTTTTAATTAACATAACCAAACCACCTCCTGAATCTCAATTTCAGTTATCTCCCTATCACCTTCTATTTTTATAATTTAATCTTTCAAATGCCTTGATTCTAAAATTTTAATAGACTTCTCCATGACCTACAAACTACTGATTTTTTCATTTTTCATCAATCAGCCTCTCACATCCTCACTTCTCTGCAGAGAGGTCTTAGAACCAATTGTCCACATGTTTAATTATCCCCTTGCATGTACCCTCCAGTTTGATCTGTCTCTCTTGATTAAACTCTTGAAGCTGGGGTATGTGGACTACAACTTCACTTGAATTAAACTTTCTGCTTTGTAAAGCAGCATGTAAATATAGCGGGGTACATGCATGCACGCCGCACACACACACACACACACACACACAACTTTTTAAAATCAATGTAACTCTGAAGTGGGGTCTCCTATACTTATCCTATGAATTCATTTTTCTACTTTTCTATGAAACTAATTCTCCAAATCTTCCCAGTCCTAAGTCAGTTGACAATTTTGTTTCTTATACCACTGAGCTAATTCAGGCAATCAAGAAGTTTCCCACATCTATCCAGTGCCAAATTTATTAAACTTCTTTATTCTATCTTTTCCCCTGTTACACTAGATGAATCATAAATGCTTCCATCCAAGATTAGATTCTCCACTTGTGCATTGAATCCCACTGGTGCATCTATACAAAAAAAAATTCCGATTTGCAAGTTTCCCTTTCTTCCTGAATAGCAGTTCATATCAACATTAGGAAACACTGTATTATATGTCACACAAAACAATTGAACAAATAACAATCTTAATATCTTCCTCCAAGCACCACTATATCCTTTTATGTGCTTCTGTGATATAGTAAATCATCAAAAAGAGTGCTCAGTTCACATGGTCTTTCTTTTTCTTCTATTGAAATCTCTTGAATCCAGGCCAGATCCTTGAGTTTATCATACAGTAGAATGAAGCTACTGTGCTTATTTAATAACAAGTTTCACTTTACAGTTCATTCAGCATATTAGCTGCATTTGACATCGATTGGTTTTCTGTGATTACCACTTTCTCTTTGCTGCCATATTACTACACTGATCATTTTAAATATTTGTATGTATTTTATGCCTCCCCCAAATCTAAATTCTGTAATAACCCAAGAAAATTAGCCTCCTCATGGTATATATTCTCTTCCTATTTGTTTTAATAGAACTTATTTTTAGAGTAGTTTTAGGTTCATAGCAAAATTAAGAGGAAGTTATAGAGTTCCCATATATCCCCTGCCCCTCCATGGATAGTCTTCTCCATTATCAAAATCCGCCACCAGTGTGGTGCATTTGTTACAATCAATGAATCTACATTGACACATTATCACTCCAAACCAACTCTTGGTTTTGTACAGGCTATCAATAAGGATATGGAGCTATTTATTTTCTCATGCATTCTTTATTACAGTATCATACAGAACAATTTCATTGCCATAAAAATTTTCTGCACCACAGCTATTCACCTTTAACCCCACCCAAACCCTGGCAATTCCTGATCTTTTTATTGTCTCTATAGTTACATAGTTGGAATCATACAGTGTGTAGCCTTTCCGCACCAGCTCCTCCCAATCACTAATGTGCATTTAAATTTTCTCCATATCATTTCTTTTTTAATTCTGAACAATATTCCATTATCTGGCATTACCACGCTTATCTACTTCCCTACTGAAGGACATCTTGTTGTTTTTGTGTGAGCATAAGTTTTAAATTCCTTTGGGTAAATATCAGGAGATCAATAGATGGGTCTTATGGTAAGAGTATGTTTAGTTTTATAAGAAACCTTCAAACTGTATTCCAAAGTGGCTATACCATTTTGTTTTCCTATTACCAATGAATGAGAGTTCCTGTTGCTCTGTATACTTGCCAGCGTTTAATATTGTCACTCTTTTGGATTTTTGCCAGTCTTAAAGGTATTTCATAGTCATTTTAGTTTATAGTTCTCTGATAGTATATGATGTGGAATATCTTTTCATATACTTATTTATCATATCTATATCTTATTTTGTAAGTGTCATTAAGTCTTTGGCCCATTTTTTAATCAGGTTGCTTTCTTTTTGTTTCATTTTATGGGTTCACTGTATATTTTGATTAACAATCCTTTATAAGATTTGTCTCTTACAAATATTTTCTCCTAGCCTGTGGCTTGTCTTGTAAATCTCTTGATGCTTTCTTTTTCAGACTAGAGGTTTTAATTTTAAGAAACTCCACCTTATCAATTCTTTCTTTCATGGATCATATCTTTAATGTTGTCTTTTATGTTTTTCATTTAGGTCTGTTGATTCATTATGAGTTAATTTTGTGAAGGATGTTAAGTCTGTGTCTAGTTTCTTTCTTTCTCTCTTTCTCTTCTTTATTTCTTTTTTCTTCCTTTTTTTTTTTTTTGCATGTAGATGTCTAGTTGTTTCAGTGGCATTTGTTAAAAAGATGATCTTTAATACACTGCATTTTACTTTGTCGAAGATCAGTTGCACCTATTAATGTGGACCTATTTCTGGGCTCTCTGTTATGTTCTATTGATCTCTTTGTTCTCTTGCCAGTACAATTGGTCTTGATTACTGTGTGTTTATAGTATAACCTGAAATTGGGCATTGTCAGTCCTCCATCTTTGTTCTACAATATTGTTTTGGATACTCTAGGTTTTTTGCCACTCCTTGTAAACTTTAGAATCATTTATTTTTTTATATCCTCAAAATAACTTGCTGAGATTTTGATTGGAATTGCACTGAATTTATAGATCAAGCTGGGAAGAACTGACATATTAACAGTATTCAATCTTTCCATACATGAATGTGGAATATCCCTTCATTTATATAGTTCTTCTTTGATCTATTTTATTAAAGTTATATCATTTTTCTCATATAGATTCTGCCCAAACTTTTTAATACTTAAGTACTTTGGTTTTTTGTGAGATTAATGTATATGGCATTGTGTTTTTCATTTCAAATTCTACCAGCTTACTGCTGATATATAAGAAAGCAATTCACTTTTTGTATTAGCTTTGTATGCTGCAACCTTCTTATAGTCAATTAGTTCCAGGAGACTTTTAGTAGATTCTTTTGGATTTACAGATAGAAAATTATGTTATCAAGAAATACTCTTGTATTTTTTCCTTCCCAATTCTTTCTTATTATATTAGCTAGGACTTCTAATATGATGTTGAAAGCAGTGGTAAGAGGGCATATCCTTGCCTACTCCATGATTTTAGTGGGAAAGCTTAAAGTTTCTCACAATTACATTTGATATTAGCTGTAGGATTTTGGCATATATTATTTATCAAGTTGAGAAAAGAGTTTACTGTGACTTTTTATTATGGATAGGTGATGGATTTTTGTCAAATGCTATTTTTACATAATTGACTAACACATTTCTAAAAAAATAATGGACTTTATTTCAGTCATAACATTAACTCAAGAGATGTTTCAAAAACAAAAACAAAAAATGTGATGGTTAACACCCAATCTTCCATTGCACTGGCTATACCAAAAGACTTTCTTAGCTTCATTCAGATGAATAATTGTACATATAAATTTAGGGTTACTTGAGTTGATACATAGATGTTACCTCCCTGAAATATTTGCTCTTTCAGAGATATTCAGACATTGTCATAGCTCTGAAGCATTTGCACCAATGTCTATTTGGTTCTCAAAGACGTGACAGCAATCTGGAGAAATGCAATTTCTTATGTAAAGTTATGAGTGAGAAAACCCAAAGAGTTTTAACTCAGGAAGCTCTGTCCTGTTTGACTGGAAGGATTTTATTTAAATGTGATAATGTTCAATGAGACTACTCACTTTATTTTTTTTTATTTTTTTTAATGTTTATTTCTAGGAGAGAGAGAGAGACAGCGTGAGCAGGGGAGGGTCAGAGAGAGAGGGAGTCACAGACTCTGAAACAGGCTCCAGGCTCTGAGCTGGCAGTCAGCACAGAGCCCGACGCAGGGCTTGAACCCACAAACCGCGAGATCATGACCTAAGCGAAAGTCGGATGTTTAACTGACTGAGCCACCCAGGCGCCCCAAGACTACTCACTTTAAAGGGGAAAAAAAAAAAACGCTTACTTAAGTCACTTATTTTCTTGGAGTAGATCCTGAGGCAAGGATTCTAGTTCAGATATTATTTGGGGAACACTTTGGGAGAAAGAGAATTGAAAAAGCAAGAAAGAGTAAAAGAAGAAAGTTGAACAAGAGTGTATTTTTAGCTGTAGAAACACATACAATTTCTGGAACACAGATTGTACAATTTACCACCTTGAGGCAATGGACTGCCCTTTGATTATCCCTGTGTCGTTCAGGCATTAGGGGAGATCTGGGTGAGGTAGCTCCCATTTGACCATGATCCGTTCTTAAGTAGGAACCCTAAGTTTGTATTAGGCAACATTAACAGAGTGGGAGGTGATGCTTATATAGCCTATATATGTCAATTTCCCTACAAAGAAATGCTTTTCTCCCCCCCCCCTTTTTTTTCATTTTGGATATGGCCCACAATTTTTTTTCTTTGCTTAGCAGTCAGTATACCTTAGTAAAAGTGAGCTCAGCCCATCAGCCAAATTAAATCTAACAAGTCCAGAGATTTCCATTACACTTGAGCATCCCTCAATCCGTGTAAGATAGAGATTACATTTCAGAAAGATAAGAGACTCAAAGAGTTTCTGCTGTCACTGCTTAGAACATGGAATTAGTACCTCTAAGCATTGCAAAGAAGTGGTAACCAAGGTGTATATGCAGCATCCAAAACACTAAGTCATTTTCCTTGGTGGTTTCTGTGTGAGTAAATTATTTGAAATAATGATAAATATATTTTTAAAAGCTATTTTTTTCATAGGGCATCTGTATAGAAGAAAATAATTTTTAATTATTTGTTTCCTTTATGTGATATATTATTCTATCTTATATCATGCCATAATTAAAATGTTTAAAAAAGACATAAAAATATCATTACTATGGTTATGTTTTGCTAAGATTGTATGTATGTATGGCAGAAAAGAAAACTTTGACTTCTCAATGCTTTTAATAAGAATACAAACCTAATGAAGCTTTACTTTGTCAAATTCCTGTTTTTTTCAGACTCTTATCCACATTGTGCTTTTTGTATAAAACAACTAGCCTTTGATGCTATATGATTATAAATTTGGTATTTGTCACCTTTCCCTCAAAACAAAGGGATCTTATCATTCTTTTTTATATACTCATTCCTTAAAACAGTAAAAGCATTTTCCCCATTCCTATTCAGTCATCCCACATTTTTTTCCTTTTGGTTAATTCCTACCACAGTAAAGTTGATTAATACCCTCTCAGACACTCAGGCCAAATGAATGACATCATATTCTCCTCCTCCTCTTCTTCTTTTCTTTCTTTCTTTCTTTCTTTTTCTTTCTTTCTTTTTTTTTTTTCAAATTGATTCACAAAACTTTACTCTTTCAAATTTATAAAATTTTCATTCCCACTTTCGTTACTCTTGCCTAGGAATTTTTTTTGAGAGTTTGCTTTCCATGTGTATTTGCTTCCCCTTAAAATCTATCCATAAAATTGCTACAGTACCTGCTGTAATGTTGATTTTGGTAACAACCTGGATGTCAGTATTCTATTTAAGACCTTTTCCTACCTCTCCATTGCCTGGTTAATAATAGTACACCTTCCTGGAACAACATGTAAGACATTGGAATATGGCTGCTATGTTGCTTATCATTCTGAATCTATATATATCCTCTAGGTCTGCCCTATGATCCTACTTCCCAACCTCAGGATAATCTTTCATTTATCAGAAATATGATTCTTTTCATGCCTACTCTATTCTTCATTTTCTTTCTACTTGAATAACTTGATCTTTTATTCATACATCCCTCAACCGTTACTTGTGAAGGAAGCATTTAAGAGTTAGTAGTTACATATGCTGTCATTTCTTTCTCTGCCTGCACACTTTTTGCTAGTTCTTAAAATGAGACTCTGCCAGTGCTAAACTTTCTATTTTGGTGTTAATTAACTCTTAATTAGTGTTGATCTTTATATAGAAATGTGAGATAGTAATGATTATCTTTCAGGAATTTTAAGAGATTTTTCATTGTATTTTAGCTTCTTATTTTTCTTGTTCAAGAAAGTTGTCAGCCAAGCTATCGTTCTTTGGAGAAAATATGTATTATTGTTATTATTGTTATTATTTTATTTTGCATACCATTTGGTCTCTTATTCCATTGTGTTTCTGTAATTAATTATGATGATGCATAGGTGCTGGTTTATTTTTAAAACGCTCAAGATTAACTGTGCTTCCTAAATCTGAAAGTACATGGTTTCATTTTATCTATAATATGCTTAGCATGTCAGTTTAAAGGTGGTTTTACTCATTCTTTTGAAGCAACTTCTATTACGTACTTCATTTTTCATAACCTTTTCTCATTCTGTTTCTTAATGTTTCTGTGAGGTTTCTGCATTTGACCAATTCTCTATTATACCTGATTTGCTATTCAGTTCACTATTGCACATTTAATTTTGATGTGTTTCTTTTTCAAATCCATATTATTTACTTACTTACTTACTTATTCACTTATTTACTTATTTATTTTTACAGAGGTACTTTTTTTGTTATATTCTATTTTTTAAATTAATTTAAGTATTTTAGAAATACATATTTTATATCTCGATGTCTAAACTTGTGTACTTTGTTTCCTTTCACTTTTTTTATTTTTATATATGTATGTAAATTTTTTCCCAAGTTTTTATGCAAATTTCAGTTAGTTAACATACAGTGTGATATTACTTTTAAGTATAGAATTTAGTGATTCATCCCTTATGTATAACATCTGGTTCTCATCACAAGTGCCTTCCTCAATACCCAACACCTATCTATGTATGTATTTATCATACTGACAGATGAGTTGACTCTTGTATCATTAGTTGTGTAACATTTTACTTAAGTGCATTTGTGACAGCTTCTGCTGTCAATTGCATCACTTAGAACATCAAGTGCATCACTAGGATGTAACTGCTTTGTATATTAATTGCTCAGTTACAGGATTCTGAATAGACATACCTGCTTAGTGATGATTTCTTGTTTTCTCCCATGGAATCAAAGCAGACAGGCAAGTTTCCTTTCTCTAGACCACTCTTTAATTGAGAGATATATACTTTATAATTACTTCTTATAATTCCCACCCTTGTTACACAATTCCCTATCATAGTTTGTCCCAAAACCTTACCTCCTGACTTGCATCCCCACCCCCTACCCCCGGCATGCAAACACATCATAGGTATACAGTCATAGGTATTCAACACAAGCTTTTTTGTTAATAAGATGGGCAAACTCCCCTAGGTGTCACATCATAAAATTATGCATTTTAACCTTGTACTTATTTTCTTGCAAACTAACCAGCATATTTAAGACTGCTTGGTTATTTCAACCCCAGATTTTTGGTGTTCTTGCAATAAGAATTTCAGATTAGCTACTTTGTTATGTTGTTAGAACCAGAGCCACTCCTACTCTCAATAGCACTTTGCATCCTTTTACAATGTACTGTTATTTGTTAACTATGTTGTGCACTCTTTTTGTCCCAAGCTATAGTGAAAAAAATATAACTGGATAATGCAATTTGTTATAAGAATTGATGAGTAGAACTAAAGGATCAACTTAATGTGCCCAATATTATTTTTTATGCTTTAGCTTTGTTCATTAGTCCATTTATACAGTAATAGTTTGTATAGAACACAATTCATTATTTTTATTATTATTTTATTTCTTAAATAGAAAACTAAAGAATATTTGTTCATTATCACATACTAAAGGCTAGATTTGTAAATTTGCTAGCAACTCCAGAATTACAGTAGTGTAACGTAACTAAGGGCTTATTATTCACTACCACTGTGCGCATATTAGCAAGGGGCTCTGTTCAAGTAGTCAGTCCAAGATCTAAGTTGATGAACACTCATTAATCTGCTTTCCCTGTAGAAATAGAAAACCTGAACAGACCCATAAAGAGTGAAGAAATTGAATGTTACCAAAAATCTCCCAACAAATAAGAACCCTGGACCTGATGGCTTCCCTGAGGAATTCTACCAGACCTTTAAAACAGAATTAATCCCAATTCTTCTCAAGCTATTCCAAAAAATAGAAATCGAAGGAAAACTCCCGGACTCATTTTATGAAGCCAGCATCACTCTGATTCCCAAGCCAGACAGAGATCCAGCAAAAAAAGAGAACTACAGGCCAATATCCTTGATGAATACGGATGCAAAAATTCTCAACAAGATCCTTGCAAATCGAATCCAGCAGCATATAAAAAGAATCATCCACCAAGATCAAGTGGGATTCATTCCTGGGTTACAGGGCTGGTTCAACATTCGCAAATCAATCAATGTGATCCATCATATCAATAAAAGAAAAGATAAAAACCATATGATCCTGTCAATAGATGCAGAAAAAGCATTTGACAAAATACAGCATCCCTTCTTAATAAAGACTCTCGAGAAAGTTGGGATAGAAGGAACCTACTTAAACATCATCAAAGCCATCTATGAGAAGCCTTCAGCTAACATCATCCTCAACGGGGAAAAACTGAGAGCTTTCCCCCTGAGATCAGGAACACGACAGGGATGTCCACTCTCACCACTGTTGTTTAACATAGTGCTGGAAGTCCTAGCATCAGCCATCAGACAACAAAAGGAAATCAAAGGCATCAGAATTGGCAAAGAGGAAGTCAAACTTTCACTCTTCGCAGATGACATGATACTCTACATAGAAAACCCGACAGACTCCACCAGAAGCCTACTAGAACTGATCCAAGAATTCAGCCAAGTTGCAGGGTACAAAATCAACGTACAGAAATCGGTTGCATTTTTATACACCAATAATGAAGCAACAGAAAGAGAAATCAAGAAACTGATCCCATTCACAATTGCACAAAAAACCATAAAATACCTCGGAATAAACCTAACCAAGGATACAAGAGATCTGTATGATGAAAACTATAGAAAACTTATGAAGGAAATTGAAGAAGACACAAAGAAATGGAAAAACATTCCATGCTCATGGATAGGAAGAATAAATATAGTTAAGATGTCATTACTACCTAAAGCACTCTACACATTCAATGCAATTCCAATCAAAATTGCACCAGCATACTTCTCAAAACTAGAACAAACTATCCAAAAATTTGTATGGAACCACAAAAGACCCCGAATAGCCAAAGTAATACTGAAAAATAAAACCAAAACGGGAGGTATCACCATCCCAGACTTCAGCCTCTACTACAAAGCTGTCATCCTCAAGACAGTATGGTATTGGCACAAAAACAGACACATAGACCAATGGAACAGAATTGAGAACTCAGAAGTGGACCCAAAAGTATACAGCCAACTGATCTTTGACAAAGCAGGAAAGAATATCCAATGGAAAAAAGACAGCCTTTTTAACAGATGGTGTTGGGAGAACTGGACAGCAACATGCAGAAGAATGAAACTAGATCATTTTCTCACACCATGCACAAAAATCAACTCAAAATGGATAAAGGACCTGAACGTGAGACAGGAAACTATCAACACCCTAGAGGAGAAAGCAGGAAACAACCTCCTTGACCTCCACCGCAGCAACTTCTTACTTGACACATCCCCAAAAGCAAGGGAATCAAGAGCAAAAATAAACTGTTGGGACCTCATCAAGATTAAAAGCTTCTGCACAGCCAAGGAAACAACCCAGAAAATTAATAGGCAACCAACGGAATGGGAAAAGATAGTTGCAAATGACATATCAGATAAAGGGTTAATATCCAGAATCTATAAGGAACTCACCAAACTACACGCCCGAAAAACAAACAACCCAGTGAAGAAATGGGCAGAAGACATGAACAGACACTTCTCCAAAGAGGACATCCAGATGGCCAACAGACACATGAAACGATGCTCAGCATCCCTCCTCATCAGGGAAATACAAATCAAAACCACACTGAGATACCACCTCACGCCAGTCAGAGTGGCTAAAATGAGCAAATCAGAGAACTCTAGATGCTGGCGAGGATGTGGAGAAACGGGCACCCTCCTACACTGTTGGTGGGAATGTAAACTGGTACAGCCCCTCTGGAAAACAGTGTGGAGGTTCCTCAGGAAACTAACAATAGAACTCCCCTATGACCCAGCAATAGCACTGCTAGGAATTTACCCAAGGGATACAGAAATGCTGAGGCATAGGAGCACATGTACCCCAATGTTCATAGCAGCACTCTCCACAATAGCTAAAACATGGAAAGAGCCTAAGTGTCCATCAACAGATGAATGGATCAAGAAGATGTGGTTTATCTATACAATGGAATACTACATGGCAATGAGAAAGAATGAAATCTGGCCATGTGTAGCAACATGGATGGACCTTGAGGTGTTATGCTGAGCGAAATAAGTCAGGCAGAGAAGGACAAATATCATATGTTTGCACGTATAGGAGGATTAGGAGGAACTTGACGGAGGAACAAGTTGGAGAAGAAGGGGGTAAATGGTGGGGGAAACGGAGAGAGGCAAACCATGAGAGGCTCTTGAATGAGCACTGAGTGTTATGTGGAAACTGATTTGACAATAAACTATTTGTAAAAAAAAAAAAAAAAATCTGCTTTCCCTGTAAACAACTTACGCACAATGTTCCCAAATAAGACAAATTTTCTATTCAGTTATGAGACTGAACTCAGAGTCCAGAATCTCTGAACAATGATTTGTGTCTTCATGAAAGAAGGGGGACACTTGATAAAAACTTAGTTCTGCTTTCTGGAAAAAGCTTACATGTTTGTTTTTATCCAGAATCACTGTTTCCACTTTCTATGATATCTCTCATTTACTGTTTTGGCCTTAGTATCTTGATAAGAAAAAAAAAAAAAACATATTTATCCTATTTCCTGCCAGTAGATTAGGGGGGGCCCAAGGCAACTTTAAATCTCTAAAATTCTTAGCCTCTTCATTAATACAAACTGATCAATATAACTTTTTTTAAAACTTAATCGGCTTCATATTTATTCTTTATTTAGAATAGCACCCACAATAATAACTATACTCGATAATTTACATAATTTACTTCTTATATCTATACTCATTTTTACTTTATACAGCCCTTATGATTTAAACTCAGATAGCTTAAGCCCACAATGCTAGAATGGGATAAATAATTAATATATTTTCTCTGAAGAATGTCCAACTGAAACAAAGCACTGTATACCACACTATTAGTAGCCCTTTATGTGAAACCTTATAATCTGGACAGAAGTTTGAATAAGTGTGATATGCAGACAGTTGGTTTTATAATCAGTGTAATGATGAGTTTTAAATGTTTTTGGGTGCCAGAGCTTTCTTGATTTTAGAAAATGGGTGTGAGAAGCATGTGCTTCTTCAAATTATCATGGTTTTGTACTTTCCATCCCTTTTCATTCTTTTTAGCAAACCTGAAATTAATCTCTGACTTCTTTTTTGGAGTCAGTAGCTAATGGCACACATTACTAACGTTTTGTTTTTCAAGCTGTTACTCAAAAGATAAAATGTCATTACATCCATGATCTGTCTTCCTTGCTATCAGAAGTAACCATTTTACTAGTTTCTTTGTCACCATATTGCTTGAATCACTATTTTTCCATGCTGCAATAACAATTTCTCCCATTTTGCTCACTGTAGGACTTTCAGAATATGTCCCATATTGTACTTATCTGTAACAGCAGTATTTCCTTCTGTTACTACCTATTTCTGTTCATATCAGGATGGGGTCACTTGCATGGAGTTAGCAAACTGCTTCCACGTTTCAGTGGATAGTGAAACAAAAGTTATTACATATTCATACTACTTTTCCAAAATGAGTTGTTTTGTTGCATATTAGCCTTGAATATAAAAGAGGATATAGACCAATTCCCATTTTCATCTTGATAGTGCTTCAAAGATCACTAAGGCAGGAGAAAGGGACTAGATAAATAGCGCTGTGTTATGGCTACTGATGATTCTGCCCAGAATTGTCTTCCATCACTTAAACTGCTATACCATTGCCCAAAACAAGTCACAAGTTGATTCTTAACTTTAAAGGGAGAGAGAAACACCATCATATGCTTCGATGAAGTGATGACCCAGAAATTTTGATGGACAGCATTAATATCTAATACATTGTTTGTTTATATATAAATAGCACAAAAGAAAGTATGAAGATCTATACATAACAAATAAAGTCCAGGACTTATTCAGCATCATTTTTTAACAATACATACTCTCTTTTACTTTCAACTATTAATAAAGCTTTACAAAAAATTTAATTTTGTGATATTTGAGTAGTTAGTGAAAAATTGAAGATGTAAAATTTGTAAATTTGCAGGAGTTTCATTTTGTCATATCCATAAAGTTTAAAACATATCCTTAAAATTTCAAAAACACAACATTTTACTTTGGGATCTGGAGTTAAACCTGGACAATTGTATTTTTGTAAAAAACATTAGCAGTATGTGATTTGCCTGGAATATAGTAATCAAGTTTCCTTTGGAATAATCAATATGTTTCTGTTTTCGTTTGTAAAGTTCTTATATTTTTAGATGCATCCCACCAATGTCCTTTTTAACACTTTTAATGTTTTAAAAAGTCTGTAAGATGAGCTATTTGAATAAAGAAGAAGTAAATATTCCTTTTATTCTTTCAAATATTTTTTCAAGTTATCATCACTTCAAGAATCCCTCCAGGTACTTTTGATATGCCCTGTTTTCTTTGGTGCTGCTGAATGAACCAATTTAGATTCTTATTATAGGCTCAAAATGCCAAGCTTTTTTTCCACACAGTGATTCTGTTTGTGTTTTTGTTTATTGCTGTTATTGTTTCTTCCTCTCTCCCCTTCAGTATTAATTCAGATTCAGTGAGTGCCTGGCTTCCAGGCATTTGCATCGCAATAACTCCAAGTGGCAAGCTAGTAGGCTCTGGCCTGTAGCCAGAGGGGCCGAGCTTCCCTGAGCTTCCTTGTGCTTTCACTACTTCTTCAATGGATCTTTGGTATTAGCTTAAAAAGGTGCAATAAATCGGGCTGTTTCCTCAGTTGGAATGCTATGATTGAATTAAAGAACATTTTAATATTTTACATGAATCTCAGAACATCTGTTAAAATCTAGCTGAATATGCTGTGGTCTAATGGACTGGAAAAGCATTTTGTGACTGTCCACTCTAGTAATTTTCTCAGCTGCCTTTCTTATTGTTAATGTTTCAGCAATTGCGTTCTGTGTCACTGAGTGGTCAGAGCAATTTCCGCTCACAAGTCAAAGCTAAGCAGTTATCCTCTTTATCTTTTATTTTTTGAGGGGGGGGGTGGTGGTGAATTGTGGCAGATATCTTCATCTAAAATCCCTGAAGGCTCAAAAATGTTTGTGGCCAAAGAAAGCATGAAATCTAAACAGAAATTATTAGCCTACTTCAATAATCCTCTTAAGAATTTATATAACACATATATAAGAAGTATACTTGTTTTTTTTTTTCCAGAATTGAAGTCCAGAGAAAATAAATTTAAAAAATGGTTTGGATATTTTCTCTTTCACATATACACACAATAGAAAGGGAACAACTTTTCAATATTTCATGATTTCAAAATGAAATGTGAGGAAGATACTTTAAAACACTAGTTTCATCTATCACTAATGTAAATTTGTTCATTTGTCTATCAATTTAACAACTTCTTTTATTCTTTGCTACATTTCAGAAATGATACTAGGTTCTGTACTTAAAAATGGTTTGTAACATCCCTGATAAGAGAAACTAGGAAACAGATAATTAAATTGGATAAATATAAGTAGAGTACATGGGAACATTTGGTTGAGTCCAATACCAATTTACAACAAATGATTTTTTGTTGTCTCTCTTTCAATCTCAATTTTTGTCTCCTATAGGCAAGGAATCTATTCAAATTGTATTTAATTTAGTGTCTTGCATTTTGTATTGCAAATACATATCTTCTTAGTCTTTTTGTTAACTGAGTGGGTAATTTTTTTCTCTCTGACTAATGAATGAAAAGTGGAAGGGCCCATTTCATACTCAGTGAAATGTCTCTGAATAACACATTTAAAATTACCAGTCCCTCCCAATCAACAATCTTTATGAGACTGTTCACTTTATTTTCTGCATTGTATTTATTGACATTTAGAAAGCGAAGTATTTTTGTGTAATTGTTGTATGCTTTCCCATGCTCTGAAAGGCACACATTTGAATGTAAGATCAACAAAGGCAAAGTATTTCTTCAATTTTTCTACTGATTTTATTTTCTTTCCTTTTAGGTCTATAATAGAGCTTGGAATATAGAAAGTACAGAATAAAGTAGCAATTATCAGTGGAGAAAGGTATGTGATAAGGTGGAGTATAAGTATTTTCCAAAATGTTGGATATATACATATGCGTGGATGTACATGTACATATGCCTATATGTAAACATACATATACAAACACATGTACATACATATATATACACATATATTTTATTTCTTTTTATAGATTACTATATATGAAATGTACAAAATACACTTTTTAAATACAAAATGCTATACATGTATGGATAAAATACTAGTTGCACACACATACATAGACACTTGTTCCTGCGTGCTTGAGTTTTCATATTATTTCTCTTTAAATTGTTCATTTACATTGTACATATTTTTATATATGGTGTAGTCCACCACTAAATGCATTAAAGAAGTAAGTATAGAAAGGGAATTAACTTAAGGGCTTAGATGAGAATAGATTAATATTAAACCACTTAGAATGTTGCAGTTTAAGAGTTCAAAGATTACAGATTTCTGATTATGGTAACGTCTTGGTATGGCAATGGAATATGAAGTTAAAGTGGACTGCAGTGAAAATTGCTTCAGTGAATTAATTTAAGGATTTGTGAGGCCAGGTTTAATAGGCTGCCTATAGCTCTCGATATCAGGAAGGATGATGACAGGTTAGTCAATTAGAATAAAAGTGTCATGCAGGAGCCTAAGCTAATTTGGGAAAGTAACCATGAGTGTGGTAGAGTCATCAGATTACTATAGCTACAAAGATATTGAAATTCTGCAGTGTATTTTTACTAATAGCCTTAAAATCAACACATATTTTCAGCTTCCCGTCATTTTCCTTACCTCTGTTTTTCAAAGTGGATTCAGAGAAGTTCCTACTGTAGGGTCTGTCCCCTGTAGTTCTTAAGACAGTGTAGACGCAGAGCAAAGTAGTACCGAAACTCTAGTTCCTCTTTTCTCCTCCACCAATTAGGTATGAAGAATTCAGACTCCACAGACAATCATATAGTGTTATGACTACTCTAATGGAGAAAGAAAACATCCTTTACATTGATATTATTTTCCTATAATCATGACCAACATGTCATAGATTATTTTTTCCTTTGTGATGACACAGATTGATCTAAACCTTTCAAATTTTGACCTCCTGAAAACAATGCTGCATGACCAACCTCTAGATTCATACCTGTATTTGTTGCTGTTTTTGTTCTCCCTACTCAGAAGTAGCATTTGGGCAACAGACCATGATTATCCATTCCATGATTGAGGTTTCTGTGCCTGATTTATAAACATGTCATCCCTTGTTATCCCATTTTATACGATTGAATTCCTGATTTGGTTGCTTCTTTTCCAGGATCCTGTCAAATTTTCTTATATATATATATTTTTTATATATTGTAGACTATTTTCACTGAGGAAATAAAAGTTATTGTTACCAAACAATGTTTCATCTATTTGAAAACAAGCATGATATTTACATGGCTTTTTCCTTTCTTTAAATTTTCTGTTTTTGGACAAATCTTTTGATCTTCACTATCTTTGGTACATTATCCTTGACAGACAACACTTCAGAGAAAGAAACAAACAAAAGCTTGTTTATAATAATCTTCCTTATTCTACATATTGAGTAAAGAGTGAAAATTGCATACATTATTGGGACTTGCAACACACTGATGGACCCTCTGTCAGCTAGAAGGCTCATTTTTTTCATACTAATGTTAAACCAAGTGATACTTATTGTAAATTTTAGTTGTTTTACTGACTGAAGTATAATCATAACTATTCCTTGTTCCAGCCAAATTATATTCAGCCGATTTTTCTACATGCTCATATTCTTTTAGGGCCTTGACTCAAACATATAACTTACATTTATAAGGACCATTGTTCTTCATCCATGAAATCCATGAAATAGGCCAGTTCCTCATGTGTAACTTTAACCTCCTGAATATACTGAATGAATTCTACCAAATGGAATAAAAACCTGTTGAATGGAACATAAATTTATTTAAAAAAAATAAACAATTCTTAGAAGCCAGAAGGGAACTCAAACTTAGACTAAAAATAAGACAAAGATATTGAAGGAAATTAAAAAAGATTTTTTAACCAGGGCACCTGGGTGGCTCAGTGGGTTGAACATCTGACTCTTGATTTTAGCTCCAGTCATGATCCCAGGGTTGTGGGATTGAGCCTCACAATGGGCTCCATTCTGAGCATGGAACCTGCCTAAGATTCTCTCTCTAGGGGCACCTGGGTGGCTGAATCAGTTAGGCATCCGACTCTTGATCTCAGCTCAGGTCATGATCTCACAGTTTGTGACTTTGAGCCCTACATCAGGCTCTGCTCTGAATGCTTGGAAGCTGCTTGGGATTTTCTCTCTTGCTTTCTCTCTCTGCTCCCCTCCTGTTCATGTGCTCACTCTCTCTCAAAAATAGATAAAACTTAAAAATAAAAAAAGATTCTTTCCCCCTCCCTCTTCCCTCCTATATGTGGTCTTTCTCTCTCTCTCTAGAATAAGCAAAAAAAATTAAAATATGATATATCATATATATATGATATATATTAATATATAAATATAAATATATATAAATATATAAATATATATAAATATATATATAAAGATTTCTTAATCACGTAAACTGTGTACCAGGTATGAGGCATTTTTTTTTAACGAGAGAGAACGTAAACATATTCCATAAAAATCATTCTAGTTGACTTGAGGTAAAAACATCATGCTAAGTAAAATAAAATTTTCAGGAAGGAGAAATAAAAGAGAATGTAAGGAAAAGGAGAAAAGTTTAGCCCTACACATTTAGTCAAAGACAAGATATATGTGAGAAATTTATCTCTCAGAAAATTTAAGTATGACCTGATAGTGCATAATAACTCCAAGGCCCATCAGTTCCTGAATTTGAGTGGATGAAAGTAAAATTAATGACCAGTGTAGTGGCTCATCAGTCATGACTGATTTAGCTTTTTAAGACAGTGATTTAATTCTTAGCATTGGCTGGTAAAGGCAAAAGTTTTGAGTTATTTATTGCTTAGTTCAGAATTGAAATGTTTAGTGCAATAAGAGAACAAATAGGAACTAGCTAGTAGTTCCAGTTGCTCACTAAAAATCTAGAAATGAAAAGAAAAAAACTATTTGAACTCTGATGAAATTCAGATCCAAATAATGGGAAACAGAGTAACAATTGTTGGAAGAGATGGAACCTTATCAGGAGAGGACTATGAGATTTGATTGTTGAGAATATTCTGGGAAAGAAAAGTCTGGATTGTTTCCCTTCTGTCTTTAATGTTGTGACTCTGCAAGCCCAAAACTAAAGGTATGACAAAGCCATTATGAGGTTAAAGCTGAAAATCTGTCCCACATTTTACTCACACTTGCAAGCTACTGGGGATGTTCATGGTACCCTAAACCTCATAAGATAGCATAATGTATAAATAAAAAAATAATTTACTTATTTTGCACCACTGGCCCAGATCTTATAATCCTAGATTCTTGCCAGATCCATTCATATCAAGAAGGCAGCAACCCAGTAGAGCGAATAGGTAGGGTAATGTTAAGGGAATGCTGGCCTATTACTAGGCTAAAGAAACAAGAGTTTCGGGGTGGCTGTTCCTGCAGATCTCTAAACTCACCCAATCCAGAATATGGGGAATTATTAAGAGGATAACTGAACTTAAAGCTAAAGAACAAGGTCTATGATGCAGTGATTTGGAAGCAATACAAGGCAAGGTTTACATGGAATGGTGGGACTCACTGAAATCTTAAATTTACACCCCTCCTCCACTAATGTGAACAGCACATTTTAGGGTCTCACTAAGATTTTCATCTCTACTTTTGGCTACAGGAAGGTGTCACTAGCCTAAATACGGAGAATATTAAGCAAATCAAGATGAGTTCACATGGGAAAACTTAGCATACAATTAGGGAGGACATAAAAATGAAAATGGTCAAATAAAAAAAACAACCTATACAAATGAAACAAAAATGGAGAAAACCGATTGAACAGAAATGCATAATAATATTTTGAAATCCAAAATGATACTATAAAAATTGGAAACAAGAAATAATAACAATAGGATTAAAGAAGTACTCAACTGACATAGAAATGAAAACTGAGTGCATAAACTGAATAGAAATCCAATCAGATAGTTCAGGAAATCCAATAGTATATTCACACCACAGAAGGTGAACACTGAAATTGTTCAGTATTGCTCTGAAATACTGCAGCAACTTAAAGAGATGGTCTAAACCACTGTAATACAGAAGGCAGATAAAATCAATGACAGCATATATAATTCCATGAATCAAATATATATGAGACTGTAAACAGTATATCAAAATGTTGCTTTCAAATTGAACAGTTTACAAATATAGAATCTTTAGAAAGATAACAAACTCTTAGAAAGTTAGTAAGTTGGAACACTCTGAAAAACAATTTTGAAATATTTAAGTAAATTAATTATGATTGCCCTTTAACCTAATGAGCCAATCCTGGTCCAAAGAGGTATACCTATGCTCTGTTTCATGTTATTTGTGTTAGCAAGGGGGCAACATAGTGACCATCAATAAGAAATAATCAGCATCTAGTAAAATATCATATATGTCCATAGAGAAACATAGAAATATCTTTAAATTTAATGCACAAAGCCAACTATGCAAAAGTAAAATTATGGAACAAAAACACCATTATGTATTTAGCATAGACAAATGCATACTTAAGGAACTTTGTCAAAGATGTCAGAGTAAGTGTGTATGGCAGCCCTGGAGGGGGTAGACGGAAAATAAAAGGAAATCAGAATGAAGTGCCCAGGTGGCTTGGTTGGCTGAGCATCCAACTTTGGCTCAGGTCATGATCTCATAGTTCGTCGGTTTGAGCCCTGTGTCGGACTCTGCACTGATAGCTCAGGGTCTGGTGCTTGCTTCATATTCTCTGTTTCTCTCTCCACTCTTCCCCCGCTTGTGCTCTCTCTTTTTCTCTCTCTCTCTTTCTCTCTGTCTCTCTCTGTCTCTCAAAAATAAAAAAATAAACATTTAAAAGAAAAAAGGAAACAATGAAATGGAAAAAAAATAAAATCATATAGGGTTTTACCTGAATCTGTGTATATGATATATTGTGAACTTAATAGTAAGATAAATAAACCTCTATATCTGTAGTCTAAAATTTTAAATTAAAAACATATTTCCATACAAAAACAATTTTAAAAAAGAAGTTACCTCTTTTAGGAAAAATTATGTCAGCATATAACACTGAGAATAAGGAACTGTGCATTGTTTTGTTGATTCTGTCTTTGTTCTCAAGAATAATTATTGACCTTTAGGGCAGCTGGGTGTCTCAAATGGTTGAACGTTGGCTCAGGCCATGAGTTCACAGGTTCCTAAGTTTGAGCCCCTCATTTGACTTGTTGCTGTCAGCATAGAGCCCATTTCGGATCCTCTGTCCCCCTCTGTCTCTGGCCCTCCCCTGCTGATACTCTCTTTCTCTCTCTCAAATATAAATAAACATTTAAAAAAGAATAATTATCGGCCTATATATGGTAAATCAAATAATATTATGAAATATGTTAAATATGAATGAGGTAACAAGATTAAGTAGAATATATAACTAATACATATGAATTCAATATTCATACATGTGAATTAAATATTTATATCGAATATATTTCTCTCCAGAAAATAGTCCTACAGATAATGAATGGAAATGGAAATAAAATTGTCTATCCAATTAAGTTTTAGATGTTTGCTGGTAATAACAGATATACAAACAATAGTAAGCAACTGCAATTCTAATTATTAAAAGAAAATCATGTGAATTTATCAAATTAAAAATTAGTAAAGATAATGTTAATCATTCAGCAAGATCTGAGAAAAGTTTAAAATAGCCTCATTTAAATCCTTTTTAAAGGACATATTGATTTTTAGGAACCAGATTAACTTCACTAAGAATGCTGTAACCCAAATATCACATTGCATAAGTTGATTGGTTTCTAGATGTATAAAAATTATACATATTGTGTTTGAATTGTTGAACTATGCAATTAAATAGATTCATAATAATAACTTGATTTCTGCTTCCATCTATAATGGAATAAATGAGATAAGATTTAAACTCTTGCCTTAATTTTTTTCCTTAAGCAGAGAAAAATATGAATCAATGTGGTCACAAATTAGACAACACACAGTACGTGGCAATAATCTATGAGATAAAGAAAATAAATGTGATCTCTCTGATTGCTCAGGCTTGGCATCTAGTTGTAGTTTCCATGCAACACTGCAGGAACAGTGCCGTTGAATAAAAGAAGACAAAGGTTAACATCAGAGAAGCCAAGGTGGATGCATGTATCTGGGCCGGTCTAAGGAGAAACCACCTGAGGCCAGGGATAAAACCAAAGGAAAGTAGTAAGCGAAATAATTCCCAGATTTCCACAGGTCTTTTAAGAGGCTGTGCTTTCACAATTCAAACAGAGAGAGTTTGTAATACAAAGGGTGTTAGGTATATACCCTCAAATGTGTCTAAACTTAGTAGGGGAACTAATATAACTTTAATCAAGCTAAAAATTTAAGCTAAGAACTCTAAGACTTCACTGTAATGAGGCCTAAAAGTCAATCATGCAAAAAAGCATTCAAATAACTTTGTATTCTATATCTAATATTATTTAAAGGAATGAAACAAAATTTAGCATCTGACAATATAAAATTGACAATTCTTGGCATCCAATATAGAAGTATCAGGTACACAAAGCAATAGGATAATATGACTCATGATCATGATAAAAAAATTTAAAAAAACAAACATTAGAAACATAAAAATGAAGTAATGATATAAATAAAAGACAAGAACATTTAAATAGATATTATAAGTATTCCTTGTATGTTTAATAAATTAGAAAATTGGTTTTAATAAAAAGAAATAAATATCTTTTTTTCAGTTACATCAAAGCCTAGGTTTTATTTATTTATTTATTTTTACAAATAGTTTATGGTTAAGTTGGTTTCCATATAACACCCAGTGCTCATCCCCACAAGTGCCCTCATCCATGCCCATCTCACCCCTCCCCCCCATCAGTCCTCAGTTTGTTCTCACCATTCAAGAGTTTCTCATGGTTTGCCAAAGAGAAATACATTTTAAATCAAATTGAAATTCTGAAGATGAAAGATAAAATATTTGCAAAAAATACAACAGACAAAATGAATAACATATTAGACCATGCCAAGTTAAAATAATCAGTAAACTTGAAAATAGAGCACAGAAATAAGTCTGAAAGCACAAGAGCTTCAGTGACTTGTGTGACAATATCATACAGGCTTTCATATGTGTAAAATGAGGAAGCAAAAAATTAAAGAAATAATGGCTAAATGCTTTCCAAAAACCACAAAATATTTAAATCCATACATATGATAATTTCAGTATGAATAAATCTCTAATTATAACAACTGAGAAAAGTTAAACAAAAAAGATTACACACTGTAGAATGCACATAATGTAAGAATATTGTTACACTAAGCAGGTCAGTGGATGGCACTGGTTGCCATCCTGGGCAACACCCAGGTTGGTGGAAGGCAAATTGACTGTCAAGGTACATTAGAGAATTTTCTAAGATAATAGAATTCTTATATAGTATGATTTTATGGTGGATATTACTGTATATATTTGTAAACCCTACAGAAGTTGGTGAATTTTAATAAATTTGAATGATACCCTAATGAAGATAATTTTAAAGAAATGATTTTTATGAAAAAAAGGAGAACATAATTTAGGAGATTTCCAGATATATATCTTTCAACATCGGGCCATATCTCGTGAAATTTTGACACAAAGGGAGTTTCCAATGTTATCTATTGTAAAATTAAAACAATCTGTTTTATTTTCCAACTTTAATACTTCTAAATTATTTTTACTATCCTCAATTTACCACTTACATAGATGTTCATATGCTTATACGAAAAGAAATATGTAGTGTCCATACTTTGCCAAAATTAAGTGTCCAGTGGTACCAGGACTATAAATTAAATTATCATAGCTAGAATATCTCTCTCTATCCTTACTTGATTCCAGGACATATGGATGGTAGAAATGAAAGACAAGCATATTTTTGATTGAAACACATTGTCAGTTAACTTTAGGCTCACTTTTTGGCCTAGGATGTACAGGATTACTACATATCTAGCTCATTATTTGGGTCCTGACAAAGTCTAAGTGAATTAGATTTCTATTTAATGGTTAGTGCAGTATCTAGCATCTGGACATTTTTTTTCAATCCTTTATCATCATTTAATTCAATTATCCATTATCATCCTAATCAATATTATATTATATATGAATTATAGTTCTAGGCAAAGCATAGAATTATTAAAACATAAATTTTGAAAGTTACATCAGTTTAGATGTCTATAAAACTTGCCCTTAACTTGCTTGTTGTTTTTCTTTTAATATTTTATTTATTTCTGAGAGAGAGAGAGAGAGAGAGACACCATGAGCAGGGAAGGATCAGAGACTGAGGGAGATACAGAATCTGAAACAGGCTCCAGGCTCTGAGCTAGCTGTCAGCACAGAGCCCGACGCGGGGCTTGAACCTACCAACTGCGAGATCATGACCTGAGCCGAAGTCAGATGCTTAGCCAACTGAGCCACCCAGGCACCCCAACCGTTACTTGCTTCTGATTTAATCTATAGTTATAAAATAATTTGTCATAATTTTTAAATCTATTGTTTTTCTAATAAGTAGATAGGCAGTTTTTACATTCATATTAGATTCTAAAAGTATATAGGCTCAGACTTTTCTTCTAAGGTAAATTTCTTGAAAAATAAATGCAAGCAATGTTTAAAATGTGAAAAGTAAGGAGTTTAGAGGGATAATGGCAGCAGAGTTGGAGGATCATCGGTTCACCTTGTCCCATGAACACAACCAGATAGCTATCAGATCATTCCAGAAATTCATCTCAAGACTGACAGAACAAACTCTGCCACTAAAAGTAGAGAAGAGGCCACATTGAAGAAGGTAGGAAATGCAGAGATATGATTTGGGAGAGGACCTATCAGGGCAACTGTGGGGAGGGAGCTACAGTCACAGAGAAGGGCAAGAGATGGACCAGCAAATAGAGGAGCCCACATAGTGAAAAGGAATCCCCATAGCAGTTGAGTTGGGGGCAGTCTGATTTTAAGTTCTTGAAACCAGCAGGGTTTAAGGTCTGGAGTTTTATACTTTTTTTTTTTTTTAAGTTTATTTATTTATTTTGAGAGAATGCATGTCCAAGCAAAGGAGGGTCATAGAGAGAGGGAAATAGAATCCCAAGTAGGTTCTGCACTGTCAGTGTGGAGCCTGATGCAGGGCTCAGTCTTAGAAAACCTGAGATCATGATTTGAGCCAAAATTAAGAGTCAGATGCTTAACCAACTGAGGCACCCAGGTGCCCCAAGTCTGGAGTTGTAAAGGTCAGAGTGCTTGGCTATGAAAGAGCTCAGAAGGTATTGAGGCTGCTCTTGGAGAAAAGGCAGGGCAAACATACTAAAGACATATAGCATCGAAACAGCAATATGAAGAGGACCTGGGGCAATTGTGAGTAGGTTAGTTGCTCATCTAACAGTGTGTCCCAGAGAGGCATCAATCACAGGGAGATCCCCCCCCCCCAGAAGAAAGGAACTGCCAAGCACCATTTTCATCCTCTAACCTTCAGCATAAATGCAGAGCCACCTGTAGAAGCCAGCATGGAATGGACACTTGCCACCTAAATTGCTTACATTAAGCCCCACTGCACCCCACCCTCTGCACTCTGGTGGAATTGTCCTTCCCAGTAATGTTTGACTCAGTCCCAACTTGGTGGGATCCATGTCCCAGAAGACCTGCCCAAACCCTTGCTGACACTGTGTCTCCTGACCGAGGAGTTTTGCAAGGCCTTTGTTCAGGTGGTGGTGGCAATAGGTCTCATTTTATAAGCATACCAGAGTACACCTATATGAAGAATAAAGGAATACAAATACAGATATATCACTAAAGAAAACCAGCAAACCATGAAAGTGAGAAAGACAAGAAAGGATCAAGAAAAATCTTCAGAAACAATGGCAAAACAAGTAATAAAATATCTGTCAATAATTATTTTGAATGTAAAGAGACTAGATTCTCCAATCAAAACATAGGGTGACAGAATGGATTAAAAAAATAAGACACATGTATATACTATGTACAGGGGACTCGCTTTAGACCTAAAGACCAAGGGGACTCGCTTTAGACCTAAAGACCACCTGCAGATTGAAAGTGAAAGGATGGAGAAACATTTATCATGCTAATGGACATCACAACAAAGCCAGGATAGCAATACTTATATTGGACAAAATAGACTTTAAAACAAAAAACTGCAATAAATAAATAAGTAAATAAAAGTAAAGCAAAACAAAGACAGCAACAAGAGACAAAGAAGGACAATATATAATAACAAAGGGAGCAATAGAAAAATAAGATATGACAGTTGTAAATATTTATGAACCCAACCTGAAAGTACCAAAATACATAAAACAATTAATACCAAACATCAAGGAACTAATTGATAATAATACAAATAATAGTAGTAATACAATAACAATAATACAAACTTACATCAATGGACAGATTGTCTAAACAGAAAACCAACAAAAAAACAATGGCTTCAAATAATACACTTGACCAAATGTATTTCACAGGTATATTTAGAAAATTCCATTCTAAAACACCAGAATACAGGTTCTTTTCAAGTGCACATGGAACATTCTCCAGAATATATCACATATTAGTCCACAAAACAAACCTCAACAAATTAAAAAGATTGAAGTTATACCATGCATCTTTTCTGACTACAGCATTAGAAACTAAAAGTCAATCACAGGAAAAAATCTGGAAAGACAAGTGCATGGAAGTTAAATAGCATGCTACTAAACAATGGATAGACCAACTACAAAATAAAAGAAGAAATAAAAAAGTACTTGTAAATAAGTGAAAATGAAAACATAATGGTTTGGGGCTGCAGCAAAAACAGCTGTAAGAGGGAAGTTTATAACTTTACAGGGCAACTTCAATATGCAAGAAAAATCTCAAATAAAAAATATAACCCTATACCTAAAGGAGTTAGAAAAAGAACAACAGCAGCAGCAACAACAACAACAAAAACCCTAAAACCAGCAGAATAATAGAAATAATAAGAATTAGAGCAGAAGTAAATGATATAGAAACTAAAAAACAATAGAACAGATCAATCACATGAGGTGTTGCTTCTTTAAAAAATCAATAAAATTGATAAACATGTAGCCAGCCTTATGAAGAAGAATAAAGAAAGGACTCAAAGGAAAGGAATCCTAAATGAGAGAGGAAAAATAACCAACACCACAGAAATACAAAAAAAAATTATAAAAGAAAATTATGAAAAACTATATTCCAACCCATTGGACAACCTAGAAGAAAGGAATAAATTCCCAGAAATACAAAAACTACCAAAAATGAAACAGGAAGGAATAGAATATTTGAAAAGACTGATAACCAAGGAAGAACTTGAACCAATAATCACAAAACTCCCAACAAAGTCCAGGACTATTTGGTTTCACAGGTGAATTCTATCAAACTTTTGAAAAAGAGTTAAAAGCTATTCTTTTCAAAATATTCCCAAAAAATAGAAAAGGAAGAAAAACTTCCAAATTCATTCTATAAAGCCAGAATTACCCTGATACCAAAACCAGATAAAAACACTACATAAAAGAGAACTACAGGCCAATATCTCTGATGAACATTAAATGCAAAACCTCTCAACAAAATACTAGAAAACCAAATCCAACAATACATTTAAAAAATCATTCACCACAATCAAGTGGGATTTATTCCTGGGTTGCTAGAGTGGTACAATATTCTCAAGTCAATCAGCATGATATATCACCTCAGTAAGAGAAAATATAGAAACTATATGATCATTTCAGGAAAAACATTTGATGAAGTGTAACATCCATTATGATCAAAACCTACAACAACAAAGTCAGTTTAGTGGGAATGTACTTCCACATAATAAAGGCTATATGTGAAAAACCTACTGTTAACATTATCCTCAATGGTCAAAACCTGAGAGCCTTTTCCTTAAGGTCAGGAACAAGACAAGGATGTCCGCTTTCACCATTTTTATTAAAAATAGCACTGGAAGTTCTAGACTAAGGAATCAGACAAGAAAAATAAATAGAAGACATCCAAAATGGTACAAAAGAAGTAAAATTTTCATTATTTACAGATGACACTATATAGAAAACCTGAAAGACCACCAAAAAGAAAAAAAAAAAGAAAATCTGCTAGAACTCATAAACAAATTTAGTACAGTTCAAGTTCATTTACAAAATCAATGTATAGAAATCTGTTGCATTTCTATATACTAATAGTGAAGCAGCAGAAAGAAAAATTAAGAAAGCAGCACCATTTACAACTGCACTCAAAATAATAAGATCCCTTGGAATAAATGGAACCAAGAGCTGATAGACCTGTACTCTGAAAACTATAAAACACCAATGAAGGAAAATGAAGATGACACAAAGAAAGGAAAGACATTCCATGCTCATAGATTGCAGGAAAAAATATTGTTAAAATGTCTATACTACCTAAAGAAATCACACATTTAATGCAATCCCTTTCAAAATACCATTGGCATTTTTCACAGAACTACAATAAATGATCCTAAAATCTATACAGAACCACAGAATACTCTGAATAGCCAAAGCAATCTTGGAAAAGAATAAAGCAAAACTGGAGGCATTGCAACTCTGGATTTCAATTTATATTACAAAGCTGTAGTGCCCAAAATAGTATGATACTGGCACTAAAATATGCATATAGATCAATAGAAGATAATGGAAAATCCAGAAATAAACCCACAGTTGTATGCTCAATTAATCTTTGTCTAAGGAGGAAAGAATATTCAATGGGAAAAAGACAGTCTTTTCAACAAATGGTTTAAAAAAACTGAACAGCAACATATGAAAGAATGAGATTGGACTACCCTTTTAAACCATACACAAAAATAAGCTCAAGGATTAAAGATTGACCTAAATGTGAGTCCTATAATCATAAAAGTCCTTAGGAGAGAGCACAGGAAGTAATTTCTCTGGAATCGGCTATAGCAACTTTTTTCTAGATAGGTCCCCTGAGACAAGGGAAACTAAGCAAAGATAAGTTATCTGGACTCCATCAAAATAAAAAGGTTCTGTACAGTGAAAAAAACAATCAACAAAACTAAAAAGCAACCTACAAAATGGGAGAAGATATTTCCAAATGACATATTTGATAGTATCCAAAATACACAAAGAACTTATAAAACTCAACATCCAGAAAACAAATAACCCAATTGAAAATAGGCAAAAGATATGTACAGACATTTCTCTAAAGAAGACATAAAGATGGCCAACAGACATGTGAAAAGATGCTCAATATCACTCATCACCAGGAAAATGCAAATCAAAATTAAATGAGATATCACCTCATCCCTATTGTGGCTAAAAGCAAAAACACAAGAAAAGAGTGTTGGTGAGAATGTGGAGAAAAAGGAACTCTCTTGCATAGAATGCAGACTGGTTTAGCCACTGTGGAAAACAGTATGAAGATTTATCTTAAAAAATTAAAAATAGAATCACCCTATGATCTAGGAATTGCACTACTGAGTATTTACTTCAAAAATACAAAATAACTTATTCAAAATACATGCATACATATGTGTGTATATATGTATATATATATGTATGTATGAATATTATTCAGCCTTTAAAAAGAATTAAATATTACCATTTGCAATGAGGTGGATTGATCTAGAGAGTATAATGCTAAGCAAAATATGTCAGTCAGAGACAGACAAGTACCACATGATTTCACTCATATGTTAAATATAAGAAACTAAACAAATGAGCCAAAGAAAAAAGAGAGAGAGATGAACCAAGAAACAGACTCTTAACTAGAGAATAAAATTGATGGTTATCAGAGAGGTGAATATAGGAATGGGTGAAATAAATGATAGGGATTAAGAAGTATTCTTGTGATCAGTGGGTGATTAAAATAAAAATTTACAAAAATAAATGTGAAAGTAAGCAGTTAAATAATCAAGTATAATGAAATACCAAATTATAATAGAGTACTGAATGCTTTTTTATAGAGGCATTTCCAAAAATTTTATTATAGTCTTCATTAAACAGTATTGAAGATTTTAACGGAACAGAAGTGAAAAGATTGTCTGGTTCCAAATTACCAATTGCCATTCAACAATCTTTCTCTTCACCATGTATTCTTCACTGTTGTACTCATAGAACATTAAAAATAGCACAATCTTTCTTGTCGACTGGCAAGGTGACAGTTCTTAAGATAGTTGTACAGCCACTGAGAAATTAATTAGCATTATTACAGAGGATTGTATATGATAATTAACAATTAAACTTAAACTTTCGGAATAGAAGCTGATCCTCCCTTGAGGAGGCTCTGCCTAGATTATTGCTAAAGGAAGAACTTAACGAAATATTCTTTATACACCAGTTACATAATTATGAGCCCTTGCACAGCCATTACTATTTATATGTGCTATGGGCACCTGTGACTTTGAATATAAATTTTCTGTAATTTGGTACGGAATAATAATAATGTGCATTTTATCAACAACATTATACTGTGATTATATTTTAAATTTGCAAACTAGGTACTCTTATAATATTTGGCCACACATATTTTTAAATAAACATGTTTGATAAACAAGAGAACATAGAATAAAAATCTGAATAATTTTTTCATAACTATATCCTAGCGGATTTTTGAGACATCTGGGACCCAATGTTATGAAAAACATAATCTCTATTATGTTCAAGGTCATGATATAAAACTCATCATTTTCAAAGAATAATCTAAGCTTTATGTGATAACTTTTCTTGGGTATTTAGCATTGCATATGTTATTTCTCTATTTTATTTGTATATGAATATATGATAATTTCATGGAAATAATATCTGTTTATTCTGTAATCAGCAACATAAAATCTAGATGAAGTCAACAATGATATGGAGGTGGGATTCTATTTTTCATGTTACAGTTTTGTATGATTGTTCATAACTAATCATTTTAACAAAGAAATAAAACTTTGTCCTTTTTTCCTGAAAGTGACATAATTCAGAGTGTAGAACATATTAGACATTTATTAATGTTTTTGAAATGTGTAATTTATGCATATTCATTATTGTTAGTGAATTTCCTAAATATAAGTTAAGAAACCTGGACAACTCTGTTGTGTCACCCACATGCTATTTTTATGTATTAATTATCTTTGTTATCAGAAATATGATTTCACAAACTGCATCTTCTGATCTATACTAGTATTTTTAAATCTAAATTTTAAAAGTAAAGATTCATTGCAAGTAAGCTTCAAAACATACTTTAGTATAAACAGAATTACATGGTGTTTTAGTGAAATTGTATTTTCATTAGTGGATTTCTATGGAGGCCTGAATGGTCCCGAGCTAATGATATTCATGCACTTATGTAATCTGCACAATATAGGGCTGTCCCTATATAATGAATTGATTGCTGAAGAAGTAATGAAAAGTGACCTCTTAGACTACATCATAAAAGACATTAATAACATTACCAACTTGGTCTCTTGGATCTCATATCCTGGAGAAAGTTCATAGTCGAAACCAAAATTAAAACATCCTTTGATGTTATAAATATATAAATATATGGGTTTAAATATATGGAGAGGAAATTTTTTAAGACAATCATACCATAAATGGGGAAATTAAAGGACATCAATGAGATAAGATTTCTACACTTTTTTCAAACCGATCAAATGTGAGTATCGGTAGACTGTGATAAGTTATGTATGTATAATAAAACACATAGAGTAACTACTGAAAGTTATAAAGCAATACATACATAATCCCTATAGATATATTAAAATAGAATTTTTAAAAAGTGTTCAAGCAACTCTCATTAATATAGAATAAAGAGAATAAATAAAAACCAGAGAGGTATAAAATAAAACAATAAAATAAAATGGTAGATTTAGACATAACCTGTCAATAAATGTATCTTTCAATAAATATATATGGTTGAAATACACTGTTGAAAGACATATTAGTAGATTTAAAAACATGAACTATATAAAATTTATAAAATTTCATTTTATTTTTTAAAAAATATTTTAAGGTTTATTTATTTGAGAGAGTCAGAGATAGTGTGAGTGGGAGAGGGGCAGGGAGACAGATAGAGTTCCAAGCAGGCTCCACACTGTCAGCACAGAGCCTGATATGGGGCTGAAACCCATGCCATGAAACCATGAGATAACAACCTGAGTCCAAACCAAAATTTGGACACTCAACTGACTGAGCCACCCAGGAGCCCCATGAAATTTATTTTAAATGTAATAATAAGGTAGTTTGAAAGTAAAAGGATGGGAAAGGATACGTTATGCAAACAATATTAAAAAGCACTATTATATAAATGATATACATACCTGTTAGCTTAAAAGAAAGAAATTCTAATTGCTGTCTCAGGAACTTCATTGAAATCAGAGGACTATGCTCAGCTAGAAATGCTGATCAGAAATAAAAGGTAGTTAAAATGAATGGATGGGAGAAAATATCCAACAAAGACTTATGGATTAATGCTTCAGCCGTCCTCCTTTCGGTGCATGATTTGGAGTGGTAAAAAGACCTGGTGCTAGTGAGCTGCCATTAATGTAGCAATAATTACAATAACAACTTTTTAATTGTATTTTCCTCTACCTACTTCCTTCTCCCTTCATCCTCCGTCTTGTTTCCTAGGATCGTGACTCATACAAAGTATCTGCAGCCAACCCTGGCATCTTTCTCTTCACTGAGGGAAACATAAACTATAAGAGGGTACTTAATTCTTAGTGGTTTTTAGCTAACTACACTAACTAATCATAGTAACCGTCTACTTATTTTCTCATTTATTTAGCTTTTGAAAGTTCTTAACACTTCAGTCATACAGTTAAGAGTTATGTCAGTAAATAATTATTACAGTTTTTCTTGGAATAAATAGATATGCATTTATATGTGAATTGACTGATAATACTTCAAGTATTAAATATAAAATAACTTTTGTTTCCATATTACAGCTAGAGCTGAATCAAAAGTAGAATTTGATTTGATGTAAGCCAACTTCAATCTATTATTAGTCTATGGAAATACTATGATGATGTTCTGACTTAAAATTTAACAATGCGATCAAAAAACAGTAAACTTATAAAAATTACATTAATTCTAATGCAACTATTGTCTTCATGTTTTTATTTGTTACTTTGAATTAATACTTGCATTTTCTCTTTATATTGAAGAAAGTAATTAATTTATGCTTTATGTTTAGATTACAATAACTACCAATCAATGTGGCATATAGCATTCCACAGATCTTTTTATCTGGTCTTACAATGGAAATTCTTAAAAACAGTGCTGAAATGATGAATAATAGAGCTAAAATACCATTTTTGTCTTCTCACTGATTTGAAATTATACCAATGAAAAATACTGAACGAATAACTTAGGCTGAAGAGTCTTGTAGTCTCAATTTATCTCCCCTTTACATCTTTAAGTTTACAAGATAAAGGATGAATTGGTTCAGGGCAAATGTGTTTTTTATTGCTATTGCAGGATAGTAAGCATTTTTGTTTCAATGATTTTCTGTCATTATATGAGAGTGATGGAGTCTGTGACTCATAAAACAGTGTAGATAAAGGGTTTTCTTGATACATTAAGTACCTTAGCAAACCCAATGTTCAGTTTCATCACAAGAGGAGAATAGGGTTTAGTGATACCTATGGAACATGGATCTTCATCAAATGTAACCTGATTTCATGATGAATGGTAGCACAGAACTATCTTTCTCCAAAGTGACCAAAAGTGGTTTGTTTCCGTTCTCAAAATAATATATACATTGCAATGAATATGAAAGAGAGTAAAGAATTATTTCTATTTTAATGAATACAAAGTAAAAACAGTCTAGAGAAATAAGATCCAATTTATTTAATCCTTTTCAAAAGTGTAATTTCACCATCTGGATAACATGGTTTCCCACTGAAACCGTCATTAAGCTACTTCTAAGATCTTTTGGGGTGCTTGGGTGACTCCCTCAGTTGAGCATCTGACTTTGGTTCAGGGTGATCTCCTGATTTGTGAGTTCTAGCCCCTCGTTGAAAGCCCCTCCCCCACAACACCCCCAAGCACTGGGCTCTGTGCTAACAACTCAGAGCTTGGAGCCTGCTTCTGATTCTGTGTCTTTTTCTCTCTCTGCCTCTCCCCTGCTCTCTCTCTCTCAAAAATAAATAAACATTAAAAAATAAGATCTTCCGGGGCGCCTGGGTGGCTTAGTCGGTTAAGCGTCCGACTTTCGCTTAGGTCATGATCTCGCGGTTCGTGGGTTCGAGCCCCGCGTCGGGCTCTGTGCTGACTGCCAGCTCAGAGCCTGGAGCCTGTTTCAGAGTCTGAATCCCTCTCTCTCTGACCCTCCCCTGCTCACGCTGTCTCTCTCTCTCTCCTGGAAATAAATAAAACATTAAAAAAAATTTTTTCAAAAAAAAAAATAAGATCTTCCATGGTTTTTCCCTCTTTTTTTGAGAAAATAAAATATTTTAACTTTGTTTTTGAGATTTCCATGGTAAAATTAGTTTTTCTCAACAAACAGTATTGGACTATACAAATATGACTACTACTGGTATAACTTCCTTTTTAAAATTATTACTTGGGGCGCCTAGGTGGCTCAGTAGGTTAAGCATCTGACTTCGGCTCAGGTCATGATCTCACGGTTCGTGGGTTCGAGCCTGGTGTCGGGCTACGTGCTGACAGCTCAGAGTTGAGCCTGCTTCGGATTCTATGTCTCCCTCTCTCTCTGATCCTGCTCTGCTCACGGTGTTGCTTTCTCTCTCTCTTTCTCTCTCAGAAATAAATAAAATATTTTAAAAAATTTATAAAATAAAATCATTACTCTAAGTCATCACTTTAGATAGGCAGATGGATAGATAATAGATACATTGTGTAAACTGTTACTTATATATAGAGATGCTAAATAGAGTACCATACATTTTAAGCCATCACCATATTGACACTATTGTTGATAGGCATTACGTCTGTTTTTAATATTCAGTTAAATATATTTTGCAATGAATATTCATGTATTTGGACATATATCCTACTATACAGGTGCTTTTACTTCAAAAAGATTCTCAAATATAATATGTGTAAGGTTTGTACATATTAAAATCTCAATAGATTATTTTAATTTCTTTAAAAAATTTTAAATAACATCACACTTAATGAGAAATCCCTTTTTTATGTTTTTTTTTTTTATTTTTGAGAGAGAAAGCATGAGTGGGGGAGGGGCAGAGAGTGGGGAGAAAGAGAATCCCAGGCAGGATCCATGCTCAACAAGGAGCCCAATTGCAGAGTTTCTCCTATAACCCTGGAATCATTACTTGGGTCAAAACCAAGAATTGGACGCTTAACCGAGTGAGCCACTCAGGTGGCCCTTCCAAAGCAAATTTAACTGTTGTTGAACAAACTTGTTCATGGTCTATAATTATTTTTCTCTACTTTGAACTTGTCACAGATTATTGAGGGTTGTAATGAGATAGGAAAATTAAATCAGTTAGCCAATTTATTAGCGGACACTGTAAGAAATTGGGAATAGCATTTTTGCTCAGTAGTATCATGGAAAAAGATTATCTTCGTAAACTATCAAGAACCTTCATATAGTGTTCTAAATTACATTAATTAAAATGAATAATCTAACTTTATTGTATACTTATTGGCTAAAATAGCTTTAACTGATTTTTAATATTTATAACCTGACAGCATAAAACTTAGCTCTTCCTTTATTATTAATATTCATATAAATAATAATAAACACCCACAATTTTCATTTATTTATGAAAACACTGTTACACATGTTTGGGTTTAAAAAATAAAAAAGTTTGTATACCTCTCATTCATGAAATTTCTAGCTCGTGTGGGTAATAAAAAATAGCAACAACTAGGAAGATGTATAGAACAATAAATATAACATGTAAACAGGTACTACATAATATCTGCAGATGAACAAAGGATATAGTGATCAAATAAAGAGAAAATGATGAGTTACTGTGATATTTATGTAGGAAGTAGAATTTAAAAATAATCCTGAGGGGAGAGAAATAGGATTTGGTGATTTCTGAGTTAAGGAAGCAGACTAAAAATATATATCTGAATGTGCTCATCAAAGCTCCACAAACCTAAAGTAAAGCTTTTATAAAAGACCAAAAACCTCAAAGATGGGAAAGCAGGGAAGGAAGAAACAGCCACAAATTTTATCATATGTGAAGTAAATAACTAATGTTGTAGCACTTAGATGAAAAAAATAAAAATCAAACACCGAAGCTATGAGTGGAAAAAGATGAGTACTGGATTTCAATAAAGAAACTTTCAAAATGCATAGGAACTGGAAACATTTTTACTTTGGACCTGATGGTGAAGAGAATGGCAAGGAGGATTTGGTAAACTGTTTGAGAAAATCCCATCCTGTCCTACAACGTTGAGCAGCTGCTGCTGCTCCTCTCTTTGCAGACATCTAGACTTTTATTATCTGGAGAGAAAGCCAAGGTTTTTATATGGAAGACACCAGTTTGAACTCAGAGTCTGAGTACCGTAACCATGTTCCTGGAGGTTGATTAGGTATAGGAGTTTAGGGTAATGATTTATCCACAGGTATAGGAGTTTAGGGTAATGATTTGTCCACACGAGCAAAAACAAAATGTCAAGTTTCTGAACAGCAACATCAGAACAGAGGAGAATCTTACTAAAATGACAAATACCCAAGCCAAAAATCACAGAGGGGGAGCAAAAGGACTCTGTTTGACAGGAAAGGGAAATTCCAGGATATCAGCTATAAATAAGATGAAGAAATTAATCTTTCAGATTAGAATAGTTATTTGGAGACAGGCATGCTGAGGAATAACATCAGCAAATCTCAGTATAAGTTTCTAGACATTATCTATAATAGAATGCCTAGCTAAGCCTTGACTAGATTTCTATCTGTCCTTGGCTTGTCTCATTTATGTGTTGATAAACTTCCACCCCTTGCTTTTCCCCCTGGTGCCTAGAATCAGCTAAGATAATGATTTCCTTAAAACAAACAAACAAACAAAAGCAATGTTTTGCTTTGATTTATTCCTCAGTGCTGGAAGTGAGCCATGGAAAACTTAGAGCTACAGGGAAGACAATTCCCTTGAATTATATATTCTGCTTGATATTCATACAGGGTCTATTTTCATAAACTACCAATGCCCAGTATGTAGTAATGTTCATGAAACCAATTCATATAAAAACATTTTTTTTCAAATAATAATATTGATTTCTTCATATAATTGTTTCATTTCTAAACAAGGTAACTGTTAGTATTAAAATGCTACAAACAACTCATAGTGATAGTTTGAAACACTAGTGTAATGTGATTATATTTCTTTTCAATTTATAGTGCACTAAACAAATGATACTTTTCATGTAAGACTGATTATATTATTGACAGAATATTTGGATATTTATAATTTGGGCATTACTAGATATCATTTTAAAATAGTCACTTCATGCGTTAATTACTGTTTTTAAAGTTTTAATATACCCATTTATCTATGTTTTCTATGTATATATACAGATTATAAAGTATGTTAGAAGTAAGAATATTTTCATCTTGAATTTGAACACAATTGGGGCTTTAATTTAGTGATTTAATGCATTAGAACTCTAGCCATTCAGTTATATATCAGTTTAATTTAAGTTCAAATATTTTGAAATTTCTATTGCATACTTATCTACAGAAATTGTATTTATTTATAATTTTTGCATGAGGTAAAAAGAGCTGTAATGGACATTTAATATACAACACAGCATTTTCATTTTGGACTTTCAGAATTGAGACATCTGTGATTATTGCTTCAATTGCATTGCCACCACCAAGCAATTAGGCTGATAATATATATACTCTTTTTAAATTGTTTTAATATTTATTTATTTTTGAGGGAGAGAGAAAGAAAGAGTGTGAGTGGGAGAGGGGAGAAAGAGGAAGACACAGTACCTGAAGCAGGCTCCAGACTGAGCTGTCAGCCAACACAGAGCCTGATGCAGAGCTTGAACTCATTACCTGTGAAATCATGGCCTGAGCTGAAGTCCAGTGCTCAGCCAACTGAGCCACCCAGGTGCCCATGACTATTCTATTTTTTTTAAGTTTATTTATTTTTGAGAGGGACAGAGCATGAGTAGGGGAGGAGCAGAGATAGTGGGAGACACAGAATCTGATGCAGGTCCAGGCTCCAAGCTGTTAGTGCAGAGACCAACACGTGGCTTGAACTCAGGAACCTTGAGAACATAACCTGAGCCTGAGCTACTCCGCAGCCCTGCCACCTGGCTATTCTAGATAAAATATATGTATTTTCTTTGCCTTGTTGGATTGGAATCCATTTATTCTATTTCAGATAAGGATAGCCATATCTTCTCTGAACTAATACAACACTAAATAATTATGCCTGGGACAGATAGTTACATGGTGATATTTTTATATCCAACTCAGAGATATGACTCACCCATTAAAAGTGTGCATTTTAGTATAATCATACAGTTGCACAACTGTTACCACAATAAATTTTAGAACATCATCATCAACATCCTCCAAACCAAAACACACAATAGCAGTTGTTCCTAATTTCCTGATAACCCTTCTTCTACCTTGTTCTAGGTAAACTAATCAAGTTTGTAACTGTCTATTTTTCTGCCAATCACCTAATTTGAACATTTCATATATAATGGAATCATATAAATGCATAATTTGCACCTTTTTTTTCTTGGTCTGGAGAACTAAAGGTTTGTCATATTTTCTGCTACATTTTTTTCACAGAAAAAAAATTTGGTTTCAATGACTTTATCTTTTATTCTGTTATTTCTGTACTAATCATCATTATTTTGTTCCTCTCCTTACCTTGAGTTTAATTTGCTGTCTATATCTAGTTTGTTATAATGGAAGATTGGTTATTAATTTGAAATCTTGTCTTTTTTCCAGCTTTATTGAATTATAGCTGACAAATTTGTACATATTTAAGGTGTACCAAAGATAATATGATAGATGTTTTTTTAAAAAATATGTGGATATTATGAGAGTATGTAAGATTTACTCTCTTAGCAAAAATTGATGTTTGCCAGAGAGAAGAGAGACAGGAGGATTGGCAAATGTGTGAAGGCAAGTGAGAGATACAGAATGAAGAAGTCATGGGAATAAAAGGCACAGCATAGGAAATATAGTGAGTGATATTGTAATAGCATTGTATGGTGATGAATGGTAGCGATACTTGTGGTAAGCATAGCATAAGATACAGAGATCTTGAATCACTATGTTGTATACCTGAAACTAATATAACATTATGTATTAGCCATACTGAAATAAATAAAAAAGTAGTCTATTAGAAAATTTCCAATACACAATACAGTATTTTTAATCATACTCATTATCTTTCTTTTTTTAAATATGGGCATTTCTAAAATTCATATTAAATTTATAAATTTCTCTCTGGACACTAATTTAGTTGTATCTCTTAAGTTTTGTTAAGTTGTCTTTTCATTTTTTTTTCACCTCAAGGTATTTTTTAGATTTCTTGTGGTTTCTTCTTTGATACATTGGTTATTTAGCAGTTTGTGTTAATTTCTACTTATTTGTGAATTTTCAACTTTCCTTCTGTCATTAAATTCTAATTTAATTTCATTATGATTAGAGAAAAATTCTTAAAGAACTTAATTCCTTTTAAATTTACTGAAGTGTCTCGGTGGCTCTTCAGTTAAGCATGCCTCTCTTGATTTTGGGTCAAGTCATGATCTTACATTTCATGGGGCCAAGCCCCCTGTCTGGCTCTATGCTGACAGCACAGAGCCTACTTGGGATTCTACTTGGGATTCCATTTCTGACCCATACCTGCTCTCTCTCTTTCTCAAAATAAATAAACCAAAAAAATCAAATAAATAAATAAATACATACACTGAAGCTTATTTTATGACTTACCATGTGGTCTATTCTGGAGAATATTAAATGCATACTGGAGAATTGGTATTCTATTTTTGTTGACTCAGGTCTCATTAGTTTTATATTAGTTTTTTGTTCAGATCTTCAATTTCCTTTTTGATCTTTTGCCAATTCATTCTACTTATAACTTAATGTGAGATAAACTATTATTAAACTATTACTTTTGGATTGACAATTTCCCATCTTCAGTTCTTTCATTTTTTTCCCTATATATGTGGAATCCCTCTCTAGGAACAACATGTACATAATTATTATATCTTTCTTATGGATTTGCTCTTTATCATTATTGTATATTTATCTCTAGTAATTTTGTTTTAAAATCTGTTTTGCCTAATGTTAGTATAGCTACTCCAGCTTTATTATGGTTTCCATTAGCATTATACATATTTTCCATCCTTTTACTTTTGAATTATTTCTCTTTTCATTTAAAGCATATCTCTGGGAGAGAGCATACAGTACTTTAAAAAAAATCTGATTGGCAATCCCTCTCATTCATTCATCTGAATTTTTTTAATCTATTCACTTTGAATGTTATCATTGGAATAATTTGATTTATGCCTGTCAATTTACTTTTTATTTTCTGTATGCTTCAAGTCTCGTGGTTCTCTAGCCAGTTCAACTGCTTTCGTCTACATTAAGTATTTTCCAGTTCAACTTTTTAATTCCCTTAAGAATTTTCACTGTATTCCTGAGTTATTTTCTTAAATGGTTGTTCTGAGTCTTGTTATATGGTTTTTAATTTTACCACAGACTACTTCAGAGGTATAGTGACATAGTCCAGTAGAGAGATAAATATTACTTTGCTATATTCTTCCTCCCCTTTTTGAGCATATAAAACATAATATATCTAAATATATTATAAACTCATCAATATTTTGTTGTAATTATTACCTTATATAATTTCATGTGTTTTAGTAAAACAAATGAAGAATTGAGAGCAAATATGTTTTATAGAATTTGTTGTATTAACTTTCTCATTTACCATTTATCCTTCACATTCGTTCCTATGGATTTGAGTTAGTATCTGTATTTTTCTTTCCTTTTTTTTTATTTACTCCACATCAGCTTTGCTCTCACTTGCCTTCTTTGTGCCTTATTTGTTATTGTCAAAGATGTTACATTTCATTATGTTATAGGACCCAAAATCCAATTATATTGTTTATGTTATTGCTTTTTAACTTGAGTAACATGAGAGCAAAAAACATGCATTTTGTTGTCTTTCATAATTATGGAATTTTTTTTCTACTGCTCTGTTTGCATGTGTTCAGATTATTATTGTGGGTCACTTATTTTCAATCTTGTAAGGTAGGTCTGCTAGTAATAAATAACCTTCATTTCAAAATTATTTTTGAATGTCTTTATCTTTTCATCTTCTTTTCTGAAAAACACTTTGTTTGATATAAGATTCTTGGTTGACAGTTTTTGTGAGTATTTTTTTCCTTTCCTGTTATCTCTTCAAAGACGTCATCTGACTGCCTTCAGGCTTCACTTGCTTTTCCTAGGTCAGCTCTTTATCTTATGAAAGGGCTCCAGTGTGTGTGTGAGGAGTCTTTTTTTTTTTTTTTTCACTTCAGGATTTTCTACTTTGTAAATGCCCTTGATAATTTTTAATATAATGTGACTGGGTGTGGATCTGCTTGTATTTACCTGATAATTAGATCACAGAACTTCTTGGAAAATTAGTTTTATTCATCCAGTTTCAGAAATTCTCAGCAATTCTTTGAATATTTCTCTGTACCTTTCTCTCTCTCCTCTCCTCCTAGTACTCAGTATATTCATATGTTGGTGTGATTAATATCTTTCATTTTTATTCTTTATTTTGTATTCTTTTTTCCTTTTTTGTATACCTTGTATAATCACTAACAATCTATCATCAAGTTCTAGGACTCTTCTGTCCTTGAAATCTACTTTTAGTATCTCTCTAGTAGTGTATTTTTTTCTCATTCTAATAAACTCTATGACTTTAATTTTTAAAGAATATCTCCTTATTGATATTCAGTATTTGGTGATATATTGTCATCATGAATTCCTCTACTTATTTATGCATGATTTCCTTTAGTTCTTTAAATATATTTGCTTTCAAATATATGTATTTTGTTTAGTAAGTAGTTTCCTCTTTTTCTTCCTCTTTTCTTTTCTTTTTTCTCTTTTCTTCCTGCCCCTTCCTGTGTAAGGTTACTTTCCTCTCTTTATGTGTCCTAGAATTTTGTTGTTGACGTCAAAAACTAGACAAGTTAAATAATATGTCAAACTGGAAAATAATCTTCCCTCTCTTTGGAGTTTGATGAGGGCTTGTTTTGTTTGTTTGTTTGTTTGTTTGTAGACTCTGATGGTTATAGCCTGTGCCTTTTGACATGGTATCACCAACTTGGGTGAGCAGTGGAAATTAGAGCTAACCCCACTATTTTTTTTTTTTTTTTTTTTGGCTGCTAACCGTATGTAAAGCCTCAGTCATACAAGTTGGAGCTGGTTAGAAGGGAGCCCCCAGCCCTTTGGCTGAGCTTACCTGGAACTAGCCTCTGAAACATAGAGTTGGGGGTTAAAAGAAATCATAGTTGTAATTTCCCTACCCATTGGGTACTGTAACCCTTGAAGAGAAGCAGAGACAAGGAGAAGCCACATTTTTCCTAGCCACATCAAGCCGGGGTGAAGTTTTAGTCATGATGATTCAGAACTAGGCGGTGGGCTTATAGCCTAAATGCCAGACTCTCACTCTTCTTATCAAGTTTTATTATATTTGTTTTGAATAAATGTTTCTTTATTTGCTGTATGCTCTTAGGATAATTTCGAAAACTTTTACAGGTTTTTAATTTTCAGTAACTTCCACAAGTTATGGTTGATTTTCTTGAGAGGGTCTGTGGAGAATCTCACATTTCCATTCAGAAAGTAATCCCCAATAGTATTTTTTAATCTATATTTTGCTGAAATCATTTAGAAATGCTTATGGAATAAAATGAGTTAAAACTAACAAATACTAAGTTGTTAAATGTTCTGTGCATTAAAAGATGATTTTCAGTCATTTAAAATAAATGTATATAATGATGTTTTAAGTCACTCAGTTTATATTTCATTGTATAATGCAACAAACACATTCTAGTTTATTTAAAATTACCGCAGTGACAGGGATTGTTAAAATATATACCCCATATAGGACAGAGAGTTAAAAAAAAAAAAAAGTCATTTTACTAAGGCAATTAAATATGCATTATTAAAGATATGCTCTGTTGCTTTCATCTTTACACAATTTACAGGCCCTCCCTTTCCTCAGCTACTGCAGCCTATCAGTGCAGTTGCTTGAATTCAGTCATTTTCATTAAGCACAATTGCTTTGAAGTTAAATCTCAAGCCATTCCAAGTAATTCCATGCTAATGCAGAATGTGACACTGGTTAGTTGGAAAAGGGGAAAAAAAAAACCCTGCCCTTTGCTGTAATTTATTTTGAATGTGACTTATATAATCTTCAGGCAAACCTATTTCTGAGAGGCAAAAAAAAAATGTAATTGGAATAACGTACAAATTGCTAAAACTCTCCTTCAATTCTCTTGTGAAGGAAGAAAAATATTGTGGTATCCTATTGAGCAGGTGATTTATTCTTTTGCTATGTTAGAGCTCCCCTATGTGGCTATTTGGTTGAGACACACTTACTTGCTATTAATACATTCCAACAATTAAACATAAATTACCCCCACATATTTTCCAATAAGATATATTGAGATAATCATCACAAATGAATTTCAGATTACAGAAACTATAATTTTTCTCTTTGAATAACACCACCAAAAATCAAAGAGAGGAAATAAAATTAAATGTATGATATTGATTAATATAAGCAAATTTATACCTAAGCCAATGTCCACCAGTTCCTCATACTTGACAGGCACTTAAGTTTGAAATAGTTTACTTCCAAACAATGATGAGTAAAGTTTATTTTCTTTTCACTTAATTAATTTATCAAATTGATATATGTATCTTTAAAGATATGAAGACATGTTAGAAATAATGCTGTCTTCAATATAATGAAAATTTATTAGGGATACAACTCATGTAAACCACTGTCAATGTCTTATTGTTTAATAATGGTGACATAATAGAATAGTCTTCATCCTGCCTCATATAGTTCAGTTATTCCATGCAGCAGCCAGAGTCATTTAATGAATTCGTAACTAAAAGACAAAACAAAATTAAATCTCTCTTCTTAAAAGCCATAGTTTTATTATAAAATGTTTTTTTATCATTATAAACATTTTATACATTTATATATTTTTAATATAAAAATATATATAAATATATATCAATTTATTATATATAATAATATAATAAAAATATATAAATTTATATAAATATATAATACATATAATATATAAATAAATATATATAAATAAATTATGTATATATAAATAAATTTATACATAAACATATATAAATAAATTATATATAAACATATAATATATATAAATATATAATGTATATATAAACATTATAAACATTTATAAAAATGTTTAATATATTATCACAGTGTATAAATGAGAATAATTTTATACTTACTGTGAAAATTTAAGATATTAGTGTAAAAAACAATTGTGTAGTTATATATAATGTGCAAAACTCTTTCAGTAGATATGTGAATAAATATTATAGACCTCTATTATAGATTATGGATTTAGATACCAACATCTTCAGCATATTAGATAATATAAATTTATTTTTTGAGTTACTGTACTAATTTTTATTCCTGTAAGTTTGGTATGTTTTATTTTTTGAAGAAATGACAAAGTGGTTTCCACAGTGGCTGCATTTTAAATTCCTACCAACAATGGATTAAGTTTCCAGTTTTTCCACATTCTTGCCAAAACTTGTTATTTTCTGTGTTTTTTTTATAGTTTACTGTTATCCACTATCTCAGGCAGCTGAAAAGTAAAACAATCATCCTTAATTTTGATCAATGTCCCCAGGGAAAAAGACTCTTCACACTGGGTGAGTTTACAGTCAGATCAAATAAAGGCAGTCTTTCTAGATGAAAGGGGAGTCTTTCAGGGAACCAACAGACTAGTCAAATAATGACATTTCTCTGATAATGAGTAAAGATGGAGCCCCAGCCTAAATTTGCCATCTCCAGTGTTTGCCAAGGTGCTGGAATTTTGCTATAGTTGCAGCTGTTGAATTTAAGGTTACAGCAGATACAGAGAGGAACAGTGGAAATAGGATGTTAAAACACCATAAAGCTATTTGTTCTTACAGAGATTTACCAATATTTTTTCTTGAAAAAACTTATCTTAGATTGCTTCAAACTTTTAGTTGATTTCCAGAGTTTTGAAAAGTGTTAATTCTGACAATTGTTGCCATTTTGTTGTTGCTTTTATGGAGGAGAAAATTTTCAGAGGTACTTGCTCTGTTATTTTTTGCTGACCCTTTTGAGTCTTAATCTTGTTTGGACACTGAACTTGGTCTTCTACCCACTACATTCCATGAGAAAAACAAAGTTGAAGTTTGCCGGATAACAGCATTGCTGTCAGGGTAAGTGAGTTATACTTCTCTTCTTTATATATGCACACAGTTTTTGGCCCACTGTGTCCATTCTGTCTTGTCAGACCTTTAATACTTTAAGAAGATATATTTACATGTATGTTTACAGTATGAGTATTTAAATTCAAACTCATGTTTAGCTCAAATGTATAGAGAACAGTGTGATAGAAATCAAAGTCTGAATGATAGCTATATAATTTAAGATGCAAAAAAATTGAGCATAATTATGTTTAAAAGGAAAAGCTTGTGGAAAGTGATTGAAAATGCTCAAAATCAGGTATAAAGGAGGAAGCATTTTGACAAGGATAATTGGAATAAAAGCGGAAAATAGATCTTCCAAAAGGAACAGTGAGGCCTTACCATTCTTGATTAATTCACATTTTTTTTTAGCAATCTCTCCCTAAAAATCAACACCAGAGGAGAGGCTACTGTATGTCACTCTAATTATCTTTCTTTTCTCTTCACTCATAACATTCCCCATCATTGATATTGGTCCAATGCTGAGATAGAGACAATGCCTTGATCAGTTCAAGGGTGAGACTCCATGTGTTAGAAGAAAAGAAGGAACATATATATAGTTGAAAATCAGAAATTTAGAAAGCCATCACTTTTCCTCTGCCCTTTGAAAGAGTATATACAATAATCAACAGCCCAAAAGAAATTCAAAGTACTTTAAAATATTTGAATTTTAATATCCATAGCACCCAGGACCCCCCTAAAGACTGGGTTTCAGGCAAACTCCTATACCTGGCAGGACCTTTGAAAAGGCAAGGAATTTATAATATACTAGGAAATAAAACTCTAGGGGCACCTGGGTGGCTTAATCAGTTAAGCGCCTGACTTCAGCTCATGTCATGATCTCACGGCTTGTGGGTTTGAGCACCGCATTGGGCTCTGTGCTGACTGCCAGCTCAGAGGGCTTCAAATAGAATATAGCATATGATAAGTTCTGTAGCGGTAAAGGTCATGATTAGGAATAGTTGTAGGAGGATAAGTATTGTGATGTATAATTTTTTTCGAGCAAGAATTTCTTTTGATATGTAGTATTGGCTGGCTAGTAAGCATTATGAGTAGGAGTCATGTTGTTAGTGCTGGAGCCTGTTTCAGATTCTGTATCTCTCGCTCTCTCTGACCCTCCCCTACACATGCTGTCTCTCTCTCAGAAATAAATAAAAACATTAAAAAAATTTAACAAGGAAATAAAAAAGCCATCTGGTCCTGGGCTCTTATTTGTTGGGAGATTTTTGATCACTGATTTGATTTCCTCACTAGTTATGGGTCTGTTCAGATTTCCTACCTCTTCCCGTGTGAATTTTGGTAGTGGGTGTGCGTTTAGGAATTTGTCCATTTCTTCTAAGTTGTCCAATTTGTTGGCATATAATTTTTCATAGTATTCCCTGATAATAGCCTGTATTTCTGAGGGGTTGGTTGTAATAATTCCATTTTCATTCATGATTTTGTGTATCTGAGTGCTCTCTCTTTTCTTTTTGAGAAGCCTGGCTAGAGGTTTGTCAATTTTGTTTATTTTTTCAAAAAACCAAGTCTTGGTTTCATTGATCTGTTCAATTATTTCTTTGGTCTCTATGTTGTTAATTTCTGCTCTAATTTTTACTATTTCTCTTCTTCTACTGGGTTTAGGGCGTTCTTGTTGCTCTGCCTCTAGTTCCTTTAGGTGAGCTGTTAGATTTTGGACTTGGGCTTTTTCTAGTTTCTTGAAATCGTCCTGGAGTGCAAGGTACTTTCCTCTTAGGACTGCCTTTGCCGGATCCCATAGATTTTGGATTGTTGTGTTTTCATTTTCGTTTGTTTCCATATATTTTTTAATTTCATCCCTAATTGCCTGATTGGCCCATTCATTCTTTAGTAGAGTGGTCTTTAACCTTCATGTTTTTGGGGGTTTTCCAGGCTTCTTCCTGTGATTGATTTCAAGTTTCAAAGCATTATGATCTGACAGTGTGCATGGTATGATCTCAATTCTTTTATATTTATTGAGGGCTGCTTTATATCCCAGTATGTGATCTATCTTGGAGAATGTGCCATGCGCACTTGAGAAGAAAGTAAATTCCTTGGCCTCAGGATGTAGAGTTCTAAATATATCTGTCAGATCCATCTGGTCCAAAGTGTCTTTCAAGTCCATTATTTCTTTAGTGATTTTCTGTCTGTTTGACCTATCCATTGCTGTAAGTGGAGTATTAAAGTCCCATGCTATTAGCACATTCTTATCTATGATCCTGTTTCTCTTTGTGATTAATTGTTTTATATATTTAGGAGCTCCCATATTCGGTGGGTAGACATTTATGATTGTTAGTTCTTCCTGATGGATAGACCCTGTAACTATTATGTAATGTCCTTCTTCATCTCTTGTTATTGTCTTTAATTTAAAGTCTAGTTTGTCTGATATAAGTATAGCTACTCCGGCTTTTTTTTTATTTCCAGTAGCATGATATTAATTTCTCCATCCCCTTACTTTTAATCTGAAGGTATCTTCCAGTCTGAAATGAGTTTCTTGTAGACAGCATATAGATGGGTTTTGTTTTTTTTTCCATTCTGCTACCCTATGTCTTTTGCTTGGAGCATTCAGCCCATTTACATTCAGTGTTATTATTGAGATATGTGGGTTTAGAGTCTTTGTGTCCTTTGTGGAGTTCATGCTTGTGGTGGTGTCTCTGGTATCTTTGTTCCTTGCAACCTTTCCTTCAGAGCATCCCCCACAGGATTTCTTGTAGGGCTGGCTTCGTGGTGGCAAATTCTTTCAATTTCTGTTTATTTGGAAAGGTTTTTATCTCTCCTTCTATTTTGAATGACAGGCTTGCTGGGTAGAGGATTCTTGGCTGCATATTTTTACTGTTCATCACATTGAAGATCTCCTGCCATTCCTTTCTGGCCTGCCAAGTTTCAGTAGATAGGTCTGTCACCACTCTGATAGGTTTCCCTTTGTATGTTAGGGCCCTTTTCTCCCTAGCTGCTTTCAAAATTCTCTCTTTGTCCTTGTATTTGGCCATTTTCACTATGATATGTCGTGCAGAAGATCGATTCAGGTTACGTCTGAGGGGAGTCCTCTGAGCCTCTTGTACTTCCACATTTACTTCCTTCCCCAGGTCGGGGAAGTTCTCTGCTATAATTTGTTCCAGGACTCCTTCAGCACCTTTCCCTCTCTCTTCCTCTTCTGGGATTCCTATGATACGGATATTGTTGCGTTTGACCGTATCGCTGAGCTCTCGAATTCTTCTTTCCTGTTCCTGGATCAGTTTGTCTCTTTTTTTGTCAGCTTCTTGTTTTTCTATAATGGTGTCTTCTAAATCACTTATTCTCCTTTCTGCCTCTTCAATCCGTGCATTGGAGGCCTCTAATTTATTATGGATCTCATTTATCGCATTTTTTAATTCTTCATGCCTATTTTTATTTTCCATTCTGTCTGTAGCCATAGTTTCTTTGATGTCCCCTATGTTTTTTTCAAGCCCAGCTATTAATTTTACCATTATTATTCTAAAATCTTGTTCAGTGATGCTGCTGATATCTGTTTTGAGCAGTTCATTAGCTGTCATTTCTTCTTGGAGTTTCTTTGGAGGAGAGGTCTTTCGTTTCGTCATTTTAGTTAACTTTCCGGCTCTTGTTGGTTTTAAAGACCTGTTATGCTCTCTGTTTCTATGAACGCAGCTGTATCCAAGAAGACTCTTTGACTGTCCAGGGCCTATCCTTTCAGAGAGTGTTTTTTGAGTGGTCTCTCTTGTTGGGACCTTGGTTATTTTATTTTCCTATTCGTAGTGATATTTGGGACTCTCCACCTTGTGTGCTTTGGCTTGTTTCTTGAGGTAGCCCTGGAAAAGAAAACAGACAGACAAACACACAGGGAGCAGGAGCACACAAATGCACAGGCTAATTCAACTAAGATGCAAAGCAAGAGGGAAAACGAAAAAGTTAAGAGAAAAGATGGAGGAGGGAGGGCGAATAATAGAGAGTATAAAATATATAAAAGGGTCAAAAAGGGGAAAAGAAAAGGAAAAAAGAAGAAAACCAATGGACAAAGAACGGTTTAAAGCATATAACTGGATTTCCCAGCTTCAGTGAAATAGCCGTGTGTATGCAGTGCTGGTTGAAGAGCATAGAGAAAGAGAGAGAAGCCAGGGCAGAATGAGGCAAAATTGGAAATAGAATGAACAGGCAGAAGGGATACGAAGCTTTATTCAAAGAGGTAAAGGGTAGAATATGACTGGATAGGTGAGAGAAGGATGCTGGTATTATCCAGAGAAACTATATAGTCTAATTACTCCTGAGAGAAAGAGATGAAAAGGTCGGGAGGTGTAGAATTTACATCTACAGAATGGACTAAATTTGGTTGTTTTAAGCACGCTGGTGACCAGAGGTAATCAGGTCAGTGTCTGTGGAAAAAAAAGAGAGAAAACAAAAACAAAAACAAAAACAAAAAAAAAAAGGGGGGCGGGAAGGGAGGAGGGCAGCTCTCAAGCAGGGATGGGGGTGGTGTGATCCAATGCGTCAGGCGGTAGTTCTGCCTGGAGGTTGTAGGGAGGAGAGTAATGGTGCTCCACCTCGCTTTTATAGGCGTGTAAACATCCTGGGCCAGGGGCACAGCCAAAGTTTTTTGCGCTTTTCAACCCAAGCCAGTCCCAGCCTACAAATCCAGGCCAAGCACCCCACTGAAATTGCCTCAGGCGATCCCCTGGCTTCCCCCTCAGGGCAATTCCAATCTTCCAGGCTAACTCTGGGGGTGGAGCCAGAAGCCGATGCTCCTTTCTCCTCGGGTGGGGCTGGGGGGCCTGGGCGGGGCGGGGGGTTTTGTCTGCTGGCGTGCTGAGCCCGCTGGGGTGAGGAGATCAAGTTCCCTCTGTGTCTCAATCACCCAAAACACGAACTCGAGGTCACATCTGCCAGTTTTTAGCGCCTTGCCTTCCCTCTAGAGCTCCAGCCAGCTAGGAGCACGGACGCCGGTGCCTGCGTGCCTCTTCCAGGGGTCCAAGCCCTCCTCAAGGGTAATGGCTGCAGGCGCGCAGCCTCTCCCAGCCAGCCAGGAGCCAGCACAAAGAAGCGAATCGCGAGCACAGCCCCTCCTGGGCAACTTGGAGCGTGGAGGGGCCTGACGCGCAGGTATTTTGTGCGCAAAGATTTTCTACCCCCTGAGCAGAGGTTTTTCCCCCTAGCGGAGGTTTTTCTGTTTCGGACTCTTTTTCCCCTCTCACTCCCCACAGAGGGGGGTGGCCCATCTCTCCAGTCTCCAATTCAGGCCCAATTTTTTACTTCCCCAGTTCGCACTCACGTTAGAAGGCTTTCTCAGTGGAATCTGCATCCTTTCTCTCCCAATCTCTTGGGTTTGGTACGGTTTCCTATGGCTTCAGGTCTTTTCCGTGTGATGCCTGGGCGTGAGTGCAGGTACGGAGCTCCCTACTTCTCCACCATTTTGCCCCTCCCCCCATCTTCCCCCTCTTCTTAATCCAAAAACATGGTAAGACTCTACAGTAGTGTTTGTACTTTCAGATGATTGTAAGATATACTGGCTGTACGAAAATGTGTTTCCCAGGAGAGTTGTAATGTTAAGACACATAGTTACCTTAGATTTACCTGTTATGTATGCATCCAAATGTTAGCTTTAAGATATAAGGAAAGACTTTAAAAACATACTACATACCCTAGAAACTCTAAAAGAAAAACAAAATTCACAGCATAGGTTAAACATAGAAAAAAAGTTTGAAGAGGAACTACATAGAAATACTTCATATCAAGGTTTAATGTAAAAATTACAGTTTGGGATAAAATATTTGTAACACATGTAAGAAGCAATTGCATGATGGGCCCTAAATAAAAGCATACCTAAAAATAAGCATTAGGTAGAGTGTTCATTGGGAAAATAGACCAGATATAGATATGTTGAAATGAGTATATTAATAATTAGGATAACACAACAGTTATATGTCCTGGGAAAAATAATTTTCACTTTACCAATAAGCATATTAAAAGATGTTTAATCTTTACATATAATCATAGCTAGGCAAATTAAAGTTGCATATGTAATACTGATACTTTATTTTTGGATGATTTTAAAACATAGTTTTTTTTGAGTTATGCTTATTTTGTACAACTTCTTTGAGAGTCAAATTGACTATATTGATTTGAGGTAAAGATGTGTGTTTCCGAAGAGCAATGCTATTCTGAGGAGGTACGCTAAAAAAATAAATGTATGGTTGTATATGACAAATACAGGGTGTTGACTCCAGTATCATCTGAAATAACAACAAAAAAAACCATAAAAATATTAGTTTCTATATATGACAATCATTTCATAAACTGTTGTAAATTTATATATGAGATATATGGTACACTATAATGGGGAGACTTTTTATTTATAGTGAAAAAGTCAAGTCGAAGACTAGTATATGCTCCTTCTCACCAAACGGGGCATTTGTACATGTGACATTGACTTGCTTAACACTATTTCAACCTTCTACTATTCTTGCTCTGTTGTACTGGCTGGAAAGCAAACACTATTTTCTCAAACCCTTTTGCAGTTAAGCTTCTGGGTAATTTAGATTCTTCCAATCAGATACACTCTGGTGTCAGTTTGATTTAGGACTGGATTCTGGTGATGTGAGGAGCTGACATGATCCAAGGTGACCATTTTGATGGCACTGATTGTGGAAGAGGCAGTGCAATTCTGGAGCTATCTGCTCCGGATGTGGTTTGAGGATCACACTTCTCTTTTCCTGGTCAGTGTGTATGTTGCTTGTTCTGGAATCGGTAGCTGTGGGAGAAGCTTTCCTAAGACTGGAGCTCCCAGATGTCTATCCTCATAGAGGCGAAATTAGTGGCCATCAAATGTGCTGTAGTTTTAGAAATCCCTTTTAGAAGTTCAGTTTATTTTTTTAAGCCTTCTTAAAATTCTGTTTTTGCTTCAACCAGTTGAAATGGTTTCACTTTTCTTCAGTTTTCTGCAACCTGAATAAGATACATGACTTACTATAAAAATGGCTCTCTGGGATGCAGTCTACAGAATAACCACTTGGTGTTGATTGCCTTTTATTTTGCATTTGTATATTTTTTATTTGTTACAATATATGTGTGGTACTTTAAGTTGTCTTATATTTATATTTTAGGAAAATACAGAAAGTGTTGAAAAATGTTTACCTTTAACTTTCACTTAACTTCAATCTTTTTTAAACAAATTTATAATTTTCACAAAATAATACAACTGTATGGTGTGGGGGGGGAGGAGGTTTAAATCTCATCTCAACTAAACCACCTCAAAATAAAAGATTAAGAATTCAAAATTTCAGTTCTTTGTCCTAGAGCCAAAAATTTTTGACATTTTTCTTTAATTTACCTTTATGTTTTACAAATACTATATTTATACTGCTATCATTTGATTCACAATTCCAGATAGGACTTAAGGTTTTCTAATAAATGGAATGAGTATTTACTTTGCAGAGACTATTCCCTTGCACACACATAAATTCTTTAGCATTTCTTTTTACAAATGAAGAAAAAATACTTTTTAGGTTATATCATCATGTATTTTGTGTTAAATACATCAACATGCAATTGTGTAAATATTAATCACTAATGAAACTATAAACCAAATTATATTTTCCTTGTTCACTCTATTGTTTTCTTTTTAAAAAAAACAATAATTGACTTACTTTTATTTATGCCTACATTCCATTTACCCATTTTTTTCAAAATTGTTCAACAATCTCTCAATAATTTTTTTTCTAATTTATTATTATTTAGACTGGGTTCACCTGGGTTCACTTTACTCTCTCTGTGAATATAAATGACTTTCAGTGGCCTTTCCCCAACCATTGTGGAAATTTCTTTGACTCCATCAGTGTTCTAACTCATGTTTCCTTCATCTTGTGACCTCAGTATTTTTGACTCACTCTCACATTCTATTGGAATGCATCTTTTTTATTTACTTTTTAAATATTTTTATTTTTAAGAGAGAGACAGAGACAGAGCACAAGCGGGGCCTGGGTAGAGAGAGAGGAGGAGACACAGTATCTGAAGCAGGCTTCAGGCTTTGAGCAGTCAACACAGAGCCATTGCAGGGCTCAAACTCCTGAACTATGAGATCATGACTTGAGCTGACAGCTATGCTTAACTGTCTGAGCCACCCAGGCATCCCTGGAGTTCATCTTCTAATAACTTTCTGTAAAAGGGAGGACCACAGATACATTTTGGAGGTTTTACATATAGGAAAATGTGTTTTCTGCCTTGAATAAGTGTTTCTCCAGATTAAAACACAAGTTGAGAAACATTTTGTCTAAGAATAAGGATTGTTTTGCATTGTTATATTCTAATTTTTCTGAAAAGAATTGTAATCTCATCTTATTCTTCATCTTTTGTATATGATCTATTATATTCTCTCCTTTGTTCCTTTTTTAATAGTAGTAATTCCTTAAAACATTGCAGTGAAAACTTGTACCCTGTTTATAGCATGTTTCATTAATTTTCCTCCTTTTTTTAATGTCTATTATCTAAAATATCTTAGTCTTTATGATGATGTTATGACAGAAATAAGCACTTCTTACTGTAAGCACTTAGGTCTCAGATTGTTACCCTGTTATATTATTTAAAACACTTCCATAAATACCTGTCTTTCTGAAATATATTAAAAACTCTCTAATGCTGCTGTCTTCTGTTCCTTTCCATTTATACCATTATATATGGTCTTATCTTTTATCCTAAGGCAGGAGTGTACTAAATGTTTATGTTTAAAATGCTAAATTTGACCGGAAGTCATATGAAGGTGTGTCATTGCAATTAAATAATCATATCCCAGGCCCATATTTTCGATATTTGTAACATCTCTATTATGTTCTCAGTGTCTCACACTTATTGAGAGAGGAAATATTTGTTTATTTTTTCTTAATGATATTTTCAGACTTCTTAAAATATTTAGCATACATAATCATCTTTGTTACCATTGTCATCAGGGCAGCATAATCAACACTTAGCATGTGCCAATAAATTTGTAAAATGTTTTAAATGAAATCTAGTTTTTAAACTATGTGAAAAGTACATATTTCATAGAAAAAATGGTAAAATATGATTTATTAGATAACTTTAAATTCTATTCCTGTCCTTTCTCCAATGCTCATTTCTTCTACTTATAGACATGCACTTTCTTTGATGTTTTGAAAACAAGAGCATTCATTTATGTTCTCCACATTTCTAACACAATAGTTAGCAACTGTGCATACTATTCTGAACTTTGCTTTTTATACTTAAATCACATCATATACATTGTTATATATTACAAATATTAATTAAGATATACATATGTATGTATATATTAGTATATGTATATACAGATATTCATAATATCATGTAATCCTATAATTTATTATGTTTTACATCTATTTATTTAATCTTCATTGTGATCCAGTGAAATAGGAATGATTTTCATTTCCATTTTACATGGGGGAAAAAAGCTCAAAATTTCAGTAACTTGTATAGAATTATTAACTTAGGGTGTAGTGGAGCTGGGACACATACCTAATCTGGATCTGAAGTTAGTGTTTTTAAAAATTGGCCATCAAGTTTAATGGGAAAGCAATAAATTAAAATATGTTTTCCATAGATTATATTGGTCTATGCTTATGTATATATATTCATATAAATCTGTATAATTTTGAATTATTCCAACTTTAGGATTTTAAAATGGGAATTCTTATTTTTAAGAACTTGGTGGTTCTAGGTTTCTGAATCAGTTCCTAGTAAGCATGGTTGGAATCAAAGCCACAAGGCAAGAAAACACCATGAATGCTATAAGCCCAGAGATAGATAAATAGATAGACAGACAGTAGATAGATAGATGTGTACACATGTATAATGAGAATATGACATAATGTATAAGTATGGGAAGGAATCTCTTCATTGGAATGGTCACACTGCTGATGCCAAAGTGCCCCAACACAACCGCATATCAAAGTTAATTGTCTCAGCTCTCCAGTCAGCACTAAGTTCTAACAATTGCATAAATTTATCATTTTCTATGGGTTCCACTGAAACATTAAATTTCTGGTGCACCATTACATGGGCCCCTGCAAAGAATTCAGATCTACATCTATACTCTTGTGTTCCTGACCATGTATAAAATCTCATAGATATTTATTGCATTGCTTTTTTGCAAAACATTAAACAGAGTCCTCATTCTCATCAAATTTTTATTCTACCTTCCTCCTTGTGATCTGACCTATCTCAACTCTCCAAACCCAGCAAGCAATATAAGAGAAAAATTTTCTTTCTGTGACCACAGTTCAGAATCAGGGTTTCTTCTTAGGGATACTGCTACCTATTACTTCAAACTTAGTTTACATGTTCTGAAATGTGCATTACCTGACTGCTATAACATTTGTCATTCTGCCTGTCAAGATTTATAGGACTTGCTTGGCCTTTTCTGCTTTAGCTCATTGCTCTAGAACTAAATCACTGTAGAGCCTGACCCAAAGCTTACAGTTGAGAAGACCTGTCATCTCTTCCTGGAAACAAACCTTCCCCTCAATAATATATGGCACTTGCCTGGAAAGCTCTCTCTTATTCCCATTTATTCCTTGGCATGATAACTCTTTGATTTGAAACTTTGTGAATTATTACTGCATTGGATACAACTATGTTTTTATAGGAACACTGGGAGGAAAAAAGTAGTGTTACACTCAATAAATCAAAGTCATAAGTCAGGAATTAGGATATCAAAAGCGTTTTCAGGAGGAATAATTTTCAGCAGCCACTTGGAGAAAATATAAATCAGATCTCTTTCTATCTCTACACCTTCCTGTGTTTATTAACTAGATTGTAAAGCAGAATTCATTTTAATCTGGTTAAAGATAAGTGGGAATTGGTAAATTAATAATAATAAATATGCCTAAGAAACATAAACTAGAATAATGTAACAATGGAGCTGAATCACTGGGGTTTTGTCTAGTTCCGTCTTCATACACTTAGGCAAAAAAATCCTAAACCATTGGCATATGCATTTATCAATTTTGTATGTAAGAGTTTGGCATTTTAAATATCTTGTTGCTCACAAGCCAAATCTCAATGATATTTACACTGATAAATATATGGTATCATAATAAGGTTTTCTATCTGGCTCAAAGATAATTTCAATCACACTGTCCGTATTCACACACAAAGCACCAGGTTTGTAATAACTTGATTATACTCTATCATACAAAATTATAATCTTGAAAATTTATTTATCATTCATCCATAGAATTAAAATTATTTTATTTTTGTATCAATTTGAGTAGTATTTCTTTGTGCAAATTTTTACCAAATTGTTTTCTGTTGTCTTCTTTATCCTCTAGGAATAGAGATATAGAATAATAGAGTTAAGGACTGTCACCTTATTAGTAATATGACATGGAATCAACACCATGACTAATATAACAAAAAAGAGAAGTGAAATAAGCATAGAAATACCTGTGATACTAGGTTAAATATATCTTGAAAACTGATAAACAGGAAATAGTGAAAGCAAACTCCTCAGTTCATTCATTTAATTATTTTCCAAAGTATATATTTATCAAATTATTTACACTTTTATATTATTGTTTGCTTCTCAAAAGATATATTAAGTGAGAATTGAATATCTTACTCCAATTTCTTTTTTTTTTTACATTTATTTATTTTTGAGAGACAGAGTGAGACAGAGTATGATGGGAGGAGGGGCAGAGAAAGAAGGAGACACAGAATCCAAAGCAGCTCCAGGCTCTGAGCAAACGTTCAGCACAGAGCCTGACATACGGCTCAAACCCACGAACTGTGAGATCATGACCTGAGCCGAAGTCGGACACATAACTGACTGAGCCACTCAGGTGATTCAACTTACTCCAAATTTCTAAATAAAACTTTAGAATTGGGGGAACTCATGTTTAAGGTACATCCAAATAAAGTTACACCTAATAAGTATCCTGAGCAGCAGACTATGTTAAGAAGGCAACTTTGGGATGGGTCAGATGGATTAAAATCTCAATAACATTGCTACTAAGACTGTGTACCTCTATACAGAAAAGTATAAAAATTATTATAAGTACCACTTGGATAATATATATAAAACTTCTAGGTAATCCATAAAGGTAGTATCTCCCATTCCCTCCTAAAAAATAAAGGAAACCATAAAAATATCCAGTGCCATATCATTCTAAATTCTCACTGTCAATGTCATTGATGAGTTTACCTGGTTTACTAGTAAGAATATGTTTTATTAAGGAAAGTGCATTTAAGAAAACTATCCTCCCTTATGTTAAATGCTCTTATGCCAACTAATGAGAGTCTATAACATGTAGCTCATTCCATTGTAGTGGACAAAATTCTGGGTTGTCATTGCAAGAAATCAGGTTCGATATAACAGTCTTCTGGGGGTGCCTGGGTGGCTCAGTTGGTTAAGTAACTGATTCTTGGTTTTGGCTCAGGTCATGATCTCAAAGTTCCTGGGTATTAGCTCTCCATCAGCTCTATACTGGCATCAATAGCACAGAGCCTGCTTGGGATTTTCTCTCAGCTTCTCTCTCTGCACCACCCCCTCACACTCTCTCTCAAAATAAATAAATAACCATTTTAAAAAATAAACCGTCTTCTGTGCTCATCATTTTTTCACAGAGTGTATGGTAATCTGTCATTCAACTAATTGCAATGTAAATACAATAGTATCCTAATGTTCTATTATTGGAACTGAATTGTTTTGAAGAAAATAATTAACAGTATTTAACAATCTTAACATATACAAAATATAAATGACTTATTAGCCCCCTTCCAACATGATTATTTAATCTAAATTAAACTCTAAGAGATAGTTAAAAAAAAAAACTTTTGCAATACACACATCATTCATTCTTCTTTTTTAACTAAAGAGCTTTACCTCAGAAATCATTCTCAATATATGTTTGTTATATTTATTCTAAAGATTACTTAGATATTTTAGGAAGTAAACATTAAATTAAAAGTCATTCTTGTAAAACTGAGGATCAATAGAATTGTTCCAATTGATGAAGAGCTTTATTTTTTTTTTCAATTTCTCATTTCCCAGCCTCTACAATAAATGTCTATACTGAAAGTTTGAGTTGATAGTTTATAATCTAAAAAAAAAAAAATGTAAAATTCTATTTATATGGATTTCAACTATTACATAAAAAGCTGCATCAACACATATTATTTAGCAAATGTTGTCTTTATAGGGAAAATAGTCATTGCAGAAATATCTAAAATGGAATCCCCTATCACAAACAAATTTTTCCAAAATTATACCTTATTTTCTTTTTGTCATTATAATCAAATCACTGACATTACAGAAATATAAGGTATTTTCATCAATTAACATAATTTTACACTATTTCCTGGATATACTTATATCAACAAAAATTTTTCAAATAAGGAAACTCATATTTCAGGAATTCTGATGTTTCTGTTTGATTTACTTATAATACACAATTGGAAAGATGGAATAATGATTCAGTTTACCAAGAACTAAATGACATTTTAAAAATATAGATGAAAATAATAAAGGTAACATTAAAATATAAAAATATTTAAAAATCCACAAAATATTTTATTTCTGCTTCTTAATGGGAACTATTTTTGTCATTCAGAAACAACTTTTAATAAACTAAAACAAAATATAACTTAATTTTTTATGTCGTAACTCTGAATATTGTAAATCTTTTTCAGCTATATTCATCAGAGAGAATTATTATAGAATATTTTTATATTATAATTGCCTAACAAGAAAATAAAATGTCTTTGGTTGGTTAGAAAGATTTCAAAAGCATATTTATAGGCTTCATACCAAAAGAAATTATTAAAAGCATGGAAAATATGCAAAATCCAATTCTGAGGTCGGCAATTTGCATGTACATTACTAAACTAAAGAAAAATTTACTATGAATAAATATCAGGCACAGTTTTTTAACCCAAGTTCTTTAAAATTGGATAAGCTGCAAACATATGCATAAAATCAAACACCCACACACTTCTCATTGTTGCAGTACTACTCAGAAAAGTTATAGGTTAGGCAGCAGATTTCCAGTAGGATATTTAATAATTTATTAAGCCTGACCCTTTATACTGCTGCCGAATCCTCAGGAGACAATGGTAATCCAAAGAAAAATTGTAACTTGATGTCGAATATACTGAGATAATCTTAATTGTAAGTGAGTGAATCACGTTTCACTGCTTTTTGTTTAAATTGGTTAATTTCCATGGAGAAATGCAGAACTCAGCAGTTTTTGCAGCATGATTTTTTTTAATGTAATGAAAAGAAGCCAAGTTTTCATACCCTAGAGGAAACTCCTTGATCCATAGCACAACACATTAGTGTTTTGAAGTTTTAACTGTGTTCTGTTGAAATGTATTCTCTTGGGAGCCAGTATGCATTGATATTATAGCATAAGCTTAATATTACCATCACCAAATATCCATTTTTTTTGTTTCTACTTTAGAATTAACAATTGATTTGTGAATTGCCCTTGCTACCACCATCATATCTATCAACCAGTATGGATAGTCCATTTAAAAATCTTTGGTCCTGAAATGGACTCATCTCTTCTCTGATTCAACAATGCTTCCTTCTTTATTAAATTATTCTCATCAACATCCAAATATCCTACAGTCTCAGCCAAATTTAATAAAGAGAGAGAAAAGAAAAGCTTCCCTTGCCCTTAAATATTTTCAGTCCAACTCTTTCTCTCATAGCAAAATTTCTCAAGAGATTCATTTTATTATTTAAAGATTCTTTCGAATCCAGAACACGGTGCAGAAACTAATGACACTCAGATAGATGAAAGACAAAACGTTGTTACTTCCAGATATACAGGGGAGAGGGGTTTCACTTGGGGCCACAGAAGAGTTAGCATCAGTGGACAGAGACAGTATACCAATAAACTGGAGCTGTAAGGCAGTTTATGTATGACAAGTAAGGTGAGGTTAGTTAGGTTTTGTGAGCACCCTATGGATTAACTAATTTTTCAATGGGTTCTGGGAAAATGAGAAGCTGTCCCTAATTGTATAACATCTGGCCCTAGGGTGATTAGGGTAGATATAGAGTGGGGCACAGAGTGTGAGAGACAGAAAATGGAAGTTGTTGGGTATGGATTTACTCAGCAGCTCAAGATGAATCTCTAGTCAGTGCTTTGAAATTGGCTAAAGTATCATGAAACAGGAAGGAAGGGAGGGCGGGACGGAACGAGGAAGGAAGGGGGCATGGGGAGGAAGGAAAGGAAGGAAGAAAATACCTATTTGTAATCCTGAGTATTTCAGTAATTCTCATATTTTCCGTCTTGTTGCCACTCCTATAAGAATTTTGTTCACATGGTGATTTATAAATGAGGTCAGTGATGACACCCACATTGACAAATCCAAAAGCTAATCTTCAGTCTTGATCAATGAGTAGCATTTGAAATGGTCTGTCCACCTCTATCTGCAAACATACACTTCCTTGATTCCCAGACCAGACTCCATCTCTAGTCATTGTTTGTCCCCTGGATTGTTCCATGACTTACTAATTTTTACACATTGTTTGTACCAGTCCTTAAATCTCTCTTCATGTCTGTCTGCTGTCACTCCCACAGTCCTCTCATCCATCCCAAGCTGTTAAATTTGTGTTGACGCTGAGGATTTACAAATATGTCTCTCAAACCCAGAACTTTATCCTGAACTTGTATACAAATATACTTAACTTTATGTTTTAAATATTTCTAGAAACATGCTATGTATAAGTGTGCTTCTAGATCCTTTTTTTTTTCTTTCAGGTTAGGAAATTAGAAACTTTGATGTGAAAAAAGATGTATCTAAAATTACATAACATTGTTTTCAGCAAAAGACTAGGCATTGACCTCAATTTTCTTAACCTGCAATTCATCATTCTTCTCTTCCTAATTTCCAAGTCTCTGAACAACTAAATTGATTTTCTCCTATACCATTTTAACCTGTATTAATAACATGCCTTCTACCAGAAGAGTTTCGGGAATACATGTGTATAAAGAAATATTTAACTTTTTCAGGGGCGCCTGGGTGGCTTAGTCGGTTAAGCGTCCGACTTTCGCTTAGGTCATGATCTCGCGGTTAGTGGGTTCGAGCCCCGCATTGGGCTCTGTGCTGACTGCCAGTTCAGAGCCTGGAGCCTGTTTCAGTCTGTGACTCCCTCTCTCTCTGACCCTCCCCTGCTCACGCTCTGTCTCAAAAATAAATTTAAAAAAAGTTTAAAAAAAAAGAAATATTTAACTTTTAATAAAAAAAAAACAAATTTGACAGTTGTACTATAAGGCACATAGATCCATTCTAATAACAATTTTAGTTACAAATGCAAATTCTTATATAAGATTTTCTAAATTGAGAGATGGTTGAAGAAACATTTTAATTATCTTTAAAGACTTCTAATACTGTCCAAGAATCAAGATATGGGGCCCACGATATTATGCCTCTGAGAAATCTGGGGACAAAACTAGGACTATATTGTTCACATTGATTTAAGTTAAAGATTAAGAAAAAATAGTATATTAAAGTGTCATTTCTGGAACAAAATTATTCATCCATTCACTTATAAAAATATATTTTTTAAGGTAAACTATTTGAATATGGATGTTTTTAAAAATGGGGTAGGTGAGTTAGTAACTATCTTTTATTTTTGTACCTCTATTAATTAGTAGAATTAGAAATAAATTCAAGCAATTTAGTTTTACAATTGTCTAATTCCTTGGACAATCTATGTTTTTTCAGTTTTTATATAATTCTAATTATTTAACAGACAGTATACTATGAGTTTCAGGTATACAATTCATTAACTCAAAACTTAACACCCAACACCTGGTGTTCATCAAAAGTGCACTCCTTAATACCCATCACCCCCTACCCACCTCCCCTTTGGTAATCATCAGAAGTTCTCTATAGTTGTGTCTGTTTCTCTGTTTGTCTCTCTTTTTTCCCCTATGATCATTTGTTTTGTTTCTTAAACTCCACATATGAATGAAAATATAATATTTGTCTTTACTCAGACTGACGTAGTATGCTTAGCATAATGAATCAGGAACTGTCTTTATCATCTGACAATTTAAATCATTTAAATAAAGCATAGTAGAAAGATTTTACACTTTGCTTTTATTTCTTTGTGTTTGTTTATTGTATTTTAGATAAGTTATTTGAAAACTGAATCTCCAAACCTAATAAATACCAGAATTACCACATTTTGAAAACGTCAACAGGGAATAGAACATACTGCTGAACCTAACCTTGCTAACATCTAGACGCTGTGAATAGTGCAGCTATTTATGCACTCCAAACTAAATAGGAAATGTGCATGTCATTAACAATTGTAAGCCACAGTCCTAACTTTCTTAATCACCTGTCACCTGGTTATATTAGCTTTCCTGACCTATTGTACTAGTTTTTGTTTTCATTCTTTATGTGTAGAGAATTAGGTTAGAAATACAACTCAATTACATTAATCAATGGACATTAATCCATTGTCTTTTCTTTTGTTTCTTTGTTCATTATTGTATCCACATATACCATCTTTCTTACTCTTTCTCATTCTCATCTCCATCAGCTTATAAGTATTCCAGTGTATTTAATATATACCCTTGAATTTTCCATACCTTTTATTTGGGAGGTTGTAAGTTTAAAATACATTTAAATGGTTTAGCAATATAAAATATGGTACTTTTTTTATCTGTTTACACTTAAAAGGTGTACATACACTAGTTTCTTTCCTTTGACTGCTGCATTTTATTCTATAGGGTATATCCACTATTTACAATGGCATTTGTAAAGACATAATTATATAGATTGTTACTAGTTGCTAATATCCCAACATAATTCTTATTCTTTCTAATAATGGTCTATGATTTTGTCTATGTACCTATATATTTGTTTGTCTTTTTTTTTCGCCATTATTCTTCAGGGTACCACATATAGTCTATTGCTATTATTTTGTGACTTACATGTTTTCCATATATCTTCTCCCAGTTTGTGGCTTACTTTATACACATTTTGTGGTATCTTCTGAACATCAGTTTCTAAATTTTAAAGTAGTTAAATTTTATTTCAATATCTTATACCATTTCAACTTTCTATGTTTTGTTAAAATAGTAAGTCCCTCTAGCAAAAGCATGAAGATATTCTGAATTTTCTTCAAAATGTTTTATATTGTGTTTTGTATATTTTTGTTTTTAAACTGTCTGTAAATGATTTTGTGTGTGGTATAATGTGGAAATCATTTTTTGTATGCTCATATAAAGATTTTTAGCAGATGGATAGATAATAGATACATTGTGTAAACTGTTACTTATATATAATTAGAGATGCTAAATAGAGTACCATACATTTTAAGCCATCACCACATTTACACTATTGTTGATAGGCATTATGTCTGTTTTTAATTTTCAGTTAAATACATTTTGCAATGAATATTCATGTATTTGGACATATATCCTACTATACAGGTGCTTTTACTTCAAAAGATTCTCAAATATAATATGTGTAAGGTTTATACATATTAAAATCTCAATAGATTATTTTAATTTCTTTTAAAAAAATTTAAATAACATCACACTTAATGAGAAATCCCTTTTCTATGTTTTTTTTTTTTTTCATTTTGAGAGAGAAAGCATGAGTGGGGGAGAGGCAGAGAGTGGGGAGAGAGAGAATCCCAGGCAGGATCCATGCTCAACAAGGAGCCCAATGCAGAGTTTCTCCTATAACCCTGGAATCATTACTTGGGTCAAAACCAAGAATTGGACGCTTAACCGAGTGAGCCACTCAGGTGGCCCTTCCAAAGCAAATTTAACTGTTGTTGAACAAACTTGTTCATGGTCTATAATTATTTTTCTCTACTTTGAATTTGTCACAGATTATTGAGGGTTGCATATGATTTTTAGCAGTGCTTTTTTTATGTCCACATACTAACTCCACCAAGGAGTTACTGCCCACAAACACATTTAATGTTTGTATTAGTTAGTCTATTATGCAGCCACACTAGAAATCAGATTCCTGCTCAGTAGTGTGGCAGGTTATGTTGGTTAAAACAGAACCACTAGCTAATGCAGCTGGTCAGCCTTAGGCAATGAAACTTGTCTGAATCTTGAAATCAAACAGGAACTAAGAGGGTAATAGACAGATAAATTATTTCTCCTTTTCTAATTTCAGTTAACTACTCAACACAATTTTTTCCATGGAGCCAGTCCATATGACCATGTAGAAATATCTGCTAAAGAACCAGCTGTGTTTCCTTAGAGCTAATGTGACGCAATAATGGGGGTGGGGGTAGCGCTTCATTATGCATTTCTTCCTATCTTTTCCTATCCTCACATCCCTATTGTCTTACTCCTATTCTCTTAGGATTGTAAGTTTCAAAAAATGTCTTGACATTTAGTCTATGTGTAAGGTTTGTTCTTTTAGGAATTCAGGCTCAGAAAATTGCTAGTAGGATTTGTTTCAGAAAACAAGCCCTCAGAACTGCGATGAAGTGTAAGAAGAGGAGAAACCATTGAGGAATTGATTCAGTATTTCATCATTATGAGACAATGAAAAAGATAATTATTGTGCAATAAGATTGATGCTTTTGATGGGTATTGGACACCTTGCAATAAAAATGTATTAGGCTCAGAGTAGTTATTCACCAACCTAGTGAATGATTGTAAGCCAGAGGACCTTGATGGCAACTTTAAATTCGATTTACCTCTTCTGGTCATACAATTGACAGTGCTGAAAAATCTGCCATTGGGTCTTGTAGAGTTCCAAAGGGAATATTAAATGTGCAATAGTACTAGGTTTCTATTACTTAATAAGGGACTGATAAGTAACACAGAGATGAGCAAACATATTTGTAACTTCAAATTGGTAAACCACCACCATGACAACAGTGCCAATCTAAGTTCTAGAAATGAATATAATACAGGAAAATTATATAATCATATATGAAAAATTGCATTAATTTAATTTACCAAGTACAGAATTACTTTTGAAAAATGGCATATATCTGTTAGGAAAAGTAAAAATGATGATTTATAACAGATGTATGTAGTGTCATATTGTACTTTTTACTCAAAGATACTCTATATGGAGTCATATACAGTATGACTAGAAAATGAGTCAAGGATAGAGCTTTTGTATTTGTATTGTAGTGATTCAAATTAGGGCACTTTTTTTTTTTTTTTTACCAGATCTGTGGGGTGTGTTTTTCTCTTTTAATTATATAATCCTAATTGTATAATTATATAACTTGCACCCAATTATATTTGTAGAACCAGTAATTAGCACAAAGTAGTTTTGCAGATCATTCTATTCTGACTAGAGATAACACCCAGGAACTGTGACGGTTACCTCTGGCTGTTCAGAACCAACACTAGACTTCTGGCACAGCAATCATCTTACCATCCACACTGAAATCAGGTAGCATGTTTAATTAATAGCATTTACCACCCGCATCTCTGGATTTTAGAAAGCAGCCCAAAGAATATTTTTATAATATGGTTGCTCTGTCCTCACTAAAAAATTTCTCAATGCCTGTTAAAGTTACTGTTTTGATTTTACCTCATCAGGGAATATGTCTAAATGATAGAGGAGCACAAGTAGTATAAAATTCCCATCCAACATTTCTATTTTCAATAGACTTGGAATTTTACCTTTCCTTTTCGGCAAGGAATTTCTGGTATTTCAACTTTATTTTGTATAGAATCCCACCGAGTCAAGGTTACAATCAACTCTTACTGAGCAATCAATTACTACTACATTTGTGGCAACACATCAAATTCAAAATCTCTGGTAAATGCACTCATATTTATAAATTTAGCATCTGGAAAAGTATGTTTTTTAATATCCTTGTCTAGCGCCATAGGGATACATTTTTGTACATATACCTAAGTTTCCTTCAGAAGTGTAATTGTAAAGCTTGCATTACTTTGTCTTAAAGCTTCCACATCTCAATTTTGATTTTTGAGTTGGTCTTGTGGAATATAGAATTATATAATTCTAGATCTGTGGAAATTATAAAGTAATAATTTATACATGCATATATCTGCATACATATATTCATATAGTATATATTATATAAATTTATATATACATAGATAAATATTATATATTTAAATAGCTAGCTAGTAACACTGAGTGCTTAGAGAATGTATAGCATTACATCATGACCAGAAATAAGAGACACCAAAAATTAAGAGTAATAAAAATTATCATCATCATCATCATCATCATCATCACATAAATTAAACAGCAGCAACTGAAACCAAAGAAAGTTTTCCTCTGGAGAACTTATATAATGCTGTGCTGTGTAACATAATCTTTATCTTGCCATGTATAAGGGTAGTAAATAAGGATAAGCAAACAAAGAATGATATTACATATATATTATATATTTGGATGATGTTAGAAGCAAATTAGACATATTATATATATGTATATATATTTTGATTTATTTTATTTATTAAAAAAATTTAATGTTTATTATTATTGAGACAGAGAGAAACAGCATGAGTAGGAGAAGAACAGAGAGAGAGGAAGACACAGAATCTGAAACAGGCTCCAGACCCTGAGATGTCAGCACAGAGCCCGACGCGGGGCTCGAACCCACAAACCCTGTGGTCATGACCTGAGCTGAAGTCGGACGCTCAACCGACTGAGCCATCCAGGTGCCCCCAATATATTTTAAAATGTGGCTGTAGGAGAGGGTATATGCTAGAAATACGTGAAAACTGTTTTTGAAAAGAAGGATGTTTGGTGTTGAGATGCTTTACCCTAACAATAGTATAAAGAATATATTAAAGGTATGTCCCAAGGCTCAAGTATGCATTCAGAATATGGTTGATATAATATTTTAAAGTATATATTTCATCACATTTTGAAAGTGACTGCTACTTTTCAGTTTCAAAATCTAAATTGATTGCATGATCTGTTATATATTACCCCAAAGTAGAAAAAAGAAATCCTGGGTGCCTGGGTGGTTCAGTCCATTAAGTATCTGACTTCAACTCAGGTCATAATCTCATGGTCAGTGGGTTCAAGCCCTGCATCGGGTGCTGTGCTGATAGCTCAGAGCCTGGAGCCTGTTTCAGATTCTGTGTGTGTGACTCTCTCTGCTCCTCCCCTGCTCATGTTCTGTCTCTTTCTATTTCTCTAGAATAAATAGACATTAAAAATTTTTAAAAATTTCTTTGGGGCGCCTGGGTGGCTTAGTCAGTTAAGCATCCGACTTTCGCTTAGGTCATGATCTCGCCGTTCGTGGGTTCGAGCCCCGCGTCGGGCTCTGTGCTGACTGCCAGCTCAGAGCCTGGAGCCTGTTTCAGTCTGTGACTCCCTCTCTCTCTGACCTTCCCCTGCTCACGCTGTCTCTCTCTCTCTCTTTCCTAGAAATAAATAAAAAACATTTTTAAAAAAAAATTTTAAATTTTTAAAAGAGAAAAGAAATTCTTATTATAAATTGTTTTTAATTTGAACCAAAAACTGAACAGTATATAATTAGATTGATAAAGCAAATTTTTTTCTTCAATGACCTCAACATTTGAATTTTTATTCTTAATTGGCATAACTATTATTGTAATGTCTATTTTGCTTTAAAATGCCTTCGTATGGTGTAAGCCCCATTGGTTCTGATGGAAAAGTTCAGCTTTCAAACCTTGTATCCTGAAGCAAACAATATTTTCTCCAGTCTTTAGAGAAAATAAGCAAACATAAATTAAGTGCAGAGATTGTGTCTTTGCAGTGTCCTCTTTTTCCTGTCGTGTCCAATATATTATAGATTGTTGATGAATATTAAATCATGACGATGACAAAATCCTAAACGGTATCATTCTTTAAATCACCAAACTATGAAATTTTATCATTTACACAAGATGTTAAAATGGCTGAAAAAAAAGGGATAAACTTTGATATTTCCTCAGGTCATTTTGAAAAAGCAAAACTATTGGCATACATGACAGCCTCCCATCTATCTGTGTGTTTAATAAAGCCAAATGTGATGAAGACTAATGTACCATACTGATGTTTGCAGAATTTCATTAACGTATTTCCAAGACCATCATAACTCACTCACCTCTGTTGAGTTTATGAGCCATGGGTTTTGCTCCAGCACATAAAATCAGCTTGCCTAACACAATGCAGGAACTAATAATATCAAAGATGACACTTCCTCACATTTTGAAACAAGGTGACTCATTTATTTCCCCCTCCCCAGTGTAATAGGACAATGGAGTCATTTAAATTAGAACTGAAATTAAGAACTTATACAAAGTCACTAAGTGATAGTAACTTGGCTTTCATAATAAAAGTCTGGTATTTTTAAATCACAAAATCCAGAGTGCTACAGCAAAGCAGTACAATTTATCAGTTTGATATCCATAAAATTTCCTGTTATATAAATTATTACTCTCTATTTCTACTGCTGTCTGGAATAAATATTTTTAAAATCTTCAAGCAGCTTTAATAAGATGCTAATAATAAATGGATACATTTACTCATTTATTATACCCCAAATGATAATATAAATAGAATTTAAGGAAGACATTTATCAAATATATAGCATTCATCTGTTTTTATTATTGTGTTGAATCAAATAGAGAGCTATAGGATATTTTCACAGACTGTCTATTTCACTCTAGTCCACCACCTTTGGTGATTCTATTAGATTTGTATTGCTGCAGTTCTCATAAAAAATAAAATTATCAAGTGTGTTTATAGCTTTAAACCAATTAAATAAAAACGCAACTGAATAAACTAAAAAGTAATGACTACAAGATCTGGCTTCTGTCTACTCTGTTCTCTTGTAATCGCCTTCTCTCTGATGCCTCCCTGTATCCCATTTGCTCCTCTCTTGCCTCACTAGCCTTCTTTCGCTTCATTATGTCAAATTCTTTCTCTCTCAGATCTAATATCCTTTCTTCCCATTCTGTTTGGAAAACTCAAATGCAGTTTTTTCATGGCTGCTTCCTTGAGATCTTCTAGGTCTCAATTTTTAAAATTCTGATGTAGGTGGGAGAAAAGGAATCTGCGTTTACTCAAATACCAGAATTAGTTCAGTGTCTTTTAATGGATTTTAGCCTAAATAATACATAATAATGCAAGGAATTTTTTTTTAATTATGAGGTAGCAGTTCAAGTCCAATTTTACTACTTAAACACTGTGCAACATTGTCATATTGGATACATTATTGAATCGGTTGAAACCTTTTATTTCTCCTACCTAAATGTGATGCTTATACTTACACTACAAAACAAAAACTCCTAGACAGGTCTCTGACATTAATTGTCTGAATTTGCAAAGATGTTCAATCTAAGAATTTTCCTCCGACACTATCCATGATAGTCTCCAAAAATGCTCACATTGCCAAAAGGTGGGGTAGAACAGAAGACTCCATTTATCCCTATAGGCAAGCAATCCAAAATTTGCAAAACACAAAAGCAAGTTATGCATTTTCCTAAAATATCCCCATATTTTAAATTCCAATGATATATTAAACTGATTTAAATTTCCTGTACCTAATCTATAATATTCAAATAAATGCACACATAAATAATACAAACTTTTTATGTAATCATTTTACACAAAATCACACAAAAAAGGAATATAGTGAATGTATTAGTATAAACAATACATCCAATTATTAGAAAAACAAACTAGGATCCAGGAAAATTTAAAAAACAACAGGACAGATATTTTCTTTAAACCTATATGTATCAGGACGTTTTATTCTCTAGTGAAGAGATAATATGGTCACTTCTTTCCAGATAGCTTTTGGTTCTTATCCTAACCCTGATTGTGAAGTTAACTGAAGACAGTTCAATATAATCTATTTGTGTTTATTTTCAAATAAGCTTTCTCCTCTCTCACTGAAGATTTAAATTTAACAGAATTATTTTTTTACTTTTTTTTTAATGTTTGTGATTTATTTTTGAGAGAGAAAGAGCAAGAACAGGGGAGGGGCAGATAGAGAGGGAAATACAGAATCCAAAGCAGCCTCAAGGCTCCCAGATATCAGCACAGAGCTGGACATGAGGCTAAACCCACAAACAGTGAGATCATGACCTGGTCTGAAGTAAGACGCTTAATCGACTGAGCCACACAGGTATTCCTATTTTATACTTCTTTTTTTTTTTTTTTTAATTTTTTTTTTAATGTTTTATTCATTTCTAGGAGAGAGAGAGAGACAGCGTGAACAGGGGAGGGTCAGAGAGAGAGGGAGTCACAGACTGAAACTCTGTGCAGTCAGCACAGAGCCCGACGCGGGGCTCGAACCCACGAACTGTGAGATCATGACCTAAGCGAAAGTCGGACGCTTAACCGACTAAGTTTAAAATAATGTGCAAAGCTTAAAAATAAATAGAAATGAAATATGAATAACATGCCCATAACCCAAATACCAGTTTTCTAAATATATTTGAATTATTAAAAATCAATAATAAAAAGGAAAAAAAGTTGATCTAAAGTGAGCAAAATAAATGAAAAGGCTACTAGCAAAAGAGAGACAAAATGGAAATGTGCTCAACAGATCTCATAATTTAATTTATAGTAATTATAATTATAGTAAAAATGAGATAAATGTTTCTACTTGCCAATTTCCAAAACAAACCAAGTTTTATAATGCAAAACATAGGGAATTGTGGTGTGAAAACAAGAACATTCATAGAGTGTATGTTTACGTATTGAGCAACTACTTTGGGAGGCAATTTGACAATATTGGGCAGTTTCAGCTAGGAAATATTTTTTGAGTACTGCTTTGTTCCAAATACTTTTCCAAGCCAAGAAATTACATCAGAAAAAATTCATAAACCTTCCAAATCTCATGCATATTATATTATAGAAATATGACATAGTCAATAAACAAATTAATGGGTCAAACACATATTTGGTCAGATGATGATATGTGCCATAGAGAAACATAAATCAAGGAAAGGGGTACTAATTGTAGGGTTGCAAGTGTTGCCACAGTGAACGTGATATTTGGTTAAAGGTTTAGAAGGTATCTGGAGGGAAAACCTCAGTCTTTGAAGGCAGAGCCTTGGTAAAGAGTCTGTCTACATAAATGTCTGTATCTTTTAAGGAAGAACAAGAATTCTAGTTCTAGATAGATAAAATAAAAGGGAGAATGTTAGGTAAAGAGTAGAGAAAAAAAAATGAGAGATGAAGATAGATTCTATATACCTATGATGCCATAAAAAGCTTTTGACATTTAGTCTGAGATGGAAAGCTATTGTAAGGGTTTGCGATAATTGTCTTGATCTGATTTAGGTTTTGACTTGGGTCTAAGTGCTAGTTTTGTCTCTCATTGGACTTCTGTGTTTAAATAAATTGTCAAACTTCTATCTCTCTAAATTACTCTTTTCTTTTATGAAAAAGTTGCACCAATCACCAGAGCCATCTAGTACCTGTTCACACTGTATTCATAATTGTACCCTGATAATAGTACTTACTCCATGTAGAAATATGAGGATTTGAGTAATAATTTATAACTTTTATAAAAATTTATTTAATTTATAAAATTATAAAGAGGAATAAATAAAATAATGTGTAAACAAGATTAGGTCATCCTTTGGAAATAAATCTAATAAATATGTAAAAGATATTATTTTGAAGTTTTATCTGAAAGGAATGCAGACCTTTTTTTTTATTTGGAATGTAAATAGACAACATGTGAGGTACATATCTCTTTTAAGACAATGGAGTTTTTTATTTTAATAAAATATTTTATGTGAGTGTGATTAGAATTATTTTTATCTTCAAATGTTATTATGATTGTTAAACATGAGAAGTTCGTAGCTGATTTGAAGATAAAATAGAATACTCTCATTTCGTTGTATCATTAATATGCATAGGAATGTTGACTGGAGCATTTGCTTCTCAATCAACAGAGGACAGTAAAACTACATGTGGATTTTCAGTTTGAATTAGGAAATAAATCGAATTAATTTCCCTCCCCATTAACCTTCCACATGACTTACTGAGCTTTAGTGAATCCTTGATTGGTAGCTATTAAAATACAGTATAATTAGTAGCATCCTAATTATATCGAATTCATTTAAAGAAATGATTTTCTTTTTCTTTCCATCCCATAGAAAGAAACCAAAATTATGTTTTTATTTGGCAACTAAAAAAACTATAAAGTAATTAAAAAGAGCACTTCCTTATGAAATAATTAAGTGGTGTATGTAATTTTTTATTTTTACATACTTCATAAAGTAATTTTCATATAGTTAATGCCTATTTTGTGATTTAGTTGTGGAAAACCAAACAGTACAAATTATGTTTATATACATACAATGCAAAACATATATATGCATAAATTACTCATGGAGAGTTATAATTTAGTTGGTAAAATAATTAATAATCTTTCAAAGTAATGATTTGCATTATGTTTATTAAAAAATCAAATAAATTATACTAATAAATGCTCCAGTAGTTTTGTATGGGGAGAAATCACTTCTTTTTTTTTCTTTTTTTTTTTTATATTTTTATTTATTTCTAGGAGAGAGAGAGAGACAGCGTGAGCAGGGGAGGGTCAGAGAGAGAGGGAGACACAGACTCTGAAACAGGCTCCAGGCTCTGAGCTGGCAGTCAGCACAGAGCCCGACGCGGGGCTCGAACCCACGAACCGCGAGATCATGACCTAAGCGAAAGTCGGACACTTAACCGACTAAGCCACCCAGGCGCCCCGAGAAATCACTTCTAACTAATGAGATGAGTCAAATATCTCATTCTAAAATGGATTTGAGACAAACTTTACAGGTTTAATGAATAGGTAAGACATGTTTAGAATTTATAGGAAATATACTTTTTAAAAGAAGAAACAGCCTTCTAAGTAGACAAGTTAAGCAAAGCTAGATATAAGACCAAGAATATATAAAGATTATTTGAAAATTCAGCACTGATTTTGAACTAAGGTTTTTATCCATAGAAAAAAATATTACCTGTATTCATGTAGTCAACGAGTAATTACTGATGTGATCAGAAATTTTCTATGTACCTAAAATACACTCTTGTACAAACACAGATTTCTGCCCTCCAGGAGTTGACATTCCAAAATGAAATGTTAGACAATAATCAATAAACATAATGAATAGTAAATAAAATAGTGTTATAAAGATAAAGCTGATATAGGAAAAAGGGGGGAAAAAACTAGGATCTTTAGGAGCACCTGGGTGGCTCAGTCGTTTAAGCATACAACTCTTGATTTTGGCTCAGGTCATGATCTCATGGTTCATGAATATGAGCCCCACATGGGGCTCTGTGCTGACAGTTCAGAGTTTGCTTGGGATTCTCTCTCTCCCTTTCTCCCTGTCCCTTCCACATGCTCTCTGTCTCTCTCCCTTTCAAAATAAATAAACTTATAAAAAAAAAAAAAACTAGGATCTTTATTATTGATACTCTGTTCTCTACATTATTTAGAAAATATATTAGTTTATATAGTAGCTTATAATGAGGTCTTGAAGGAAATTAGGAGATATCCATGGGGATAATGAGGGATAATATAGACCTGAAAAAGTAGGTATTATAATTTACCTAAGTGAGATGCATGCCTGGTGTGTTTAGGAAACAGAAAAGAGACCAGTGTGGCTGAAACAATTAGATGAATAGAAAATAAAGAAAGAGAAGTGATGCAATTAGATCTTGGAGGAATTCGTAGGCCATTTTAAAGATCATACAAAGGCCTCAAAGATCAATTCATTCAATCCCCTATAATTAGCTGATTAGTAAACTGAGTTCAGAGAGAATATATGAATTCAGGATCTTAAAGAATTTTCTCTTCCAGTACAGCTCACAACAATGCAGTTCATCTGCATTCATCAAACATCAGTGGAGTATGTATACTGCATTAGTAGATACAGTAACGCAGTGGAAAAGAAAACCATAAAATATGGCACCTATGATTCCCCTTAGTACGTTCTTTAATGGAAACATAACATAGAGGAGAAACAATGGAAGGATACAGGCAGAGGCAGTAAGGGAAGTTGAGTGTTTAGGGAGGAAGGGCTCCAAATAAGCACAGAATTCTTGAGAAATCTTAAAGTACATGGAGACAGGTGTACACAAGATAAAAAATATTCTAATGGTAGTGGAGTCACAGAAATGTGCATATATAGAATATAGAGGGAAGAAGAAGATTTTTGAAAAATTATAATATAGAGACAAAGACGGGAACAAAATGGAACAATAAGAATAAGAAATCTGGAGAAGTAAGAAAGAATGAGATTGTGAATGGTGTTCTATAGCTGTTAAAAAGCATGAGACTTATTTGATGGTTAAAAGAGAGTGTGAAATACAAGGACTTATGTTTTATGAATATAATTATGATGGTTCAGCAGAGGATCCTATAGAAGGAAGCCAGCTCGAAAGAAGACAAATATGGATGTTATTGAAATAATGGAAGGAAAAAACCCTGACCTAATGGATGAAGAGGTGGCAGTAGGATCCAGGACTATTTGGTAAATGTTAGGAATACAATGTGGTGGATTACTAAATGATGTGGGTGGGAAAATATGGCAGGAACCAATTTAGGGACAGGCTTGAATGATGGTGACTTCGCTCAAAGAAACAATGCAACAATAGGAGCTTGACTCTGCTTCCTGCAGTTATCAGAGTTCCATCAGGCCTCATTTGTTGTCTACTAATAACTAGAGGGCCTCACCTCTTTGTCTTCTATCTGAATTTAAATGTGCTTTTTGTCTGTTACCCTTGTTAGTTATTTCCCTGTATTGGTTTCAAGTTAGTTAAATAAATATCTAAGCCATTTTTCTAACATTTGAGTTGACATCTCTCTGTGTGTGTGTGTGTGTGTGTGTGTGTGTGTGTGTGTGTAAAATGAAGGTGGAAGCGTATTAGTTCAACTCACTGACCAGATATGCCATCCAGCAAAAATATCCAAACTTTATTTGCAAAATTTACTAAACAGACTTCTTACAGAAGACACTGCCATGGTTCCAAACTGGGATAGGAACAAGGGAAAAAAAGGAAATAAAAAGATCTGAGAAAGTGAATAGATTTATCACTAGATCTAGTATGTCCGTGATATAATTAAATCTTATCATTTTAGCATCTAGATGAATGATGGAAGGTATATGACCAACTGGAAACAGAAAATGATTTCATCATTGTATATTTTTATGAAATTTTAGTAAATTTTGATTTAAAAATGGCATTAGGCTTATAGTACTTGTAGCTTCTTTAAGTTTACACTAAAATCCCTGTGGAGACAAAGAAAAATTGTCACATCAATCATGAAGTTAAAGACCATTGTATAACTTGGATCATGTTCTAAGAACACTCTCCACTATGGTAATGTTAATGAGGTTAGCTAGATTTACCAAATTTTTCTTTAAATCATTTCACAACCGAACTCTTAACTTTGAAACTGGCAGCCTGATTTCTATTCAAGGTTAATTAATTGCTTCCGTTTTTTTGCTGATGTATAGATGCTTTATATTTCTCTTAGGAATTGCTTAATTCTGCTCTGAAATAGAATAGGTTGGGTTAGTATTTATCTCACAAATGAACATCTTGAAGTTGAGAAAGCATGCATTATTCATCTGTGTATTTCCTACAGTACTCATAAGGCACTTAAAATGATTATTCAATTATTGAATGAAATTTTGTTATCAGAATGGCATTATAATACAGAACAATTAAATAACGTTTTGTTGTGTGTTGCCTTAGTGACTTGAAAATTACTTCATTAAATAGAATGAAATTAAAAAAGTGTGATTTGCAACTAGTTAACTGGATGGTTCATTATTCTGACATTTATAAGCCATGTTTTTACATAGCTATCTTAGCTTATACCTTAGCACATAGTATTTTCCCATAGTTTTAAAGAAAGAAGCATTTATCTCTAAATTTAATGCACTAAAAGGTTTTATATATATATATACATATATATATACTTATGTATTTATTTCCTTCTTAGCTATCTAGTTATGATAAGTCTAGAGTATAAGGTATATACATAATTATTCTTCTATCAAGTACATTATCTAGTACTGAATTATAATATTTCTTCTGGTTAAAATAAAGGAAACCCATGTGTATTGATCTGAAAGCATTTACTTGCATTCCATGATTTTTATTCCAAAAGTTTTAATTTATAATTAGCTGAATTTATGAAACAAAAATATATATTAGTATTTTGTAGAAGTTTTTATTTTAATCTAAAGTTTAATATAAATGTGTATTTAGTATAATGATGAAGATATCTATAAAATATTTGATAGACATACACCACTTATATCTCAGCAATCTTATCTTAAAAAGAAATATAAAACAAGTATGTTTTTAGTAAAGGAATTTACTAGTCAATGATAAACTTAAAAAAACATAGCTTTTAAATTATGACAAAAATTTATGAAGAACTAATTGTGTATGGTTTTCCTATGAAAGAGTATACCTATATCGATATCATTTCCAATACTGATATATACTTATTAATAGATATTGATATATAATTGTTGATTTTAAATCACTAATATTTACATTCAATTATTTTAGATAAAGATAATTGAATAACAAATTATATTTATTAAATATTGTTAAAATTGGTAAGTAATTTCATATGATTATGTTACAATTCGTTAAATAAGTTATATATATATTATACTATTAGGCAGGTATTGCTAGGTGATTTTTTTCACCATCTCCAATTGAGCCTCTTTAAATTCTCAAGGTTCTGTAATACTTAAGTAAGAGACAGTAGCTGAGTTACTATGATGCCAAAATGCCATAACTATTTAATTGAACTATTATATAAATTTGTCATAGAGTATTTAGAAATAAATGTAATACTTTCTATTAGTATACTTAAATTTCTCTCTTGCTTCCTCACTTAGAAAACAAAATCTTCACTGCTATGCATTTTATCATAATTCCAATCCTATTACTCTTGGAATAGAAAGAAAAAGTTAAATGAGCATCTGGGTGATGGAGTCAGTTAATTGTCAGACAGTTGATTTCAGTTCAAGTTATGATCTCTCTGTCATGAAATTAAGCTCCAGATAGGTTTCCATGCTGAGCGTGGAGCCTACTTAAGATTCTCTCTCACTCTCTCTCTCTCCTTCTGTCCCTCTCCCCAACTTGTACTCTCTCTCTGTCTCTCTAAAAAGTTTAGAAAAAAAGAAATAGAAAGTTACATAAGAATATTTACTCAGGAGATTTTTTGTATGTTGTCTAATTTAAATTTCATCGCAATTCTGAAATGTAGATGATTCCATTTTTTAATTTAAAGACCAGGAAATGTTGGTTAAATAACTCAAGTTTACAAGAGTGTTAATGAAAAATATCAGTACTATAAATTAGGTCCTACTCAAAACCTCACAAGTTTTTAGTATATACATGAGGAATTAAAACCTACTATTGATACTCTCATTTTATAAATTCAAAATCAAGAAATAAAACAACATACTTGACTTGGGGCATGTAGTTGATTAATTAAATAATTGTGTTTGTGAATAGTGTATATACATATAAATTTCATATACATATGAATTTTGCTCATTATTTAAATTGTTTCTTAAATTGGTTGATTATTTCTTCAACCTACTCAATTAACTATTAAAGGTTTCCTCCTTTCAGGTACTTCATTTTTATGTTATGAACTGTAAGAATATCCAGGCACATAATTTATTCAAGATGTTACTAATTGCAAATTTTCAGTAACATACAGTAATGACAATAAAAAATCTTAATGTTAAGCAATTTAATGCACCAGTAATATTGGGTTATTTTTCCCAATACCTCTAAGAATGTACAAATAAGTTTTGACTATGATACAAACAACCATCTATGAAAGATGGTAGAAGTATTTTTTTCCAGTGTAGAATATAAACTAGATGCTGGCTTCAGAAAGCTGAAGTCTAACACCAATATCAACTCTCTAATAATAAATATTTCAAAAGATTATAATATAACTTTTACATATTCTCATGGCTTTTATTGGAAAATTTTATAGAATTAGTTTCTTTTCTGGGCACATTTTGGATTTTCCTAATGATGTTAAATAACTGGATAATTCAACATAAAACTGCTAAACTTCACTATGTAATATAGAACAGTTTTCTTAAATCTCAGTTAACCTTATGCTATGATAAACTATCTAATTAACAGAAAATAAAATATTAAATTAAATGAATTCTTTCTCCTTTGGTGACTGATTATGTTAATTCAGAATCAGTGCCTTCCCTTGATTTACTCAAAGCTGTGAACATCCACGTTTAGCTCTACTCCATCTATATATGAAATTATTTGTTAAATGCTACTAGAAAAAGAGAGGTGGATAAAACACTTGTTTTATCATATTAATATTTCCTCTAACATTCTTCTTTAAAATAGCTTACATCCATGGATATAGACCATGTGCTTTCTTGTCCAAACATGTATGATTTCTAATACTCCTTTGATTTATATTATTTCTTTAGTAAAATTGAAGAATTTTGTAAAAACTTGGGTAATTAATTTATATGTGGCTCAGTGTTTCTCATACAGTTTTTATAACACTCAAGATGCAAAATATGCAAAAACATGCATATGTTCCAAAAATATGACCATTTAAGAAGTTATATCCAGGGCCTATGCATGTCTCAAACATGCCAACAATGTTTTGGTTGCCTTGATTTCCTTTTGGGAAAAAAAGTATTTAAAGAGTCAGCGTCACTAGCTGAGAGAATACATATGCCCTCCACCATTAATAATTATTACTTTCAAAGTACTCTGCATAATCTGAATTCTGAAGCCATATTGGTATTTGGAATTCCAATTGATTGATTAATTGAATTAAAATAATTTATTTAAAAATAATTACTAATTATGAGATAAACTATAAGCAGTTCAAATATAGGAAGATGATAAGGAACTGAATACTAAAATAAGCCTAGAATTTTTTATTACTTTGTGCTTTTTCAATTTTATGTTTAATTATCTATTATGTGTACATATAAAATACATACATTTATGTTTATTATGTATATCCAGTGTTTAAAATTTTCTATTAATATCATTATGTGTTTTAAAAATCAACTAAGAGTACCATGGAAAACATGGGATCATGTGATTTGAATCTAGCGTATAAAAAGAGTATTGCTCTATCATTGAATCTGCATTGTACCATGTATGACTATAGTTTCATAATTATAATGAAGTTTCAAAAATGAAAAGATACTGCGATGAGGTATATTTCTTATTTCAAACTGTTATTTATGTTTAATGAAAGTGTCCAAATTAATTTAATAAAAGGCTAACATTTTATTTACCCTCTATTTTGACTTTTTAGCTTTCCAGTTTTAGCAATTCACATTATATGACAGATAGTATAAATTGTAAAGCAAAATCTCCTTAGCAATAATTAGTAGCTAACCAAACAATTAGTGTCATTATTTGTTTTGTATATTTAGAAAATTCTTTACCAAAGATTGTTTATATTTTCTCAGAATCAGAAGAATGGTAAAATGATACATTTCAATTTGAAAACAATATACTTTAAAGTGGTTCTATTTGATATATTTATTTTAATTGGAAGCAAATATGTGTCACGAACTTATCATACAGTCCATGTTTATGAGGCTTATTTCTTTTTAAGAATAATGAGCTGTTTTTGTTATGAATGCATTTCTGCTATGATTCATACTTATGTTTCTATTCTTTTCCAACTTTCAAAATACCTCAAATCTGTAATAAATAATTTTACAACACAATTATGGTAAACATTTTAAATAAAGAAAACATTATGAACACAGCATGGTTTACCAAATGCAAAGTGATTATATTTTATAATGTCAATGAGAAATTTGAAAATCCACATCACCCCAACACCTATTCCTGGTACCCACACTATTGAAATCTTACTTATTTTCTTTTAGCCAAAAGTTCCATTTTGTTGCTCTTCTGTTGTCATGGTTTCTACCATCTGGAGTATCACCCTATGATCTCCTTACTTCATACTTTTTGAAAACCTCTGAACCAGAAGATGAACTTAGCAAGGACTCACAAGGAGGAGAAGCAGCGGAGGCCAACATCTCCAGTGTTGAGCGTAAGTAATTTCCAGCTTGTACCATTCTCTTCTCTGCTCTAGCTTTTGAATTTCCTTCTCCAAATCTAATTTTTCTTTCTGCTCCATGGTTTCAGTATCACTCTGTATTGCATCCTTATTCACTCTACTATAGTAGAATATAACCACCTACTCAATGATTGAATGAATGACCGCCAAGTGTGATGCACTTTTCTGAACTTGTGGGATACAGTAAGTAGGGCAAATAAAATTCCTACTCCCTGGAGTTTATACTCTTGTCACACTGAATTTAATTACATGGTAAATCTCAATGCATTGCAAAGATTACTAAAATATGTAGTTATAAATTGTATTTTCTTTTTAATTTTTAATGTTTTTTATATTGAGAAACAGAGTGTGAGTAAGGGAGGAACAGAGAGAGAGGAAGAGAAAGAAAATCCCCAGCAGGTTCCATGCTGTCAATGCAGAGCCCAACAGAGGGTCAAACTCACACACCGTGAGATCATGACCTGAGCTGAAATCAAGAATTGGATCATTAACCAACGGAGCCCCCCAGGCACCCTACAGATTTTATTTTAAAACATTTAATAAAATTTACCAAAATGTAAGCAATAGGCTAGGTACTAAAAATATGCATATTAAAAACATATTTCTTTGCATTTAAATATTTAATAAAGTACTGGACAGATGATAAAGTATGATAAAATAGTGGAATATTTATGAATTTGGATATTCTAGACTCAAATGCTATGCTATGCTTGAATCCAAGCACTGCTACTAATTGACTCTGGAGACAATTTACTGAGTCCACATTAATGATCATCATATTGACAATAATAGTGAGAATGATGATAGTAATAGTGGGATTAAACTCAGGATTGCTGTGAAGATTAAATAGCACAATGAAAGTTTTGCATATGGTCTGGCATAGAATATGTACTCAGTGAATATATTTTTGTTGGAATAATATTGTTAGTGTGCTATACTATAGTATAATATTATACTGTGCTATAATATGTTTGTTAAATGGTCTAGGAGCATCAATGAGCAATTACCTTATTTAAGTCTAGGCAAGAAAGGTTAAATTTAATAATTGAATTTAACATCAAAAATTTTCTTTCTGAACCTCAATTTTTTCATACATAAAATAGCACTAGCTTTTGTATCATAATTAGTTAAGGGAATAAATAAAATTAGACACATGAAAGTAGAATGTGAATTCCAAGCACAATGTAAATATGCAATGCTATTAATATACTACATCAAACTTATTAGAAAACAAAAGTGCCATTTGAAGGCGAGTTACCTGAAAATATAGTGTTTGGTATACCAGTTAGGTGCTTACAGTTAAATTATAATACATGCATGCTTCATTTTATTGTTTTTATTTAATTATTTTTTGATATCTATCTTTGTGTTATTTAAATCCAAGACAGTTAACATATGATGTAATGATGGTTTCAGGAGTAGAATTTTGTGATTCATCACTTATATATAACACCCAGGGCTCATCCTAATAAGTGACCTGCTCTATACCCATTACCCATTTAACCCAATGCCCCTCTAGCAAACCTCACTTTGTTCTCTGTATTTAAGAGTCTCTTATGGTTTGCCTCCCTCTCTGTTTTTATCTTATTTTTCTTTCCCTTCCCCTATGTTCATTTTTTCCTTAAATTCCACATATGAGTGAAATCATAATATTTTGCCTTTCTCTAAATGAATTATTTCGCTTGGCATAATACATTATAGTTCCATCTATGTTGTTGCAAATGGCAAGATTTCATTCTTTTGGTTGCAGAGTAATATTCTGTTGTATATCACATCTTTTTTTTTTTTTTATCCATTCATCAGTGGAAAGACATTTGGGCTCATTCCAAATTCCATAATTTGGCTATTATTGATAGCACTGCTATGAGCATTGGGGTGTATATGCCCCTTCAAATCAGCATTTTTGTATCAATTGGATAAATATCTAGTAGTGAAATTGCTGGGTCATAGGGTAGCTCTATTTTTAATTTTTTGAGCAACTTCCATACTGTTCTCCAGAGTGTTTGTACCAGTTTGCACTCCCACCAACAGTGCAGTTCCTTTTCCCCACCTCCTTGCCAACATCTGTTATTTCCTGAGCTATTAATTTTAGCCATTCTGACTGTGTGAGATAGTATCTCATTGTGGTTTTGATTTGTATTTCCCTGATGATAAATGATGTTGAACATCTTTTCATGTATCTGTTAGCTTTCTGGATGTCTTCTTTGGAAAAGTAGACATCTTTTATCTTCTATTCACATCTTTTGCCCATTTCTTCACTGGATTGTTTGTTTTTTGGAGTGTTGAGTTTAATAAATTCTTTACAGATTTTTGTATACTAACCCTTTATCTGATATATCATTTGCAAATATCTCCTCCCATTCCATTGGTTGCCTTTTAGTTTTGCTGATTATTTCCTTCACTGTGCAGAAGTTTTTGTCTTGATAAGGTCACAGTAGTCCATTTTTGCTGTTGTCTCCCTTGCTTCCAGAGCATGTCTAGTAAGAGGTTGTGGTGGTTGAGGTCAGAGAGGTTATTGCCTGTTTTTTTTCCTCTAGGATTTTGATGGCTTCCTGTCTTACATTTAGGTCTTTCATCACTTTAAGTTTATTTTTGTGTATGGTATAAGAAAGTGACCTTGCTTCATTCTTCTGCATGTCACTGTCCAGTTTTCCCAGTAACATTTGCTGAAAATACTGTATTTTTTCCATTGAATATTCTTTCCTGCTTTGTCAAAGATTAGTTGGCCATACATTTGTGGGTCCATTTCTAGGTTCTCTGTTCTGTTCCATTGATCTATGTGTCTGTTTTTGTGCCATTATCATACTGTCTTAATGGTTACAGCTTTGTGATGCAACTTGAAGTCTGTGAAGGCATATCTAATTTTATTGAAATTTGAATTATTGCATTTGGCTCATAATTGCATTTTTTACAAATTGAAGGTTTGTGGCAATCCTACATACAGTGAGTCTATTGGTGCCATTTTTTCAATAGAATTTACAGATTTCATACATCTATGTCACATTTTTGTAATTCTCAAAATATTTCAAGCTTTTTCATTATTGTTATTGTTATTTTGATCTGCAATCTGCAATCTTCGAGGTTACTATTTTACCTATTCTGGGTCTATATGAACCTTGCCCATATAAGATGGCAAACTTAATCACTAAATGTTATATGCCTCTGATTATTCCACAAATCTGACATTCCCCTATCTCTGTCCCTCTCCTTGGGTTTTAGTCTCCCATGGGACACAGTAATATTAAAATTAGGCCAGTTAGCAACCCTAAAGTGTTCAAGTTAAAGGAAGAGTTATACATCTTTTACTTTATATCAATAGCTAGAAATGATTAAGCTTAGTGAGGAAAGCATGTTGAAAGCTGAGTTAGGCCAAAATCTAGGTCAGTTACACTAAATGGGCAATTTGTGAATCAAAGGAAAAGTTCTTGAATGAAATTAAACCTGTTACTCCACTGAATCAAAAATGATCAGAAAGCAAAAGAGCCTTCTATATGGAGTAAATTTTAATGATCTGGATAGATCATATCAGCAACAACATTCCTTTAAAGCAGTCTAATCCAGAGTAAAGGCATAACTCTCTTCAATGCTATGAAGTCTGAGAGAAGTGAGGAAGCTACAGAAGAAAAGTTTGAAGAAACGTTTAATTCATGAGGCTTAAGGATAGAAGCCATCACCAGAACATAAAGGTGCAAGGTGAAGCAGCAAGTGCTGTTGTAGAAGCTGCAGCAAGTTATCCAGAAGATCTAGTTAAGATAATTATGAAGGTGGCTACATTAAATGACAGATTTTCAGTGTAGATAAAACAGCCTTTCATTGGAAGCTTATGCCATCTAGGACTTTCATAGTTAGAAAGGAGAAGTCAATGTCGGCTTTAAAACTTCAAAGGACTAGTTGACTCTCTTGTTAGGGTCCAGTGCAGCTGACTACTTTAAGTTGAAGCCAATGCTCATTGCCCATTCCAAAAATCCTAGAACCCTAAAGAATTATGCTAAATCTACTCCACCTGTGCTCTATACAAGGAACAAAAAAGCACATTTTTTTTTAACAGCACATCTCTTAACAGCATGGTTTACTGAATCTTTAAAACCCACTATTGAGACCTAGTGTTCAGCAAAAAAATAAATTGTATATAATATAATTTATATAATTATATTATAAAATATATAATATAAAATATATAATTATTAAATAATAAATAATTTATATGTATGTATATTTACAAATGTTACTGCTCACTAACAATGCACCTGATCACTCAAGAGATTTGATGGAGATATGCAATGAGATTGATATCATTTTCATGCCTGTAAATACAATTCATCTGAAGCCCATGGATTAAAGAGTAATTTTGATTTCTGAGTCTTGTTATTTCAGAAATATATTTTGTAAGGCTACAGCCATAGTGATTCCTCTGATGGATCTGGGCAGTCAGTGGAAATGATTCACCACTCTAGATGCTATTAAGAACATTTGTGATTCATGTAAAGAGATCATAATACCAACATTCACAGGAGTTTGGAAGAAGTTGATTCCCCCACTCCCACTTTTGTGACTTTGAAGGATTCAAGACTTCAGTGGAGGAAGCAAATGCAGATGTGGTGAAAATAGCAAGAAAGCTGGAATTAGAAGTATAGCCTGAAGGTGTGACTGAACTTCTTCCCTCCCACAATAAAACTTGAACAGATGAGAGTTGCTTGTTAAGGGTGAGCAAATAAAATGGTGACTTGAGATGGAATCTACTCTTGGTGAAGATTCTGTGAAAATTGTTGAAATGGCCACAAAGATTTAGAATATTACATAACTTAATTGATAAAGCAGCAACAGAGTTTGAGCACATTGAGTCCAATTTTGAAAGAAGTTCTACTATGAATAAAATGCTATCACACAACATAGCATGCCACAGAGAAATCATTCATGAAGAGAAGTATCAATTGATGCAACAAACTTCACTGCTGTATTATTTGAGAAATTGCAACCAACACGTAAAGTTCAGCAACCACCATCCCGATCAGTTATTGGCCATCAACATCAAGGCAAGACCTTCCATCTGTTAAAAGATTATGACTCCTTGTATTTGCAGATGATGAGGGTTCAGATACTTGAGCAATGAAGTATTTTCTTTAATTAAGATTTATTCCCATTTAAGTAAGATTTATGTCTTAACTCAAAACCACAAGATCAAGAGTTGCATGCTCCATAGACTGAGCCAACCAGGCTCTCAGCAATGAAGTATTTATAAATTAAGGTATATGAATTGTTTTTTAGACATAATACTATTGCACACTTAATAGACTATAGTATAATATGAGCATAACTTTTATATGCACTGGGAAATCAAAAAAATTCATTTGATTCTCTTTATTGCAGTAATCTGGAACTGAACCTGTAATGTCTCTGAGGTATACTTCTATATTATAAATTTTATGAGATATCTGTGAAAAAGTAGAAATATGGAATGTGTTAATATCAGGAGTTTGAAATAAGAAGAGAAAGAATTTTCATATTGTCAAAAGTTATATTTAATAAACTGTGCTACATGTTCATGTCATCATCCTTTATGCCTCTCTGAACCTCAAACCCCACATGTAAAAGTGAAATAACATCAGTTCATTCAACTGAGTTGATAAATGAGGCTTATACCAAAATAAGCTACACTGAACACCAAGTAAAATGTCTGCTTCATGGTAGATACTCTATAAATGTCATATCCTGTCTCATGTATTCTTCCCTACATCTTGCTGTGGGGGAAATAAAGAATAACTGGAATAGGAAACAGTCTTCATACACCCAATTGAATTGCTTTCTCAATACATCGCTATATTGCCAATATTGAAAAAGCTCTTTCTACATATAATAGTATTATTTTTCTGCTACAAGAAAAATTTAGGGGCACCTGGGTGGCTCAGTTGGATAAGTGTCTGACTTCGAAGCAGATCATGATCTCACCGCTGTGAGTTCAAGCCCTGCGTCGGGCTCTGTGCCTACAGCTCAGAGCCTGGAGCCTGCTTCAGATTCTGTGTCTCCCTCCCTCTCTGCCCCTCACCCACTCGTGCTCGGTCTTTCTCAGTCTCTCAGAAATAAATACATTTTTTAAAAAATTTAAAAAAAGAAAAATTCATAAATTTTGTTTATTCTTTTATTTTATTTTTAACATTTATTTATTGTTGAGAGACAGAGAGAAACAGAGCATAAGCAGGGGAGGGGCAGGAAGGGAGAGAGACACAGAATCCAAAGCAGTCTCCAGGCTTGGAGCTGTCAGCACAGAGCCTGACATGGGGCTCAAACCCATGAACTGCAAGATTATGACCTGAGCCCAAGTTGGACACTCAACCAACTGAGCCACCCAGGCGCCCCTAATTTGTTGATTCTTGTACAAAAAAAAGTCCAAGAGACTCACACAGACAGAGAATAAGAGAGAGAGATTGATTGTAAGTGAGAAAAAGTTATCAGCCAATATATCCCCCACAGGTGAAAACCAGAGTAAAATGCCTCATTTATCTGGAGACACTGGGTTAAGTTTGTTATTTTCTGACAAATAATGAAATTTCCTTGGAATTGAGGAAGCATTATAAACATTTTATTACTATAGATATATAATTTAAATTGTTATTTAAATCACAATGTGGTCAGAACTTGTAAATAGTTGTTGCTTTTGAATTTCTCTACCTTCAAATGATTGAACCATATAATGTACTACATATTTACTATGGACATGTCAGATAATGTTGGCGTTTGTCAAATTATAAATAACATAAAAGATCTGTTTACTTATTTTTTTTAATTTTTAAAAATATTTATTTATTTTTGAGAGAGAGAGAGAGACTGAGTGCAAGCAGGGGAGAGGCAGAGAGAGAGGTAGATACAGAATCTGAAACAAGCTCCAGGCTCTGAACTAGCTGTCAGCACAGAGCCTGATGTGGGGCTTGAACCCACAGGTTGTGAGATGATGACCTGAGCCAAAGTCGGATGCTCAACCGACTGAGCCACCAGATGCCCCTGAGTATATAAAATTTTTAAAAAACTTTTCAAGCTAATCTATTTTTCACCAAATAAAAAACAAGAAGACAATTTACTAAAGACAATGTATGTCTGTAATTATGTCACACAATCTCCAAAATAACCTCTGAGGCATATACTATCATCATTTCATAGATGAGGAAATAAACTGGATGTAATATACAGATATAAATGAGTATAGTTGTATAAAAGTTATTTGCTTTTTTACATCGAAAAGTCATAGTAGTAAAAAATGAAAGGGTCAGAAAAGAGGTGGAGAATTTGTTGACTCTAAGGAGAATTGTAGAATAGAACAAAATGAGAATTTAAACTTGGCTTATGAAATCCTATGGCATAAAAGAAAAGCACATAAAACAGATTAATTAAATGTATCAGGATGTTTTTAGTTAGAGTTACTGGAAATCCCAACCAAAATTTCACATAACAAGAAACTGGGAAGTAAATGCTACTAATTCTTAATACTTACATTCAAGATCTCTTGGCTTTCACACATTTCCTTTTTGCTGGTCCTAGAATTTCTTTTTTTATCCATAGGCTTGTTATATCATGGTTAAAATTACAACTTCATCTACAGTCCAGCCTTGTGTATGTGACTGCCTATAAAGAAAGGAAGGGAAGTGGCTCTCTACACATTGCTTTAGTTACAGTAGAAATCCTTTTCCCTAGGCTCATCCAGCCTCACATCCCTAATTTATCATTGGCCAGAACAGCCCACCTTGCCCATCTCCTTAAACCAATTGCTGGCCAGGGGAATAGTTTTGCTAACCTTATGTAATTTAACCATCATTTATCCCTTGGGCCTAGGAAGGGGCCCATCTTTTCTGGACATGGCATTTTCATACACATTAACTACATCTAGATTATTTTGGCAAGAAATAATGAGAAAATAGTTTCTGCATAGATTGTATCTGTCACTTTAGATATGGGTGACTTGGAGACAAGATAGGATCCTGAGTTGGAGTGTTTTGTAAGCTGACTAGGTGCAGGGACCAAATCATTATAGTATTTTAGAGGGTGCCATCCATATTGTAATCTATGTAAGTGATACTACCTGCAGTTTTACATCATATAGCTTGGGTAGCCATTTACATAAGCTCTCGTAGATATAGCGCCTTATAATTATTACAAAGAGATGTTGTATAAATTACAATGGGTTTCAACATGTTTAATATTGTATACTAAACACTGAGTGCCACAATACAATAACCATTTAATATTACTAAAATATACATTAAACATAATGTGCCACAAACTAAGATAAACCTTTAATATATTTTCTAATTTAACCATCACAATAGCCTTATGAAATAAATAACCTTATTGTGCCCATTTATAGAGGAGGAAATTGCTTTATATTTCAAAAATCCTTCCCAGTATCACAGTTAGTAAATAATAGAGATAAAGCTAATGCTTGTAAATACCAATTACAATATCAAATCATTGCTGTTAAATAGCACTGTAGTATATTTAAGAAATATAAGTAATCAATGGTCAAGAAGAAAACAAAAACTGGAATATAAAGGGGATTATCCTGACAATAATATGAGAGAGAGAGAGAGAGAGAGGGAAAAGAGAAAAAGAATGCAGAGCTGAAAAATCCGGGGAAGCTCTTGGAAGCAATATTAGTACTGATTAAGAGAATGTTGGTTTCTCTAAATTTTGACATGTGAAATGAGTCCAGAAGTAAAAATGAAGTGTTCTCAAACCAAGTATAATCATACTCACGATTCATGAATCATAATGTGAACAAAGTTTTTTTTAATTTTATCACCTAAGTGATTGAAGTAGAAGTAGTAATACCAAGAGTAGAAGCATTTACAATTTGTTAAAAATAATAGACACAAATTATTAACAAGGATATAGAAATACCAAAATCTCCTATCTATATGTTTTCTGATTCAGATAATTCTAAAATGCTTTTGAAATAAATGACTGATGCAAACGAACTTATAAAGAATAGAGTCCTTAAGAAGCATTCCTTTTGAGGCTTTGTAGTCTTGGAATCTTTTCTTTTTCATATCCTAGCTACATTGCAGTGGGGAAAGTTACCTTACTGATATTTCATATTCTTCAGCTGTTAAATATAGATTAATAATATCAACTTGTCTTGGTCTTTTTGAGGTCACTGGTTGATAATATATGCCAATCATCTAGCTGGCTGGTTGCTTGGTACATACCAGGAATAGTTTTTCCCTCATAATAGAAAAAAGAGATATGAAAAATATATGAAATTTTTATTTGTGTTTAGTTTCTCTTATCTTTTATCTTAATCCAAATGTAGCCTGCGTTCAAAAATGATATTTGTGCTCTATATCCCGTAGGCAATTAACTTTAAGTAGTTCCCTTCAACAGAATATAGTTCCTTAATATAGAGATTAAAATTGTATAAAACTTCTTTTCAAAATCATCAGAGTCAACACATGCACATCACATAAAGGTATGCACAAGGAAAGGAGAAGTATGAAAAAGCAAGTTCCTATTTTCTACTGCTAGTCTGTGTCAGGATGGCAGGTAATGGCACAAATCTTTGCCAGCAGTAACTAAGAAAATTTCATCAATATATAATATTATCTTTCTTACTCTATTTGGTATGCCTTTGTGTCATTGGTTGCTTTGCTTGATAAGAATCAGTTCTAATTTCAATCACATTTTAAAATTCAATATTAAAAGCTAAACATAAAACAAATTTCAAGAGAAGTTTCCTCATAACTTTCAATTAAATAAAAGAGAAAAACTAAGACTGAAAAAATAACCTAATATATGAATTCCAACATCTTTAGGGGCACCTGGGTGGCTCAGTCGGTTAAACATCCAACTTTGGCTCAGGTCATGATCTCACAGGTTCGTGGGTTCAAGCCCCATGTCGGGCTCTGTGCTGACAGCCAGCTCACAGCCTGGAGCCTGTTTCAAATTCTGTATCTCCCTCTTTCTCTGACCCTCCTCTGCTCACGCTGTCTTGCTCTCTGTCTCTCTCAGAAATAAATAAAAACATTTAAAAAATTAAATTTTTTTTAAAAAAATGGATTCCAGCATCTTTACATTTTATGAAATAAAAATATTAGATGAAGCAAAACAAAGAGCTACATCTCAGATAAGCCTACTATACAGTCTACTATATAAATCTATCACTAAAGGGAAGGAAAGTCATATTTTAGAATAAGAGCCTTCTAAATTATAATACTTTAAGTACATAAAGAATTTATTATGTTGTCATTAGCGTTCTTATTTAGCTACATAAAAATGACAGTTTAACATATTGGCAACAACTCTTGGGTATTATTGTTCCAAAAGACATAAGATGTACACTATACAAACAAAGACAACTAGGAAGCTGTAATAAATGGAATGTATAGTCTTAATAATATTTATGTTTAAAGAAAATATATTTTCATTTATTTTTATTTTTTCCATTTAATTTAATTTTAATTTTTAATTTTACTTGAGTTAGTTAAAATATAAGTACAATATTAGTTTCAGTTGTACAATATAGTAATTTAACATTTCTGTACAGCACCCAATGTTCATCACAAGTGCACTCCTTAATCCCTATCACCTAATTAACCCATCCCAACACCTGCCTCCCTTCTGGTAAGCATCAGTTTGTTCTCTGTAATTAAGAGTCTTTTCTTCCTTTGTCTCTTGATATTTTATTTTTCCCCCTTGCTTATTTGTTTTATTTCTTAAATTCCACATATGTGTGAAATAATATGATATTTGTTTTTCTCTGACTTATTTCACTTAACATTATACTCTCTAGCCCATCCATGTTGTTGCAGATAACAAGATTTCTTCTTTTTATGGCTTAATAATATTCCGTTGTACATATGAATCAATTTTAAAGCAACCTGAGCCTAGAGTTCTTTTAGACTTTCACCCTTTACCAATCTTCCATTCACCTCACTCATCCACACCTACCAAAATGCTTTAGTGGTTCTTCTTTATTATGTTTCCCAAGTTTTATTGTGTTTCCAAAGTTTTATAGATGAAATGATTTGTCTTTCACATGGGTATTTAACTAGTTTGTGAGAAAATTAATAAATTTACATGACTATAAAAACAAACATCACACAAACAGGGCAAAACACAGTCACCTCACCTCAGTACTCTGATCAGCTGGCAGAAAAGGCATGGCAGAAGTCCTCAGGCTTTCTAGGGGAAACATCTACTACCAGTTCTCCTTTGTATAAAAATCGTTCAGCATGTTTAAATGGCAAAAGTAAATGGCCACAGTTTGGTAAAGGGGCTTTCTATTGTGTCTTGATCATTAACTACTTTATCTATCTCTCTACGATCGGTCATCTATCTATCTATCTATCTATCTATCTATCAACTATCTACCTATTTAAGAGAGAGAGAATGTGTGCAAGTAAGTGAAAGGGGCAGAGGGAGAGAGAGAGAATCTTAAGTAGGCTTCACACTCAGCATGGCAATGTGGGGCTTGATCCCATGACCCTGGGATCATGACCTGAGCTGAAATCAAGAGTCAGATGCTCAACCAACTGTGCCACCCATACACCCCTGCTTTATCAATTTAGGTATTTTGATATTGGAGAACCTGAGTGTGCAACTGAGTTAAGATTACTTGTTTTTCTTTGGTGTAATGGCTGTTATATTTCATTAATTCAGGAAACAGCTGATTATGTTATTAGGCAATAAGGCTTTGTTTAATGTGGATAAATGAAAGGATCACTAGTGATTTTATATTGATGTCCTACTCATCCATTCAAATCTCCTTCTCCTTTTCTGACCCACACAGGCAAAGATGAGTGAACATTCCATTTGCTGTCATAACATTTATGCAAACTATCATTTAGAAAAGATAAATCTTTGTTTAAATGTCTACTTTCAAAATCTGTGATGACCAAAACTTTTGAATCTCTGGTGATTTCTAACAGAGAAGGGGTCCTGTCATTGAGGGTATATATCACTATGCAATAATGAAAATACTGTAGTTTTTTCATGTTGTTTTCTTGTGGTAACTGTTGTATAATTACCATTATGACTCTATTAACTCTTTCAATCAAAGGTGGCACAAACTAATAGGCCTAAAATGTATGAATATACTGCACTCTCATTAAATCAGGTTAGATTATGAAGAATTTTAATATATAGAATATATTATATTGTGATACAAAAAGATAGTTTTCTTGGGCTAACATTCTCCAGTAAAATACTTTATTTCAAACTGATATAGACATTTAAAATATATTGGGATAGTTATTTTTTTCAATCTCTGGTTTAATAATAGTAATAAATAAACTTTATGATAAGCCAATAATTGATGTTTAGCATAGGAAACAATAGTTTTAAGGATGGTGGCTAATGTTCTCCCTTAAACATTTGAAGAACAGATTCAGGAAAATTACTAGATGTGATATTGGTACCAAAGTTATAGAAATTGGGTTCAGATTTAGTAATGTCAAGCACTGATGTATTTGATGTACAATTCAAAATGTCCAAGATTACTGTAGTACAGTTGTTTTTTACTAGGATTGATTTTTCAGCCACCAATGAGCTTTTGGAAATAATTGGAGACATGTTTAGTTGTCACAATGGTTAAAGGAGTTACTACTATCTAGAAAGTAATGGACAGAGATGCCAGTAAATACCCTACAATGCCCAAGATAGCCAGCCACCCTCCCCTCTTAAAAACATTATTCAGGCCAAAGTGCAAATAAAGCCAAGGCTGAGAAAGCCTGCTATGGAGGTGGTGGTGGTGATGATGATGATAATGATGACAATGATGATGTCTATTATCATTATTAATTTACCTGAACAGATCATGGTATAAGTTTCTACCAATTATAATTGTAATGCTTCTATTTTAAAAAGATATTACATTGTGAAGTTTATTTTTAAAACCTTCATCAATTAGTCAATTTATTTTATTCTATAAGAAAATATTTTTTCACTCACTTATGTTTTAAGCTATCTCCTGGGTATGAAGGAAATGGATAAAATTGTAACTAACTCACTAAAAATTATACATACTCCCAGATGTATAATTCAGTCACACGAATACAACTCCAGTTGAAGATAACAACTTATCTTATACCCTTTGGTACTTGACATTTTGAATAAACTGTCTTAAAATACTTGTGTTTCTGTTCTTCTTCATTTAGACTTTGGACAGATGGCTGAATAGTTAAAGTCACCTGACTATATTTTTTTAATGTCCCATTTCCTGACATGACTCAAGGGACTTCAGCATACAGCTGCCATGACATTTCTTTTCTCTCCTTTAATCCTACTCATTTTTACCTCTGCAAATGTTCATCTATTCCCCAGTATGTTTGGTATACATACACCCTACAGACACACACACACACACACACACACACACACACACACACACACATTGTATTGCTATTTGTGTGTATGTGTGTATCCTCTTTTACATAAGATACTTATACATATGAAAATTAAAGTACTTCTCATAAGATATAAGTTAATATCTTAAAGTTATAATTTAGTAATGCTGTAATAAATTCTCATTTCTTATTTCTTGATCTTTATCATTTCTTATAAAATCAGTGCTGCTTTAAATAACTGAAAGTTCAAAGGAACAAAAGATTGATGATATTTAGGTCTATTAAGGGTATCACATTTAGATCTATTGTTTTAAATTCTTATGCTAATAAGAACATTTAAATTATGTATTCAAATATATATATTATGTATTCAAATATATATATATATTCAGCAGTAGACTATATTATTTTAATTACCTGTTACATAAAACTATAGGTAAGTTTTGTGCCAATATTTTATTTCATTTAATAAAAACAATTTTTTCTTGAATGTACATGAAATTTTACTAGAATGAGTCATTAAAAAGTGTAAAGTTAAAATATTTTAATATGATAAATAATGGTAATGCTATAAGTGTTCTCAATTATTGAAGTACTGATTAGCACACACATTTCAGTGTATAAATATAGACACAGGATTTGAAGATGCTAGTGAGCTGGTATCTGACTTGACAAATGCAGGGAATTCTTGGATGAATATATTGCTAAAATACAGCTGAAGATGTTAGTACATATTTGGAAAAGCAGTCAGAGAATGAAATAACAATGCTTACTTATCTCTTGGATAAGCCTTGATATTTGATGATGAGGCAGATACCTTTTTTATGATAGTAAAAAAAAAAAAAAAACCAACACATTTCTCTTATTCTATCATTAGAATTTTATTTTCATTTTTTAAACTAAATTGTTTGGGTATATTAGAGCAGTGGGCTAGTAACATCTTTTTCCCCGTAATATAAGACATTCTTAATGTCAAGATCAAAATATTTTCAAATAAATTTGAGAGAATTATGCTTCTCTCTATGCCATTCTTAAAACTAAGGAATGAAGACATTTCCATTCTAAAATGTATCATACATCTGGTTTATATTGCTTTCCATTCATAAAAAGAAGGGAGAAAAGAACACCTCATTTTTACATTCCTCATATTCTGTTATTTCTGGCAAGAAATCATTGTTCAGATGAGTGAAATATTTATGCATTCATTTAAATATATTTATTGGTATATACTATATATTATTAATAGTGTGAAATGGTAAATTTCCATGTTAAAAAATTGTACAGACCTTGCCCTAAGAAAGCTAAATTCTAGCAGGAATCACAATATGTAAACAATTATTTACAATAAAGTGGACATATATTGACTCCTTTAAAATCTAAGAAAGATGCTTCTAAAGAAATTACTCAAGAGAAAATTAAAATAAGAAGAGTGTTCCTTTCAGATAAAATTGTAGCTAAATGCATAAAATGCAGAGACACCATGATGTAATAGAGAAATAATGGTCCCAAGATAGTTAAATCTAGAAAAATGGAGACAAGGATGGGAGAATGAGTGTATAACTAAACCAATAGGATGTCTAGATTCACCTAGATTCAATTTTATAACATATTTACAGTAAAATGCACTAAAGGAAAGCAAAAAGACTTCTATAATAATACTTAAGTTGAATGCATTTTGCTTTAAGCATCATTGTATCTTCTGGATCATATGGCCCAAGTTGCATAGCAGCTTGGACCTGCTACAGAGCCTTTTTTTGTTCTAGGCCCTACTCACAGCTAGGATCTTTTTCAGCCACTTTTTAAATAAGCTAGAGTAGCACACATAGTTGCTTTTTATTCTTTTTTCTTTTGTTTTTCTTTCTTTCTTTCTTTCTTTTCTTTTCTTTTGTTATTTATAGTATGTTAGCCTTTTGGTAAGTTCTGTAGACATATTTTCAAGTGTAAATGTCTCATAAAACATGAGTTTCATATTATTATTATTACTCCCAATTTTCAACATAGGGGAGTTGAAATACCAGAAGCTCAATCAGCAGTGTTAGAACTGGAACTTAAGTCTGTAGGACTCATACTAACAAATTATTAACTGCTATGCAATTCAAGATTGCACAGAGATCAATTCAAACAATATCCAAATTACTCAGATGACCTTTCTCAACTCTCTTTGTGTTCAGCAATCCATCCTTGAACTATCTCCTATTTCTTTCTTACAATTATTAAACAGTCTTTGAATAAGTGCCTTGTATGTTATAGACACTGGGTTAAACCTGATGGTTCAGAGATTCATGACAAAATTCTAACCATTCAACAATCTACGGAAGAGCTGACATGCAGACAACTGATCAGACAAAGGACAGTGGAGAAATAAGAGGAGTGAGTGGTAAAGCAAAATGATACAGTAGTATCACTTACTCTTTAGGAAATGCTTTTCCAAGAAAATCGAGCCTGGATGGATATTTGAAGAATACATAGCAGTGAAGTAGGATAATATGGTTGTGAAGGGCATTCCAGATAAGGGGGAAAGGCACACACCAAGATTTACAAATGTGAGAACGTAGGATAAAAGCATAAGGGATATAAATGATTGCATTATTTGCATTGATTTTCAGGAGATATAGGAGAAAAACATGACTTTTAATTGATTGTGCTGTGAAAAAGGGAGAAAAAAAGACTACAAATTCCCTTAGTCTTGGCAAATTAGAAAAATAATGGAATTATTTATTAGATGTTATTAGCCAGGGTTCTCCAGAGAAACAGAACAAATAAGATGTGTGTAGAGGTGTGTGTGTGTGTGTGTGTGTTTAAGAAAATGGCTCACACAGTAGTGAAGGCTTAACAAATTCAAAATCTGATGCATAAGGCTGGCACACTGGAGGCTTTGGAAAGAATCACAATTCAACCCAGAAGCAGTATTCTGAAGAATCAGGAAAAGCCAGTATTAGTAGCTCGCGTGGAAGGCCCACATGACAGATAAAAAAACCAATCTCTCTTTGTAAAAATTCTTCCTGGTTATTCTAAAAAGTAGACATGGAATCTATCCCTGAAAATAATGGCCTCCTTAGCAGGGGGTGCATGGTAGTAATCTTAAATTTTTCATATTACCAGAATATTTTCTTTTTAATTATCAAACATCAAAATTTATTTAAAACTGAGATGACCTGAAGAGAAGAAATTGCAAATGTTGACAGTAATCTCCCTCCATATCCTATTTGAATTGGTCTCTGAGGAATGAATGAAATGTAGTCTTATGTACTCAAATTGACAACTATGTTCTTAATGCCCAACAGGCTCATGATTTTAGTCTATTATATTTTTACTGTAAGTCCTTAATTTGATATCTTGATAATTTGAATTTACGATCACAGATAGTGACATATTTCTAGATAATTTTTGAAAGGAATCAGTTTCCTGTATAGTTCTATTGGATATTTTGTAACCTGCATTTAGACTAAATCTTATTCATGATGAAACATAAATGTCTCCGACTTGGATGCTTCTACTTAAGTGACCATTCCTTTTTTAAAGAACTTGCAAACTCTCCACTGCAAAGTATTACAGTAATTTTTAAAGGCTTTGCGTAGTCTCAAAACATTAATATGTTCCTGTCATATGTAATAGATCAAGTTGCACTAAGGAAGCTATTCTATCTACCTCATGGGTTTTTTTTTTTACTTTTTTTTTTAAGTCTTTTAAAGTACTTGTCCTAATATGCCCTACATAATATGCACTAAATGCACTTATCCCGTTTTTCTTCAGTCTTACTTTAGGATAAAAGTTTTGGCAAATGGAAGTATAGTTAATTCAAGAAAAATAAGATAAAAAATGACAACAAAATGTCTATAAGTATGAGGTGAATTAATTTACAGCAAAAACTTTCTCAGTCCAGAAAAGCAACGTTCTCTTTTATTTTGTGATAATTCTTAAGACCCCAGAAAATTTTAGATATCAGTATTAAGTCTAAATATACATATTTAAAGGCAATGAAATGCCTTTCAATACACCTTTTGTCATTGTATTGTTAAAATAGTTAATACTGTTTAAATATTTAGTGAATAAGTGTTTAAAGTATTAAATGAGTTATTAAAGTTTGTGTCTCTTTAGAACAAAATCCACCCTTGTCCATGGTCTTATGGTAGGACTAGAATTCTGCAAACTATGTTTCTTCATAGCCACTTGATTTTCTTTTCTTTTTTCCTTTCCTTTCCTTTCCTTTCCTTTCCTTTCCTTTCCTTTCCTTTCCTTTCCTTTCCTTTCCTTTCTTCCCTTTTCCTTTTCCTTTCCTTTAATCTTTATTCATTTCGAAGAGACAGAGAGAGACAGAGCATGAGCAGAAGAGAGGCAGAGAGAGAGAGAGAGACAGACAGACAGAGAGAATCTGAAGCAGGCTCTAGTCTCTGAGCTGTCAGCACAGAACCCGATGTGGGGCTCAAACCCACGAACCCTGAGTTCATGACCTGAACCAAAGCTGGACACTTAACTGCCTGAGTCCCCCAGGTGCCCCCAATCACCTGATTTTCTATTAGACTTGCTTGTGTCTATAGCAGGTGCTATAAGGAAGCTGGCAAACAAAATATGGAAGGAGGAACTTGAACCTTTTTCTTTTACTGCTGTCCCTGACAGCATTGTCCCATTGTGAACTCATCCTACCAACAGCCATTGACTCTGTTTTCCCGCTTGTTCTCTCATTCCAGAATTAGATGCATGACACTTTTATTTCAATACCAACACCAGCTGAGGAGAATCTTCCTCAGAGGTGCATGCCTCAGCTCTGTAGGTGCCTCTTTTCCAAACTTCTGGGGTCTGACAGTGGCAGCCAATTCTCTTTGTTTCTTCAGCTCTAGGTTTAGGGCTGTTCCCTATAATTCATATCTCTATTACCTTGGTTTTCACTTCTAATTTTTGTAGTTGTCTACTATCCATATAACCAAATCCTTCTAATGAATCTCCCTGTTAAAATAAAATAGTGTGGTCTGTTTTTCTTTGATGGGACTCAGAGTAATACAGACTATTCCCAGTCATTCTAGAAAACTTCTAAGAATGGGGTCTCTTCAGTTTTAAAAGCAAATGAGAACATGGGTGGTTATAATCCTGTAAAAATTTTGCCACTGTGGATTTCCTGAAAAAGGTAACAGACACATGAATGTATATAAATTCTACACAATTGAATTATCCAATATCTGGATTTATTTTTTACCAGTTAATACATTGCAAACCGTTTTCTAGCTTACAAATTCTTTAATAGGCAATGTGGTGTGGCAGATTAAAAAACAAAAACAGGGGCACAAGTGTGGGTCAGTTGGTTGAACGACCAACTTTGGCTCAGGTCATGATCTCATGGTTCATGGGTTTGAGCCCCCCGTCGTGCTCTGTGCTGACTGCTCAGAGCCTGGAGCCTGTCTTCAGATTCAGTGTCTCCCTCTCTCTCTGCCCCTCACCCATTCATGCTTTGTTTATGTCTCAATAATAAATATTAAAATAAATAAATAAAATAAGAAACAAAAACAAACAAAACCTTATATTCTAAAATCAGAGAGAACCTAGTTTTCCTATGCTCCTGAGGCACTTTTTGTAGACATTTATTATCTAATTTCTAATTTTATATCACAACTATATTCTTAGGTTTCTGACTCACTGGGAAGTGAGCAACTTGAAGATTATGTTGATTTATCTTTGTATCTTTATACCTAAAATAACACAAAACATAATGTTGGTTCTCAAAACATGTTAAGAAACATTAAATAAAATAAAATTGAGCACATTGTAAATTGTAAAATGGTATAAAAAATACAAACTGTTATTATTTCAATGTTACCATAAACTCATGCAATAAGGAATTTGAATCAATTTATACTATGAAGTGATACAAATAAAAATTTTTTAATATGGAGACTAAATTGTCTCCTGCCTGGAAAAAATCCTGTTCATAATTTCCCAAGAAAGTTATTTTTAAAGGACATAGATTGTTAACATATTCTTCATACCTATCATCCCTAAAATAATCTGACTCAATACCTATCATCCCTAAAATAATCTGACTGATGGGCTAAATACAGTTATCTCAGATATCGATTAAGCTTTGTAATTGTCTTATTATACTATATTTCAACATGACATATCTAGCGTAATAAAAATTGTAATATTATTTGTAAGGAAAAAACTTTCAGGACATTTCCAATTTCTTTACTGTTAACTTGCCCTAGAAAATAATATCTATCAATAGATGTTAAAACAAGTAGAAAACTTTTGTCTTCTCTTAATTAAATTTTTGCTCCCTTCTCTACTCTGTTAATCTCATTAAATAAATAATTAATTTATAATGTTTTCAATTTGTTACTGAAAAAATGTAATGGTTGCACTGATACAATAAAGTGTATATCATATATACTATAAAATTATACATATTAATAGACACCAGAGAATTAAACTTCACTGAACAGGTTCTCTGCACAATGAAAGAAACTTATTTATTTTGCTAGAAGTCTCCAATTCTCTTTTATATTATATTTTGTTCTTGTCTCAATTTGAGTGTTATTACTTTAAAAGTTCTATCTCATATGTAAACTTTCTGGTCCCACTAAGAAATGATTTTTGGTCTTGTTACATAAAAGTAAAAACAATACCATGAAGAACTGCTTACCTTGCAAATGAAAAATCAGATGATACCTCAATTACATTCCAACACTTTAGGGGCATTCCACAGTTCTCCTTTGTGGTAAGCTTTAAATCAGCCATCTGGATTTCAACAATATTTAGGCTCTACATTTTGAATGGGGAATTAAGCATTTCCATAACAGCTCTCCTAGTGCTCAAATCCTCATATAGATTCAGTTTTGCAGCGTGTGTTACATTGTTGTGTTCTATGCTGAAAATGATATGTCCTTACTAAGCTGATGGTAAAATCATCATAACATTTATCAGTATCACACCAGGCTACTATGTCCCCTGCTGGAACAGATATTACTTGTTTAAGCATTTCTGTCATAAGAAAGCAGATTGTATTCCCTTGCTTCTGATTTTTGGCCAGAGGTCTGATCTAGACAGAAGGAAACCTGAGTTTTGAGTTACATTAGTACTTCGTTTTTTACTGTAATTCCTTATTGAACACATAGGAATCACATTCACCTTCTTATTTAGAATTAAAATTCATTTGAAAATGCTAGGAATGAATTAAAATCCTGAAGATTGAAATTAAATACAACAAAAATTATTCAGCACCTATTTTGCTCCTTCGTGTAGATTTTTAAAATGTACTTAGAAAATGGTTTGTGTCCTTGATAAATATTTTAATTTTGTTGAATTGAGGTGATAATAAATTAAACAGTTGATAGATACAGAAAACAGGATTGGGATGTCAGAGTAACCAATCATTATAGTAAACAAGTTCAATTGTATACATTGTCTGCATCTTTTCATCAAATTTATAACAAAATAGCCTATTTTATGTTTTTTTTTTAAATTAGAACTACTTTTCTGCATGTATGTATGTGTGCACACCTTCTCCCCCAGATTAATCTTATTAACAAATACTTATTATAATCCGGACTGTAAATACAGAGAATAATCTGATGGTTATCAGAAGAAAGAGGATTTGGAGGGTGGGCAGAATCTTGGAGGGTGGAAGTTTGTGGGAACTACAGGCTTCCAGTTATGGAATGAATAAGTGACAGGAATAAAAAGCACAGCAAAGGGAATAAAATCGATGAGACTAAGTGCTAAGTAATATATTTTATAATGGCAGATGGTAGCTACACTTGTAGTGAACGTAGTTTAACACATAGTGAAGTTAAATCACTATCTTGTATACCTGAAAATATGTAACATGTGTGTACTATATTCAAATAAAAATAAATTAAAAATAAAATCAATATGGATATAAAAAAATGCTTCTTATGATAGCCTCCAAGGCATAATCTGATGATCTATCCTGTTCATGCTTTTAAGATTTAACTTTTGCTGTCTTTTTTACCTATTTCATCATTCCCCGTGTAAGTGCCCCACAGCCTTTTGTAATGCCAATTACATTCTTGCTTAGATTGCTTTATGCTTACTGCTCTCTCTTTGTGAAATGTTCTTGCCCTTAATATCTTATGTCTCAATTCTTTTCATTTGTTATGTTTTCACTCTAGGTTCCCACTCTGCCTTTTCTTTTCTTTTCCTTTTTATTTTCTTTTCTTCTTAGACAATAAATTTGTGGTGCTTTAAGTGAATATTTGAGTTTGTGACAATTTGTTAATGACAGTAGTGGAAAACTAAAGCAATAATAATTTGATCTACCCTCATTTCACTTCTTGATTCCAAGATATATATTTTCTGGCAATGGAAAAATATAGCCCATATTTTAATATTTATCTTAAAGCATAGATCACATTCTATAAGGTAGAACAATGAACTTTCATGGATTATCTCTCCACTGGTACTATAACTGAGTCTGTTCCTCTCTTCTATCAAACCAACTTTTTGGGATGGCAGAGCATATGGAAAAACCTATGAATTCTATGTCATATAACAATTCTAATATTTGTTTCATGCAAAAACAATCCCTTGTTTAGAAGCAGTAAGGCCGTTGATGGTGGTGCTAATAAAAACATGTACAGAAAAAGGCAAATCCTTAAGTATCTTTATTAACCAGTGAGAACAAATCACTGCCTGCCCTCACCATCATGGGATCCAATGAAATTATTGCTGGAATAGTTCTGATATCAGAAAGTTAGGCAATCTCCATTGAAGATAGCAAAGTGAGTCTTAGAGAAGAAATTATATTGTTTAGCTAATGGCAGAGGCTCTGTTCTTTCTACCACGGCCAATCTGTAATAAAGCCCACTAAACAAATCAAGGTGGCTGTAGCAAGAGGTTGAATGAGACCCAAACGATAAATATTGTTGTCCAGCTGATTACTGAAATCTTTTCTGAATTAGATAAACCATCTTTCAGGTAAGCATTCAATGGTAGACAGGTATCTTCATATTCTTCTCATTTCTATGGATCTATTGATATTTCCTTCTGAACACATTTTTACCCCAATTTTCTAATTTTGTTTTCTACTAATTTTCCAATTTTATGACTGTACAGCCAAATCATTAGCCACTGCCCATAAATTAAAATAAATCTATATGTCTACATATATCTCAATCCAAAGTAAACACAAAATATATTGCATATTGATGTTCTGCCCACTGGGATGATTTCCATTCATCATTGTCTTTCAAGGATATACTTTTGATCACAGCTATTTTACTGCAGTAGTTTCTTTATATTTAGATACATTATATGGACAAAAGTCCTAAGGTACTTACTCTTCAGTCAATTTATTGCAGAACTCTGAAAGAGGCCATGAGAAGAGTGGCCATGTTTTAAGAGAAGGCAATAAAGGAATCTGTGTTACTTACTCATTTCACTTCTAATGCCTTATTTACTGCTAGAAACTGATCTCATATGCATCATTGATACAGGATGACTGATGACTTCTGTTCATGCCCTGCCTTATGATTTGGTGGGTCAGAAGACTAGCAGTCCAAATTGTCAGGTAACATCTTGTAGACATTTTCAGTTTATAGAGGAGCTTAGGAGTAAGCTCAAAAGTATTTCACATAAGGGAATAAAAAAAATATTATATGCAGGAGAGGGCAATGTGTTGCTTTAAAGTACTCCTAGGAGTCCTCAGTGCCCTATTGTGACTTGCCAAATATTTCATGGAGCATACCTTTTTGTCACAAATATTTGACACACCAATGGAATCACTGTGTAGAAAGTTCATAAAACATCACAGCTTTTATTGCAGACTGGACTTTCTAAAGAGCTTTCTCTTTCTCTTGGCCTCACTCATTCAACATTGACAGTCTTAGTTGTTACAAAAAATATGCATAACACATTGTTTTTGAAGTAAATGGTGGAAAGTGCCATTGGATGGGTTATATTTACATATTCTAGACCTGTGGTTACCCAGAACATATAATGAGATGGGAAAACCCTTCATTTTTGTGGGATTTGACTCCAACCTCTGGTTCACACTTTTCTTACCAAATATTTTATGGCCATTGCTACTTCCTGTACATTATATTTAATAAGCACCACAGCTAAACTGTCTGTCATTTGTTAATACTGTCAAGATGTCTTCAGGCTAGGTTATGGCAAAAGCAGGAAAATTGATATATTCTTTTAAAAAGACTTTGAAGATGTAGTGTTGTACCTGCCAGACAATAACAATCAGCCTCTGATAGACCTTATGTATTGGTAAAAATAATAAAGCATTTCCTTGATCAATACCTGTATAGATTTCCTCTAGAAACATGCATATAAAAGAGCAAAAATCACGAGATTTTTCTACAATACATCTTTCTCGCACAGGCCAAACAAGTGAGTTAAATTGAGATGTCTTAGGAATCACCAATACAGAATTTTCAAGTACTTGATAATGATAATAATTATTTATTCTCTTCAGAGATGTGGTGTTACCTTCCCACTGTCATGGATGTTTACCAATTTGTCCTCACTGCTCATTAGGAAAATTATATCCACCTTGCCTCTTGCCACTATGTGCTTCCATTCAAACTCATCATTCTGAGATACTATCTCTGCAGTTATTACAATCCTGAATCTCATTTTAAGAACAACATTTCACATCACCATACCCAGCTTTCAGAGGAAAACTATCACAGAGATTTCCAATATACTGGCAATCTCCTTACAAACGTCTCCTTCATCAATGCCTTGGTGAAGGGAGTGCCAGAAGCTTCACTTCAGTTTTGGAGAATAGAATAAGGGAATAGGAAGACATAACATATGATAAGTGCACTACAGAATTTCTAACTACCTTACGTCTTTGAACCATTTTTTCTTATATCAAACCAGAAGAGTCCTGACCTCCCAACATCATTAAATATAGGTTACTATAAGTCCAAGTCTCAGTCAAAGAATCAAGTAAACTCTTATACCCAATGTTTCTGTGCAAACTGGCATCTAAAATGAATATCTGATAAGTGTACTTATATAAATTTGGCTTACTACAGAATTTTATTCCATTCCTCATGTTCTACCACTATTAGAATTCCAAATATATCCTCATATGTCTTATGATATAAAATAAACTAATAGTATGATATATAATGAACTAACAGAATTAATTTGCAGCCTACGTACTCTGAGTCAGATAATGCATGTAGTTTCCTCATATATAACTCTATTTATTGTACTAGAAGATATAATAAGAGGTCAAGATGTGTTTAGACAGGAACAAGTAGTCCTTTGCAAGTCAGCTTCCTGGAATGAGATTAATAAAGGGTCTTCTAGGAAGTTAAAAGTTGTGTTCTTAGATATTGGAGAACATTGGCCTCCTTAGAGCAGACATCTTTCTGCTAGCAAGAACGGTTCAGAGGGATTTGGGGATTTAATACTCTTAGCTTTATCTCATTCTATCTATGTATCTATAATCTTAGGATTCTACTCTTTCAAAATCAATGCTTCACCTAAAATACTGAATAAATCTATGAATTCGTCACAGGCTACATTTCTTAAAACTATAGAATTATATTTTGGGTCTAATATTCAGTGAGTTTTATCCTACAGCTAGAAGAGATAATTAGGTGATTATTTTAAGTCTGCCATAGAAACTCTCTGAGCTGTAAGTTTGTGATTTTTTTACATAAACTATTTTATACATTCACAATCACATATTCCAACTCACAGATCCTGTAGCTATCATTACAGGAATATGGTTATGTACATCAGCCTATTGAACCTTCTCCCAATGCACTTGCTTCAGTAATCGTTACTTCATAATCAATCAGGTATTAATTTAATAAATGCTATAATCAGGACAATCTATTAATATTTAATTTTTCATTCTCAAGGAATTTATGAGAAGTTCAAATAAAAACATAACAATCCCATAATCATATGTTTATGGTTCTTTTTTATTTGGACCATTTCTACTATCACATTGTGAATCTAATACCAAGTATTGCCTAATCATGGGATGTAAAACTTCACTAAATATTTCTATAGAAAAAAATTAATATAGGATATTGTTTACACATTTTTGGGATATCTTGAAAAGAAAAATGAAAGCATTCAAGTAAAACAGAGAGAACATTTGGAATATTTAAGATTGAACACTCAAGAAGAATCCCTATCAAGCTGGGGTCAAACATCTAGGAACTGGTGCTTCCTGGCTGGTGCTGGTTCCTCAGCAAAGACCTTATAGAACCAGGCTCTGAGCAGGAATCAGTTTCTGGCTACTAAGGGTAGTTCTGAGTAAGTATAGTAAGATTGGTTTTGAGTGCTAAAGGAAGCTGGAAAACAAAACCAAATGTTGCTTCAAAGGCAAAGAGCCAATGATGCAGGGTACCACTTTAATATCAATCAGAGAGGAAGTAAAAAATGTATCTATCTCTTTCCCTTCCTACATTGTATAGTACACTTATTTGGCAGGAAGTAAAAGAAATCATCAGACAAAGAAAAAGAATCCTAGTTCAAACATTGTGAAATGGAATAAAGAGGGTTAGATTTGAAATCAAATCACATGAGCTTAATTATTGATGGTCATAATTCTGAACTAGAGTATATGTTGTATAATAACAAGACTTTGGTAGTCAAGGACATTATTTTCCTAGAACATTGGGACTTGCCAGAGTCCAGCTCCGGCCAGGTCCAGGGGTCCCTAAAGGATGGACGGTGTCGGCGAGGGAGGGAATGAGAGAGCCACGAGAATCTTTCTAATCACCAGGCAGCCATCTCTGCCCTATCAGTTTTGGTGTCTTTATTTATAGGTCAAATGTTAACATAGCATTAGAAAATGGAATTTTTACAATGGATAGTTCTCTGTGATAAGATGTTTTGGAAAATGTACAGAAACAGGTTTTACAGAAGTATTCTTGCAGAACTGCCCCAATTGTAGTGAGGCTGAGTAACTAAGAAAACAACAGGGTGTTCACATTTTAATAACATTAAGATTAAGTCATGGGATTGTAGATACTTTTATCCATCCTCATCACAGCTGCCATTGTAAGGGAAGGTGTTTGTAGAATACAGGCCTTGGGAAAGGGGCTGCTATACATCATCAGTTAGCAAAGGTATACGTGGTAACTTATGTTCTGCTCTTATCTGTTCCTTCTCTCTAAGTTAGGCTCTTTTTCTCTGGACAAGACTTGATTTTCCAGTTATTTTCTTTATAGCACCAGAGAGCCAATCATACCTTTAAAGAGTTTAGCTCATTTTCAATACACAGAATAGCCTCTTAGAGTGTATTTACCTTTGTGTCCAGCTTTATGATTTCTTGAATAGCTAGAGCATGAGAGACATTTTTGGTTAGTTGATTTACATGTTGAGCTATATGAACCTCTTGGACTAATGCAACGGTAGAAACGAAATTGTACATATAAAGGTCAATCTTTTATCTGTAAGAGTCATTAGCCTATTCATAGCTCAAGGCAAAGTAAAGAGGGAAACAGGACCTTCTGGAGACATGATGTCTGTTCCCATAATCAAAAGAAGAAGTTCCCACGATAAGTTCCTTCACAAGGTGCAATCATCATACCAGGGCCAGAATAAGGGGACAAGTCACTCCTGATACCGATCAACAAGGTATCTTGGAGGTTGGTGCTCAAGCAGAAATAATTGAGTAGGGGTGGATATCGGTCATCATCTGATTGGCAAGAGACTGTGCAAGCTTGCTTTAACCTTACCAGGAGTGTTCTCGACTAGTGGGCTCAGAATGGCTCCCAATAAGGACTCCCACTGGAAAAGTCTTAGTACTTATTTGTTGAGGAACTTGTTATGAAAAAATATCTTGATACATATAATATATGCTAGCATATGCTACCTCAGATCATTTTATCAGAATATGATGGAATGTCAACAAAATTAAAATAATCACAACAAAATATGTATTAGCATATAATTTAAAATGCACTAAATTAAATCTATAAGATTATGTGTTATATATTATCTTAGTTATACTCTACTTCATGTGAAAAAGTAAATTCAAATGCGCCTTATTTATTTTGAAAATAAAATACCAAAAAGACTTTGGATCCCAGAAATGAAGCTTCACTAGACTATTTCTTACTTTTAAACCTCTTTTCATTATTTCTCAGTGATTTCCCTAAAATCTTTTATGGAATTTGTTTGAATAATTTCCCTCTTCTAAATGGGTTATTCCCAAGATAATGATGTATAAAAATATAAAAAACAAATAATATATATGAATCAGTTCCAAAAACATGTGTCCAATCTTCTCGATTAATTATTTAATAAATTAATTAATCCATCATTCATTGAAATAGTTAAAAACATAATGTATAAGGAAAAAATAAACATGGAATCTGTGATAAAATTTGCTAGATTTTTGTCATTTGTACAGAGTATTAAGGGAGTATGGAAAAGTGAGTAACTTACTCTTGCCAGGTGAATTGAAGAATGCTTTGTGAAAAGAGGCCACACTAAGATCTTAGCAAAGCATTTTCCCAATATTACTTCAATTTTCATTGGGATTTTTTTAAGGTTTTACTTGTAAGCCACATTTTATACGCAACTTGAAATGTTTAAGCAGATGGCAAGATTACCTTAGCTATCATGACAAGCACATGGTCTCCATGAATTATTCTTTCCTTGATATACAATTATGTCACTTTTGTTTAGCAAAGTATGTTTTAGCATAGTTATATGATGCACTTACATTTACATATTACCATTCATTTCAGTTCTTGGTTTGGTTCATTTTAATACCTTATTTGTACAGATTTTCGGGTTCTTAAATATTTTCAAAAAAAAGTATGGTAGTCCCTCCTGGGCTATGTTGATGTTTCTTGTGAAATTCATGGTTTATCATAGATTATGAATAAGAAGAATTAGCAGATAAAAGACACAGTTAGTGGTAGTACTTGATCTTATATTCTGCAAAAGTTTTGTCCCACAAACAAGTAGTGTGAGATGTTTTGATTGATATTTCATATTAGTTAGAGAATACTGTATGGTTTTTCTCTCCTTCTAATTCTTCATATTTTTTACTTAACCTACAGTGTTATTTTTGTGTGTCTGTTTTCATCTAACCCCTTTACTCCTAGTTATCTTCCAGTACTCCTTCAGCATCTTTTTCCACAGAAATATTTCCCTGAAAGTTCACAGACTTGATTTGATTCATCTTAACACTTGGGCTTACTTCTCCCAAATGATATGTAAATTACAGATAGCATTTCTGCATCCCACATGGTACTGCATCTTCCATGTTGGCAAGAACTACATCTTGAATTCTGGTTCCTACTCACTTAGAAATGGAATTTGAAACATATTATAAATTACCCATATTTGGGCTGAGTATATAAATGAATAATTAGGTAGTTATATGGAATCTTGTAGGTAACAGAAAATTCAAATTTTAACCTTAGAAAAGAATCTATAGGAAGATATTTTTTGTGGCTGTAATGTGGATTGAGACCGTTTATGAATAATTACTTTCTTTTGTTTTGGTTGGTGCAGCATTTTTTTTTCCTTTTCTCCTTTCTGTTGGTAGGTTTCCTAAGCCAGTCTTAAGTGTCACTAATTTAGCTAAGCTTTCACTATTCCCAGTTGAAAATAATTGATATTTTCCTGTGTTCCTTTACTATTTTATTTCTGTTTGTTTACAGTAGTCCCTCCCTTTTCTGTGATTTCACTTTCTGTGCTTTCAGTCACTCATGGTCTCAGTTACTCACAGTCAACCACAGTTCCAAAGCAAATGATCCTCCTGACATGGGGTCAGAAGTTCAATAGTAGCCTAATGCTATGTCATAATCAATGCCCATCAGTCAATGTCATTTACTCACTTTATGTCATCATGTAGGCGTTTTGTCATCTCACATCATCGCAATAAGAAGGGAGAGTCCAACCAGTTATTTTGAGAGAGAGAAAAACCATATTCACATAACTTTTATTACAATATTTTATTATAATCATTCTATTTTACTGTTAGTTATTGTTAATATCACATATGTCTAATTTATAGTTGAAACTTTATCATACATACGTATGTATAGGAAAAACAGTATATATAAGGTTTGATACTATCCATGGTTTCAGGCATCCACTGGGGGCTTGGGACCTACCCCCATGGATAAGGCAGATGACATAGTTTCTATTATGCTGACTCCATATCTTAAGTGAATATAGTACTGTCGCTAAGAGGCAATTGAGAGTAAAGTTTAAGCAAGACTTCTCTGAAGTCAAACTGACCACTTTGAACCTTATCTAAGTCAATGATTACATGTGACACTGGACAATTTACTTAGACTCTATTTCTCAGAGTGTCCTCATGTAAAAACCCTTACTAGTTTATTGTAAGGATTAAAAGTTACAATATTTACAAAGCACTTAGATCATTACCAAGCATAAAATATCTCTGACGGTATGTTAAACATTACCATGCATTTATTCTCTCTGAATAGAAACTCCTTGAGGATATAAATAACTTTTGAGTTAGCTTTTGGTACGACAGCAAATAATGCAAAATCTATCAAAATTCTTTGTTTTTGTTGTTTTTACCATTTGAACCTTGAAATAGTCTCTGTTATTTACAAAGTTACATACATTTTCTTTCCCATTCTTTTTCTGAAATTGTTTCTTTCTTTTCCCCTTTTATAATACCTAGAAGTTTAAAAATAAAAACTCAATATTGCCACTGTTGCTGTGTATTGCTTTTTAAACTGGTCACACTAAGCCTTTAGTTATAATTGTATTGCTTTATTATAACTATGTCTACTTGTACTTTTGTGACTAAGCTCTTGACTATTGTATGCTGGCATTTCAATAATTTATAAGGGAACAAAACAACATGTCATTAACTTTCAGAGAATGTTCACCAGAACTGTTCTAAAAGCTTTGAACCCCTGGGTTATTCATTGAAACTCTGACAATCAACCCGCCTGGTCCCATTCATTCTTCATCTTTGTATTTGCTCTCCCTGAGAAGAATGATCCAAATAGGGAAGTAGAGCACTCTAAAGGATAATGCAACAGATTAGATTCCAGAAAGCTGGGGACTGGTCTCTGGCTCTGCCTTTAATTACCTGTGTGGAAAAAAAAGCAAAGAAATTTAATGTCTCTTGACCCTAATGGCTTCAGCTACTAAAGGAGGAGGTTTGGCTAAGTCAGTGGTTTTCATTTTTTGGAAGACAAAAATAACAAAGAATGGCTGTCTCCTTGTTTGTTTGCTATATTTTATTTTGTTTCTTTGTTTTTATAAGCATTGTGGTATGCCTATAGAGATATAAACATGTTCAACACAAAACATAGTTTGTGATACCTGATCCTAGTTGGATTTTTGTTATTGCTTTTCGAAAGATTAACGGAAGCAAATATAAATGTAATAATTAGTACACCAATTATTTCTAAATCTTTCATATTCTATTGTAAAGACCAAAGAGACTTTAATTTTAATCATTTATGCACTCAATGTATTTACCTACTAATTCAGTGCATAATTAATGAACATTTATCTGTTAATGTTAGAGATAGAAAAGTGAATAATTATGTTCTAGAAATATTATTAATTAAAATGCATCATAGGGAACAGGAGGAGAACAGGATCTCCCTGAATATCTTCAGTGGAGATACCTATTATGACATGTACATGTTACATAATGGCATAGTCTGCATTTCCACCCTCTTAGAAGTTCTCTAACACAAGGAGAGTGGCAACTGAATCCATATGAAGTATTGAGACTCTAAACAAGTGAATAATTTGTTCCAGGTTGTATTCAAAGAAGTGTTGAGTTTGAAGTTTCTGCTAAAATTTTGAATAAAAAATTCACCAATTTCTCACATACATTAATGTGCCTCTGCAGAAAAGAAAACTTGGATCGCTTTAACACTTTATTAGTACCCCATGAAACCTTGAAACAACTGATAAAAGGAGATATTTGTTTTCCAAACTTTGGTTGTTTACACTTACATTATTTCTTTAGTTTCTTAGTAATCAATGTCAACTCTTCCAATGCACTGTTTATGTTTTGCAGAGCAATAAAATAGGTGCTTTCAATCTTGATTCAAAGGATTTTCAATTTTCTTCAAAATTGCGCAGTTTCAAATGTATCTCAACATTGTATTATGGACAATCATTACAGTGATATGGGCCATTTCTTATTTTAACTTTTGTCTACCAAATTGGAAGCAAATTCATTACCATAAAAATTGCATTTCACTTGCAGAGCTTTTATTTTTAATCCCAACTGTCTATTCTAAATCTCCAAATCCCTAAGGACAAATAGACATGTAACATTTGTGTTTTGAGCCATTTCTCATTGTCCGATTAGGGAAATAAAACACTATACAAGTGCTTTCTTTCCTTTTAAACACACTTCAAAATCCCCTTTATTTCATTCATTGTAGTAAATGGAAATTTACCAAACAATGTGGCAAAGACAAATCTTTTAGTAGCAAAAGAATGTCTCTAGGGCTTCCTGTAAAGTGAGAACAAAGTGCTTCATAGCCCTATTTGAAGCTGGTTAATAAGACACAAATGTAATAGGCTTCACTGCATTTAACTTTAGAAAAAGCGCCAATATCTTCAAATGTGAGCCTCAGATTATTGCCTCTGCAATTTGTTTAGGCAGCCAATGCACCACAACTCATTCCCAGCCTACAAATTGCTTTTGTTAGTGGGAAACAGCATACAATAAAGCCAGATTTCCTGGTGCTTTATTGACTCCTGATCAAGTAGTTGTTGAGAATTCTTTTGTCTTCTTTCAATGACTCTCTCAAATATTCTAAATGTTTTCAAAATAATAGCCTCTGTAAGTACTGTGGGGTTTTCTTTAAACCACTGTAATTCTCTAGAGTTTTTGTTTCCTTAAAATATTTTACTATGTTTTTCAAATTACCTATAATTGTATGAATTTTAGCTTTGCTATTTATTTCTAAATGTGGCAGATAGCACTTATTGTCAATATATTCATTTAAAAAAGATTATTATTATATTATGTTCTGATAGGTATGAAATATTATAAATAATTTCTCATAAGTATTAATGTAAAATATGCCTCTACTGTGTATTTTGTCAGTTACAGTTTGCATTACTCTGTAAATATTATATAGTCTGATATACATATCTGGTATGCAATACATTACTCTAGGTTAGAAACATAATTAATTTTCCTAGCATTTCTGGATTCTATAAAATTTGCCCATTAAATATATTTAACATATAAACATGCACTTCAATAGTTTCTATTAAGTGAAAAATAAAATATTTGAATGTCATCATTCCTATGGAAGTATAGGACAAATATCTTTACATCAAATTTCAAATTATAGAAATATTTAAAATAATTTACTTTAATAACATTTATTTAAAATGAAATTACATTTCATTTTAAACTTACATTTCAACTTACATTTCATGTAAATTTACATGAGACATTGTTTATAATTATTTTAGTTTACTCATGAAAATGTTAAAATTAATGTTACTAGCATTGAAAAATTTTGTGTCAAATTAGTGATTGAACTTTAAAAAACAAACATACAAAATTCATAGATCTTAAAGAGATTATTTTATTACATTACTTTGTAATAACACTATCTCAGAGGACTATATAATAATTGGAATTCATCAGTTTTTAGCATCTGTGGTATCTGAATGCTATCAACATCCAGGTTTATTAGCAAATTGGAAGCAGTGTACTGGTATGACATCATGGGTCACTGTAGGGATTAAAAGATCTGAACTCCAGTAAAGTTTTGAATTAGCATATAAAGCATATACAGAAACCAAAGACAGAAACAGATCTGAAGTTCAATAGATAAGAAGGTAATAGATACCAGGTTGGTGCAAATGTCTCTTATATGACATCCTGTCAAAACTACTTTTGATAAATGCTGCTAAACTAATAACAATTTTAATGTTCCTATGTTACTTTTTATTGAACTGTGTGTTCTTTTACCTGAGGTAAACCCTAATGGATCAGTATATAATTGATTATAAAGTCAAAATCTTTGTCGCCAAATAAATTGCACAAGAAGTGCCAGAATTCTGAAAAATTGGCTATAGATCACACTTTCTAAAATATCCTAATTTTAAAAAATGGAGCTGATCAGTAATGTAGATGCCTAAACAAAATTTGAAGGCTTCCAGTTCAAGGACATATAATAGAAGCTTAAAAAGAAATCTATTTCTTATTTTGATAACTGCAAAACATAAATGCTACTAGTCTTTGAAGTCTAATGCTGCTGGCAATGCACTGAAGACCCTCAAATTGATATAAGCACCTTACATTAACATGTAACCCAGAAGACTCAAAAATCGATTTAAATGCCTTAGATTTATATACAACTTAAAAGTGAAGATTTAGGTGGATTTCAAGCAATGAAGAGAATAAGAGATTGATCAAAATTTGCAAATTCAGTATCTATCTGTCCCAAAAGATATCTTTCTCCTTAGAAATGGTCTGCAATAGAAAACACTCCCTTTTAGACATTTTTATTCATACATGTGTATATGAATATGTGTGTGTGTATGTGTATACTCAAATGAATGAATCAATGAATAGTGAATGATTAGTGTATGAATTAGCAAATGCTAATTGAAAATGTAATATTAATTACATATATTTCATTTAATATATATTATTATTCAGGGGTTACCTGGATGTCTCAGTCAGTTAAGCATCTGACTTTGGCTCAGGTCAAGATCTCATGGTTCATAGGTTTGAGTTCCACACTGGGCTTTGTGCTGACACCTCAGAGCCTGGAGTCTGCTTCACATTCTTTGTCTCCTCCTTTCTCTCTGCCCCTCCCCGACTCACACATGCACACCCTCTGTCTCTATGTCTCTGTCTGTCTATCTCTTTCTCACAAATAAATAAACATTAAATATATATTTTTATTCAGCATGTACTAATTGAGCAGCCACTATCCAACTAGAGCAATGTAGATAAACAGTGCTGAGTAAAAGTCAGATATGATGCCTCTGCCATGGAACTCATAGTCTACCATGAAACTAACTATAAAGCTATTTGAAATGTTAAGAGATTATAGGAAGTTTTATTATTAATAAAAAGAAATAAATACAAAACACTCAAATAATCAAAACACAAAATATAAATTGAAACAGTCGATCTCCTTCTTCCATCTTCCTGAACTCTTTGAGTATCCCTCCTACCTGTGTGAACTTTGAACAACAACAACAAAGCATTATCAGAGAGATCACTTAGAATTAATATAAGCAGTATTTTGCCACTTGTTATGATATTTAAATTAAAGGTCATATACATTTGATAGAAGGTATCTTGTAAAATAAAAATGATGTCAGGAGAAATCATCTCCTAGCTAACATTCAAAATGTTACCATCATGAATTCACAAATTTGTAGTCTGGCTTTAAGGGTTGCAGACTTAAAGACATGAGTTTCAAATTACATATCATATTACATGCGTATCACCTATGCATGACCTCACACCAACAACCTCAAAAGTAATTTATCTATAAGCCAGAATTGAGTTTTACTTATTTATAATGAGATATAGGATAACCTTATCCAAGTGATTCTTCTCTGAAATAAGTCATACCGTAGGGCTTCCTGCATTTGGATTAGCTATATGCACCCATCTCCTCACTAGATAAATGAATGCTTACTACCAGAAGTAATCTTCAGCCATTTTAACTCTCTGAATGAGGATGGACATATAACATAAGATGCAGGGCTTCTTTAAAGGTTTTCACACTAAATAATCCTTCAACAACTACCCCTCCTCCCATTCTTCCTTGAATCATTAGTCAGGGGGCTATTCTGTGTTCTTTGAGAAGTTTTGCATATGTTGTACTGAGTCCTAAAACTTTTAATTTCCCTCAGAAGAAAACTTATTTCTAAGTTCTGTAAAAACAAACACAATTTCTAAGAGAATAAAGTTACTTGTCTTGTGGGTTTTTTTTAGAAAAGAATACATTTGTTAAAAATGTTTACTTATTTATTTCTGAGAGAGACAGTATGAGCAGGGTAGGGTCAGAGAGAGAGGGAGAGAATCGGAAGCAGGCTCTGTGCTGCACTAACAGCACAGAACCCCAGGCGGGGCTCGAACCCACAAACCATGGTATCATTCACTGAACAAAGTCAGGTGTTTAACCAACTGAGATACTCACATGTCCCAGAAAAAAATACATTTTTATAATTCATTTGAGTCATGCTTTCCAAAAATATATTTGTAATTTTTGAAAATGTATAAAGTTTACCACAATTCCATCGTAGAAATTTATACTTTTTATTTTGAGTCAGTACATTGCTATGATATCACTTGGTGCTCTCCCATTGTTGTAAGTAAGGGGCTTTGCACATACATTATGAATCTTGAAATGGGGAGATTATCCTGGATAAACAGGCAAGCTCACTGTAATCATAGGGTTCTAATAAGATGGAAGCAGGAGGGTCAGACTCAAAGAAGAAGATGGAGAAATGGAAGTGAAGGTAAATGATATAATTACTAACTTGAAAATGGAGGAAAGGGCCAGGAGCCAAGGGAGGCAGTCAACCTCAAGAAGTTAAAAAAAACCAAGGGAAAAGAGTCTCTCCTAGCACTTCTCAAAAGAATATAGCCCTAGAGTTTAATGCACTGAAAACCATTAAAGATTTTTGTTCTGCAGAACGATATGGTAAATTTGAAAGAAAATAAAAATAAAATTGCACTATTTAAAATTGCACTAAGTTTGTGCTAATATTTCATAATAGCAATAGGTAAATAATACATATACTTAACCAGATTAAGTCCTTATAAGTAAAACAAAGAAATTTAAGAATGTAATTTCCATCTGGAACAAAAACATAAACATTATCTTGAGAAACAACTATATTATATAAAACTACTCCTTTATTGGGGTGCCTGCATGGCTCATCGATTAAGCATCTGACTTCATCTCAGGTCATGATCTCACCATTAGTGGCTTCAAGCTCTGTGTGCTGACATTTCAGAGCCTGGAGCCTGCTTCGGATTTTGTGTCTCTTTCTCTCTCTACCCCTCCCCCGCTTACACTCTGTTTCTCTCTCAAAAAATAAGTAAACATTAAAACATTTTATAAAGGGGCACCTGGGTGGCTCAGTTGGTTGAGCGTCTGACTTCAGCTCAGGTCATGATCTCAAGGTTTTTGAGTTCAACTCCCACTTCAGGCTCTGTGCTGACAGCTCCAAGCCTGGAGGCTGCTTCAGATACTGTATCTCCCTCCTTGCCTCTGTTCCTCTCCCACTGGCACTCTGTGTATATCTCTCTCAAAAATAAATAAACTTTAAAAAATAAACTAATTAAAATTTAAAAATTTAAAAAATATACTTTTATTTACTCAGCATTAAAAATTGTATATTGAAGGGGCGCCTGGGTGGCTCAGTTGGTTGAGCATCTGACTTCGGCTCAAGTCATGATCTCACAGTTCGTGGGTCAAGCTCTGCATCAGGGCTCTGTGCTGACAGCTCGGAGCCTGGAGCCTGTTTTGGATTCTGTGTCACCCTCTCTCTCTGACTCTCCCCCTGCTCATGCTGTCTCTCTCTCAGAAATAAATAAAACATTAAAAAAATGTATATTGAATACTGTTTAATCATGTTAACACATTGTTTTTGAATCATAGCCTCACTAAATCTAGTTATATCACCTTAGACAAATTATTTAACAACTGTGTGCTTGAGATTCTTTTTCTGCAAAATGAGCAAAATACTTATAACATAGTCTAGGACAGAGCAAGGCACATTATTAAAAAAATTGGTACTCATATATTTATTTATTAGTATTTTTGCTGGTTATTACTCTATTTTATTACATACCTTACAATAACTATATCTTTTTATACTTATATTTTATAAAGTATGACTTATATGAATTGTTATAAATTTTCAAGACACTGCTTAGTCTTCAAACAGAAAATTTCAAAAATCAGTGAGTATAAAGACCCTAGTATCTAGTTCCTTTATAGCATTAGATTAATCATTTTATTAACATGAGAAACCACATAATTACATTGTATTATTAGTAGAGAAAGCATAATTCCACCAAATTAAAAACAAGACAGAGAATAGTTCAATAAACATTCTGAATAAATTTTTTCATAGTATGCATATTGCAACATGTCAAGCCTGAATTAACAACAAAGTCTAAAGTCCTAGTTAATGGTCTCTGAAAACACACAATTCCCTTCATCTCCCAGCTTAAAAGAAATCAGATATAGCCATGGTGTTAGACTATAGACTAAAAATTCAGAAACCTAAAATACAGTAATAAATTTCTTTTTAACATCTGCTACCATCATAATAGTCAATAATAATTGTTTGTAGAAAATTGCTTAGCCTTTCCTCAACTATGGCTTAAAATGTGATTTCATCTGAAAGTATTATGTTTTAGCTGACACGAAGGTCGTGCTTAGTGAGTCCTATTAAATTCTTATGTAGGGTAGAATTGTACTTCAGGGTAATATACAAACTACATGTGTGATTGGTGATTAAAATTATCTTCAAAGACAGTGTTCTATATTGGTAACAATTCTCTGCCTATTCAGAGAGGAAATAAACAATCAGGAAGGCAATAAGCTATTCTTATGTGTTCCTACATAAAGGTTCTAAGTAGATTTCTTCTCAAGATAAGCATGGTCAATTCAACTAACAACTACATAAAGAGCCTGTTTAGTTAAAGTTTTTATAATGATCACTATTATCATTGTTATTGTAATAATTATTTTTCTTTATTTTGTCTCAATAGTAGACAGTAATTCTGTTATTTTGTCCCTTTTTTACCAAACACATAAAAAATGAAATAAATTTTGAATAGTGAAGTAATTTTACATGCAGTTTTAAAGCAATCCCAGGAACCAATTTAGGCACATTAAGATATAAATATCATAATCTATACTATAATATAAATATTATAGATAACATTATAAAAGTAAATATAAAATATCATTTATAAATACATAAACTTCAAACATTATAGGACAATAGTTAAGAATATGACACCTAGGGGCCCCTGGGTGGCTCAACCGGTTAAGTTTCCAACAGCCACTCAGGTCATGTTATACCCAGATCGCAGTATCCTCACCGACCAGACCACCAGGGAGACCGAGTCACGCATGCAAATGCAAAGGGCTTTATTACGGGCTTAAGCTCGGGCTCACAGACTTCACCAGCGCAATGGGTCCGTGCTGAAACCCTCGAAATTGGGTTTCAGACGGGGGAGTTACAGAAGTTGTGACATGGGAACAGTGATCCAATCATAATAATTCAACATCATTGACAGCGGGTTTGACCATACACATTGTCTTGAGTATTCGTTACTTTTGGTGGGATCCAATTTCAACGTTTAGAGTACCTTTAAATTCAACCAATCACAGAGTGAGCCTAGGGTCTTGTTCGGCGACTAACAGGTTAACTTTAACATTAGGTAACAGGGTCCTATCTATAGTTTCTATCTCCAGGCCTCTCCCTTAGTAATGTGGAGGGTGGTCGCTGGACTTTCCTGATTGGGTGTTGCAAGGGTGGTTTTTCCTGCCTTGGACAATGTGTAACTGCCTAATAGTTTCGGGAAAGCTGAAACTCAGGCCTTCTAGTTCAGAGGGGAAACTTAGAGCCTGTCATGGAGTCAGTTTGGTTTAGACGTTTAGACTTGTGGCCTTACAGTCATGATCTCACAGTTTGTAGGTTCGAGACCCAGGTCAGGCTCTGTGCTGACAGCGTAGAGCCTGGAGCCTGTTTCTGATTCTATATCTCCTTCTCTCTGCCCCTCCCCCACTAGTGCTCTGTCTCTGTCTCTCTCTTTCTCTCTGAAAATAATATTTATTATGTTATAAATAAATAAACATTTAAATAAATAAAAGAATATGACACCTATATTGAAATCTAAGTAGCCATTTTGATTATAAGGCAAGATATGAATCTTTTTCTAAGTGTTAGCCCAGACATTGGCAATTAGAAGATGGTCTATAGGTCTCTTTATATATATATATGTTTATATATATATAAACATATACCACATTATATGTTTTCATATAAACTATATGCATAACTACATGTTACAAAATATATACTTTCAGACATATGTATGCTTATATAACTATATATTTCATTTATAAAATAATCTATAATATATAAGCATATATTATTTCAATAAATAAATTTACATATCCCATCTTCCTATAGAATATGTTATGTCTTGTCAGTGATGGCCCTTTCCTTCTTTTCTAGGAAATTTCTAGAATTTTAGAATTTCTAGAATCATTAAAATGATTCTCATTTATAAAAGCACCACATCACAATAAACTGAAGCAAACATTGAGGCAAATGACATCAAAATTAATAGTTACAAAAATATAAAATAGAGTGAAGCAAAGAAATCCACTACAGTCCCTCCCATTCCATAGTATGTTTTAGAGGTGGACTTCTGGTTCAGAGCTATGAGGCCATGGCCAAACAATATTTCTGGCCCAGTATTGTTACAGGCAATCAAGTAAATGGCAGCCTGATAGTTACAGCTTAGTGAAGAACTAGTCCTGACAACACTGGCAAATTGGGACTAAGCAAAAATTAAAGATTTTGAACTAAATTGAAGTGAGGTTTCCCACTGTCAGAGAAGGAGATTTTAGGGAAGGAAAAAGTCAAAGGCAAAGTATGGTGTTGGGATAAAATGGGAGTTTTTCGTGTGAACTAACAATTTTCAGTATATAAAGACAGATATAGAAAGAAATGTGGGTGTATATGTGTGTGTGTTTATGTACATATATCTATTAATGTATGTCTTTGGTCTATCCACTGAGAAAGCCTAAAAACAGCAACACTCCACTAATAATGAACAAACCCATTGCTTAGAGCTTACATTACATAGAGGAAAGCTGGAAAAAAACAAAGAATAAAATGAGCTTGGAATATTTTGCTGTTATCAGAAAATAAGGAAATACTCAAAGACTAAAAGTAACATGCCAAAAGGGAAAGACAATAATTTTAAGAGGCTCCACTGGACAAGTCTGTGGTAACAAAAAACAAACAGAAACATACAAAAATATAGTAATAGTTTATTACCTATGGTTTAAATAAGAATTCATTTGGGCTCTGTGCTGACAGCTCTTAGCCTGGAGCCTGCTTCAAATTCTGTCTCCTTCTCTCTCTGCTCCTCTCCTGCTTACTCTCTGTCTCTGTCTCTCAAAATAAAATAGAAGACATAAAAAATTTTAAATAAGAACTTATAAATCCATAGCAATGTAAATAAATTAATATGGACAGAACATTTCTTCACAGTTAAATGCCAATTAATAAATGCAGAATAATCCATAGATTTAGAAAATTACCATTTAGTAACTCTCCTGGTGAGAACAGGTATAGACAAATTATCAATGGATGCAAAATAATGGGTGAAAATGTAAAAAAGTTAAAACTTATAGGGTCACAAAGCATTTCTTCCTAAAGTACTCATAATTTAAAAAACAAAAAAGGGGTGAAGAAACCACCAGATGCCACTGTAATTTACTGATCAAAATTAACAAGACCTACTATAGGGCAAATTTATTTTAATGTGTTTTTTTATTATTTATTTATTTCTAGGAGAGAGAGAGAGAGACAATGTGAGCAGGGAAGGGTCAGAGAGAGAGGGAGTCACAGACTCTGAAACAGGCTCCAGGCTCTGAGCTGGCAGTCAGCACAGAGCCCGACGCGGGGCTCGAACCCACGAACCGTGAAATCATGACCTAAGCGAAAGTCGGGCGCTTAACCGACTAAGCCACCCAGGCGCCCCAAGGCAAATTTTTATCATGCACCAACTGACATAATGGAATGAGAAGGAGCCACATCAAATCGCTGATATCTTTGTTGATAGAACTATACAGACTATAATCAGGTAAACTCAGATTGAAGCAGTATCCTATAAAATAACTTCTTGTAGTACTTACTAAAAAATAAAATCAAGATTGTGAAAATGATGAAAAGACTACAAAACTGTTCCACATTGAATATGACTAAAAAGGTTTGACAAGTAAATGCAATTCACAGTGAAGGTTGACTCCTCTGCCGTGGAGGATATAATCAAAACAACTGGGGGTTGTCACTAGTAGTGTACTGATGTTAATTTTTTAATTTTAATGTTTGTACACTTGTTCTATAAGAGATACTTCTTGCAGTACCCAGGTGGCTCAGTCAGTTAGGTGCCTGGCTCTTGATTTCCGCTCAGGTCATGATCTCACATTTCGTGGGATGGAGCCCCAAGTCTGACTTTGCACTGACAGCACAACATCATGGAGCTTGCTTGGGATTCTCTCTCTCTCTCTCTCTCTCTCTCTCTGTGCCTCCCCCTCTCATGCTTTTTCTCTCTCAAAATAAATAAACTTTAAAAAGAGAGAAGGGTCCTTATTTATAGATAAAAGACACTAACATAATCGTGCTAATAGATCATCATGTCTGCAAATGACTTTCAACAAGGAAAAACAAACAACAAAAAATATAGATAGATGATAGAGTAATAGAGATAGAGATATATAGATGCTGACAAAGCAAATGGTATGTTAACAGCTGAGGGATCTGGATTGACTATATAATGTAATTATTTGCTACTTTTCCACACTCAAGCACGTTGGTCTTTTATTCAAGACACATTATTGATGCAGCTTATTTTGCTTTTTAATTCTCAGTCACAAATGATCATTTCTACCTTTGCTTCCTCACTCTAAATCTTGGGTGAATCTAATATTTTGTCTAGACGTTTGTGGACATATGCTTTGGTGGCCAATTATATAAAATGGAGACTGCATTTTCACCTCTTTTCAGTATATACTCTCTGATAAAGAATCTTTTCAACTAACACAAATCCCATTTGAAAGCTGTTCAAAATACTTACTAATAACAGTGAATATTTTATCAAAGTATGATTAAGTCTAGCTTTCTTCACTCATTTTCAGCTCAGCTGAATATTTTTATAAAATATGTGCTTTTTCAGTCACATACAGAATGTGTAAGCAGAATATTTTGCATGTGAATACCTCAAAATGACTTTAGGGGTTAGCTGTATTGTTTATTTACAACAAATCAGATAGATCCACATATTCTCTATCACTGAATTAAGAACACTGCAGATTTCATCGACATGATTAGAAAAATAAGTCAATAAATAAACCCAATCACATTCAGCAAACAAATCATGAGATAATAAATCAGAGTAAAACAGTTAATATCTTAACTCTATCAGTCATTGGGAGTAGGATATTTATTTATTCACCTCATCAATCTGAAGATCATCTCCTATATATAAAAATACATAAAATAACAACACTTATCTTACATAAATCACCAATTTAAGAGGGGCAAATAAAATGTATAAGTTCTTTATGAAGAGCAGAGTATTCTTATATGATGGGGATATCTGAAGTGATTTCTCAATTATTTAAACTCATAGCCTATGTGTTTCCTTTGTACTTAGGTTTTAGTCATTTTTGTTTTAATATTTACTATGCTTATGCTTGGATGTGGATTAACTCCTATTTGAAAAAATCGTGCATGTCATCCTGCAGTTGGGAGCTTTTTCTTGTATGGCTCTCCTAGGCTCTGATAAGTAGGAAACAAATACAATTTTAAATGAAGTTATTTATAAAATATTGCCTGAGTGAAAAACACCTCTCTGTACTCCAAATCATTGTGGTCATTCATGTCTGAAAGAAATGTGATTTTCTGTATCCATACAAAGCCAGGAAGATTGCCAGAATATGTTTAGAAAATCATAGAACTTTAGAATTAGACCTAAATTTATAGTGAAACCCCACATGTATCAGAAAAAGAAATAGATTTGCAAAGGTTAAATAACAAGTAAAATGTAAGGTCATGATATTAACTTATCTCAGATTTGTGACTAAATCCCATATTATTTTATCTTTGTATTTCATTCCACTATATAAGTTCCTCACAATTTCAAACAGATTTTGATCAAGACCCATTCCTACTTCATTTGAAGTTTGCACAACTAAGTAAACACTTGCTTCTATATTTTCTGAATAATATTATAACAAGATATTTTAGAAAAAGGAATAATTTTCACTGTCAAAAATGTGTCAGAACTATTTTTCAAAGTAAATTAGGAGACATTGTTTATATGCAATGGCTAAAGCTCTAGAGTTTAAAGAAATCAAGACAATGGACAGTTCTATGTCTGCTTTGCTAGAAAGAGAAAACAACATCGTTACTGTAAATATTTTTTATGAAATTTACTTTAAAAACATTTTTATTGACTCCTGACATCTAATAGACGCCACGTGATTGGTCGAAAACTGTTATAATTATTTAAAGAAGTACACCTTAAAAAACGTCAACTAGTGTCAAGTAAAGTCTGATGAGGACTTCTGAAAATAGAGTGTTTTTAGTTCTTAAAGGAAATCTAAGAAAACTCAGTCTCACAGCTTTACTGAATAAGAATTACTTATCACATTGCCTCTGGTGCATACAGCCATCTTGTATGTGAATAAGAAGCCAACCTGAAGATGTGGTCAGCCCATACTGTTGTTGGCTAAGCAGAGTCTGAAAGAAGCTGGATCTTCTACATCTATTGAGATTGTTGAGTTATTGAATTACCTACCCTGAAGTTTTTACTCACATATTTCATGTGGAGACTTATAAAAAATGAAAAAAATGTTTCTTGTTTACAAAAACCTGGAATATAGATTTACTTACAAGACAAAAGGAATTATAAGGATAAGAAAAGTCATTGAATACTTTTTACTACAAATTTGTTAGACCAAAGAAAATATGTCCTTACAATGATCTACAACTTGTAACAAGTATCTACTCCCTTATGGTAATTAATACAGGAATGATATCATAATTATTTATCCCCTTCCTGATTGATACAGGAATGCTAAAATCTTCCTTTAAATAAAAGCTGAAATAACCTATTTTTCTAGGAAAAATATTCTTGAAATCCATATACAGAGAGTGGATATTCTTTATCAGTCACAGGTACAGATTTACTAGTAGTTTGAGTTGGAATTGGAAAATACTTCAGAAATGTGTGTGTGTGTATATATATATATATACATAATGTATTAGTTTAATACACTAAAATATATTGCCACTTCTATCATGTGGTGGTACCTACGAAAGGTAGTATGGGTAAGAAAGACCCTTAGAAAAAATATGTCCTAGTAAACAGAAATATGTAAACAGAATATGTAAACAGAAATATGTAAACAGAAATACAGATTTTTTAAAAGTGCCACCCAAAAGGAAATCAAGGAAAATTGAATATATATCTATAGCCTTGTAAAAGCTATTCTGTTTTTCAGGTTCACTACTCAGAAGTTCCAGGATAATTTCAAATATAATAAAATAATTTTGAAGAAATGAACAGAATCTGAATGAAAGCTTAAGAGAGTGAATAGCTTATGCTTGACACAGAGGAAACTATACAAAAGACACAAGTTGTTACTGCTGTTGCTACTATTATTAATTATTAATTATTTAGAATATGTCTGGAAGTCATAGAACCCCACTTACTTTGTCAAAAATATTAGAAACCAGAAAAGTTTCAGGTAATATATTGACTATAAAAAGGGAATAATGTGTTATTTTATGCCCTGCTATTCCTGCTATTTGTAAAAGCTGCAACTCAGAGCCAGTCATGTAAAGAAGCTTTATACCCATGGCAGTTCCAGAAATACCACAATCTATCCCACATAGCAGAACAACCAAAATTCAGACTTACAAAGAAGTAGATTACTCCAGTTTGGAAAAGAACTTAAAGATTCTCCAACTGATTTTCCATCCTTCAAATGGATCTAGATGATACATTAATTTAGGGTTGTGAAATATTCTCCAGATGCATAAAATTAAGGATTTATAAATGAATTTTAAAAGCACAAAGTCTGCTCATGGAGTAATTTTATATTGCAAACAAAAAGACGCTTATTGAATTGTACCTGCTACCTTTTGAGTACCTGATTAGCAAACTTTCTGTCTTACTTTATATAATGACATAAAATTCACTCCATAAAACAAAAGCAAAAACAAAAGCCTTAAAAAATTTGATTCCAATTATTTAAAAAGCACTAATATAGATCATAAAGATTGATATCGAGGGGCACCTGGGTGGCTTAGTCGGTTAAGCGTCCGACTTTCGCTTAGGTCATGATCTCGCGGTTCGTGGGTTCGGGCCCCGCGTCGGGCTCTGTGCTGACTGCCAGCTCAGAGCCTGGAGCCTGTTTCAGAGTCTGTGACTCCCTCTCTCTCTGACCCTCCCCTGCTCTCGCTGTCTCTCTCTCTCTCTCTCTCCTAGAAATAAATAAAAGATAAAAAAATAAAATAAAAAAAAAGATTGATATCGAGTTGATTGTCAAAATCAATTATTATAACTAATGTAACTATCCCCATTGCAGTGTAATAATTTAATATTATGACATTGATGGAAACAATTTTTTTCTTTTACTGACATTTGCCTTTTGCCGTTACCAAAATTAATCCTAAAGTTTTTTGATTTTTCATGTTTTAAAACAATCCCTCTGTGAAAGTGTCACCTTGTAAGCCTGTTAAAGAGAAAAAGTAGTTTGGAACTCTGTTTAATTAGAGATAATCAGTGCAATGTGGTAACTGTAATTTTTTTAAATAAAATAATAGCCAATAAAAAAGGAAAATATCAAGACAAAGTTACAAATAACAGGGACATGAACACCAGTAAAATATATCAATGAATATGATTTTACCTGTTATTTTGCTACAAGTAATTTCCCAGATGATTTCAATTGGCATACATTTTTTAAAAAGCTGGCAAACTTCCCATGTAATTATATATAGATATATATATAATATAATTATATATCTTTTATTATTATAAATATAATAATATAAATATAAATAATATATATAAATAAATATATATATAAATATATAAATATAAATATATATTATTATATATAATATAACTATATATAATTACATATATATACGGTTCCAATTTTAAAAAGGAACATGAGAAGTATAAGAATAAAACAAACACCAAACCAGATGGATAAATAGATATAAATGTAATAAAATATGGGCAAAATGTACTCATAATTATATTCCCAATTCAATATTTTTAAAACATATTCTGTATTTAGTAGGGTGTTATGGTCTCAATGTTTGTGCTCTCCAGCCTCAAATTTATATGATAAAATCCTAACCCTCAATGTAATGACATAAAAGGTATGGACTTTGGGATATGATTGTATCCATAGGATGGAGCCCTTATGAATAGGATGGGTGGCCCTGTAAAAGAGACCCCAGATATTTGGCTTGCCACTTCCACCATGAGAGGAACCCACAAAAGGAAGGCTGTTTATGAATGAGAAAGTGAGCCCTCAATAGATACTGAGTATACCTAGTTCCTTAATCTTGCAGCTGGCCACCATAACCTGAGAAATAAAGTTCTGTTGTTTATACACCACCCGGTTTATGGCATTCTGTTATAGCACCTGAAAAGAGTAAGATATCAAGTGAAGTTACTTATAGGAATAGAACTTTATTTTCCTCCCAAACATATATCTAATTTCCTAGTAATATTTATTTAAATTGTCCATATGTCCCCACTCAATCTGTCTCTAAACAAAACCAAATTGCTTTTACTTTTATGTGCCTCCCATTACCTTATTTTCTTATAATTACCTATGTTTCTTTATTCCCGCATTAATATCAAACTCATATTTATTGGTATCACTTGCAGGGGTCACTATTGTTCAACATTTTCTAAGTTTCCCTAAATTATGTATATATTTTTTCCTATACAGAATGAAGAACAATCTTGTCTTGATGCATAATACTCCTGTTCAAAATTCAATCATTATTACTTTAAATTTTGGATTTATTAGGGGGAAAAAGACATTTTGTTTTGTAATGTTAAAAATGGGTAGAGAATTCACAGGATTTGGAGGCTAATCAAGGAAAAGATATATGATCACCAGAGGCAGCAACACACAAAAAGCTTCATCAAGTAGCACTTAGACAGAGTGGTATGAGAGAGGGTGTCACACATAGCATATATAGGCTGTCCAGAGTATTAGGCCTCCATTTAGTAGGGAAGGAAGGAAAAGAACTTAGGTGTCTAGGTAAAGACATTTGTTACCAAAATTAATAGTTTTTATCTATGGGAAGGGTAGTCTGACAGTAGCTGTCCAGCCATAACCAGAAGCACCACTGCTGAGGTATTTTTATACAACATAAAAGAAAAATAGCACTGTATTAACATCTCTCAAATATTCTTGTCATAAATAGTGTGTTGCCAATATCTCAAACATTTTATATAATGTAAATATTTTAATTGAAGTAATCACAGAATACATATTTGTTGCCTGATTCTATTTAAATTTATCAAAAAGTAGTTTAAAGTTTAGTCATGTTATTTTGTTTGGAACATATCACTCTGTTTCTTCATTTTGCTTGACTCTCTGTGTTTTTAAAGATTATATAAAACAGTCTTCTTTTCTAGACTTAAAGGAGTGGCCTCGTGTAGGAGAGAAACTTTTTCTCCCTTAGCTTTAAGTTGAATCTCAAACCTGTCCAAGCAACCCATTTTATTTTTAATGGTTCCTAGGAGTTGAGTGTGTGCCAAGATCTGTCAGTATCCCCAAAGGGAAGGTCTCAGTCAGCACTGAGATTCAGGCCAATTGGAAGCCATACTTTCAGGGAACAGCCTTTTAAGTATGTAAATTTATACAATCCTCAGGATCATAACTATGAACCTATCTAGTCAAAAAAGACAGGAAATCTGGAGGCCACCCCTGGTGGTAATTGCTAAAATTGGTGCTCCAGATAACTGTATAAGCTCTTTTCTGTGAGGTACCAGGCAAAGGGAGAACACTATGATGGTGCCCACCTGCCTCTGAATGTGTGTTAAATTAGATGCCTGACCCTCAGGCCAGTGCTTTAAGATTAGCAAATAAGTCTCATTCACATAAAGCTTGTGAGTATTTCCATATTCTATCTCTGTACTGAACCCTAGAGCAGGTGAATCTGAGCATGCAGACCTTTAAGAGCTGTTTCTAAAATTATTACAGACTATCTTCTTGTGGACTCCAACTCCATTGGTTTTCATAGCTATATGTTTGGAGAGCTCATCTTTCAAGTGCAGGTCTTCAAAATTAGTGTGCCTGATGTTGAATTCAAATCCTTTGCTCATCAGAGAGAAGCACCAGGTTAGGAGTTCCCTCTTGATTGTGCATTGCTGTATTGGAGGTACAGTTTATGGCAAGATTGTGTTCCAGCTTCAACTTATTCTGATGTGGACCTTTTCTCATTGACTCAATAAATATGAGTCCCTCAGACAATTTTTAGTTTAATTCCCCACCCCCGCCCCCAGAGGAAGTTATTCCATATTTAGCTGCGGACTCATTGTGTCAATCAGAGGAAGTGAGGCTAGAGTCCCCCTGTATTGTCATCTTTTAAATAATGTTTTTATATATTTATTTTGAGAGAGAAAGATAGAACATGAGTACGGGAGAGGCAGAGAGAGAGAGAGAATCCCAGACTCCACACTGAGCACAAAGCCTGATATGGGGCTCTATCCCATGAAACATTAGATCATGACCTGAGCTGAAATTAAGAGTTGGTTGCTCCTGACTGAGCAACTCAGCAAAGACTGAGCCCCTTAGGTGTCCCACCATTGCTGCCATTTTGAACCAGAATCTCTCTCAAAAGATAGGTTTAAAATGCTTGAAGAAATATACAGTAACTATTTACTTACATTCTCTTATTTTTTTCATATTTCAAATCATATTTATTGACTTATTTATAGAATTCAGAGACAAATTTAAATCTGTAAGTATTTCCGTATTATAACATGGAAAGTTTAAAGGAATGCCAAGGATATGAACATTAGAAAGCCATTACACTGATATCAGAAGGAACTATCTAGAAATTGAATGGCCATAGGAAAAGATGTTAAGTGACAAAAATGGCTGAAGCTTTATTCATGACTCCTACACCTATTTATTAGAACCAAAATCTATACCATAGATTGAAATTGAAATTGAATTTCTAAATTGAAATTAGGCTCATCAGGACAACCTGATAGTTAAATGCACCCTGTTTGTTTTCATGTTGACTTAGTGAGATGTGCTGATGGAACAGTCCTATGTGAATGTATTAAGTTGGAGATTTAGTTCTGTCTCATAGATGAGTGATGATTGCATAGAGGTGACATCTGAGGCCTTATTCTTGGTTAAAATTACCAAGCAAAAAATTACAAAAAAGGGAATAAATCAAAATCTATGCATTTATATAGGATCTAAAAGAAGAAAAATAAAATGCTTCTTAATGTAGAGGTAATATATATTTTATGTACCTTTAAAAAAATACATGCACAACATATGTGTCATTCTGAATATGGAATTTAAAACATGAATCAGCTTGGCTGTAATAAAATTAGAATTTAAATATGGAATTTAAAACGTGAATCAGCTTGGCTGTGACAAAATTCTAATAAAATTAGAATTCAAATATGGAATTTAAAATGTGAATCAGCTTGGCTGTAACAAAATTAGTTAACTAATTTTGTCAATTTAAAATTTCCTTATTTTTTCCATTTTGCAGTGAAGACAGAAAAGTATCTGTAAGTGAATAGAGAGAATGATAATCAGAAGGGAGAAAAAGAAGAGCTTCAAATACATACATTCAGCTTTCTTCCAAAATATGCAGCTACCCCAGAGATCATTTCAAAGCCAGAGGAAATCTCACTTGTATATACTTGTTTGTGGACTATCCAAGATTCAAAAACGTCTACACAGACTTTTCACTTTATGTTGCCTTTACTTTTCTCTATCTCATCAGGAGTCAACAAAGGAAACTGCTGTTTTCCAGATGGAGTACCCAATCTATTCCCAAGCCATACTTCTCCCAAATGGTAAGGAGTGAATCAGTCACTTTATCTTTAATTGTAGTAGTATATGTATATTCATATGTCTATTGAAAAGGAAATATTTTAGCAGTGCCAAGTACTTTCTGAAAGTGCCATTCAAACATATGGTACAATATGTTTGTACCTATTGCAGACCATCTGCTGTCTAAGCTCAATTGCACATTTATTTTACTTCTAATTCACAAAGAAAATGGAAAATAGAACTGGCCTATGTACCATAATTTGGCTGAGCTTTAAGCAGGTGCAAATTCAATAAGAAAACATATTTAGAGCTATAAAAACCTCACTTATTCTGTCCCCATGTGGGTATATATTCTTTCCAAAGCAATGCAAATGTTTCAGCTCTTTATGCTTAGATCTGTTGCACTGAGATTGTAATAGGGTCAGGTGGGATGAGACTGATTTGGAAAGTGGAGAACTATATATCTTTAGGCTTAAAGAGTAAGTGATGTGTATAATAATATTTGTACTACAATTTTATTGGTGTCATACAGGGTTTATATATATAAAAAGTGTTACTAATTATAAAGGCTTTATTCTTTTTAAAATAATTTTGCTTTTAATGTTGTATATATTATACACAGAATGAAAATATGATGTCAGATTTCCATGGGCCTAATCATCTTTCTTATTAAATGTGTAAATATTTGTCAGAAACTAAGCCATAGATATGCAACCACAGAAAGAAAAAAAAAGGAAAGAGAGAAATAAAATGAGATAACATCCTTATATAACAATTAAAGCATATATATATACTTTTAACTTCTCTAATACTTAAATCTGATGCAAAATATTTTTTTAAATATTTTTAATGTTTATTTTTTGAGAGAGAAAGAGAGAGAGGCAAGCAGGGGAGGGGCAGAGAGAGAGGGAGAGAGAATTCAAAGCAGGTTCCAGGCTCTGAGCTGTCAGCACAGAGCCCAACATGGGTCTTGAATCCATAAACCGTGAGATCATGACCAGAGCTAAAATCAGATGCTTAACCAATTGAGCCACCACAGTGCCCCAAAAGTATTTTTCAATTATAGTGCATTCCAAACTGCTCAGATGTTCTTTCAAATATTATCTCTAAGTAACTTTTTGTTAATTTATGTTTTGGGATGAGTTTTAATGTAAAGTAAACTTTTCAATTGAATCATCATAATTCGAAGGCCATTTTGCCAGAAAATATTTGACTATATAAATTTGACTCTCTTTTATTTGAAATAGTCTTCATTGTCTTGGTTCATTAGGTATGAAATGTTGATGACGTTCTCTTATAAAGGCTAAAGACATCATAGATCAACAGAAGAGACTCCTTTTAAGAGTTCCTATACTATTATTTTTCACATAAGTAAACATCTTTTCTATGAAAGGCACTTGATGTGGTCACTTACTTGATATATAAATGATGTTTATTTATAGTGTCGCTTGATATGTAAAAAAGTATTTATATAATTTTTCCCAAATGTGTCATATCTAAGATTGGATATATGTCAGTAGAGGCAAATACATACACATACGAACATATGTGCATATACACTAACATACAAATAATGTCCCATAAAGGCAATATAGGTACATTATAGGAATACAAAGAAATAAATTATTTTTATTTTCAATGGCTGGGAAGTACTACTGCAATAGAACAGAGTAGGCATCTAAAGATTTTTTTTTAAGGGAGCCCAATCTATAAATGAGTTTGATTGAGTGTTTGGAACTTGACATGTTGGAATGGGAAATAGCATACCTGTAATAAGGAACCCTGAAACTTAAAAGCACTGAGATTTGATTTATATGAAACAGATAAATATTTGCATTGCTTTCAAATTCTTATTGCTTCTGAAATATAAAAGCAAAACAAACAAAATAAAAATGAGTGACACTGATTTTAAAAATGGTCCCAAATCAAGGAGCCATTACCTTTAATCAAGGTGGCGAATAGATTTAATCTCATGGTCATCTTATGACAATTGATAGAGGTCTCAAAAAGCACTATCCTCAGTATCATTCGTGGTCTTCTTTTATGTTCAGTGGAAGCAAACACAATGACTGATTAGTGTTGCTTTCCAAGGTCATGTAATGCTCATTTTTCAATAGTACATTTAATTTACAGCTCCAACCTTTCCCCCAATAATACAAGACATATATTTAGAGTTAACAAGCTGAATCCTCTTTTCACTATAATTTATTTGCATTCATCCCTAATCAAAATGGACTCAAAGGAATCACATAATAAATTAAATCAATTAATTAAACATCCTGACTTTTCAAGAGACACTTAGTATGTCACTAGATTCATCTGCTGTTCTCTGAAGTGGCCACAGGGGAAAAGAGACGTTAGTTTAATTCTGGGTATGAGAATATAAAGATGAAGTTGTGATATTTTTAGCAACAATGTGTCTGAGTAATTCAGAAATGTTAGTTTGATTATTTATTATTGAATCTTTATTTCTGAATCATATAAGAATCAGTTTTGTTTTTTTACCTTTTTCCTCTCCAAATACATACCTTGTAATATTTGCTCACACTGCTTTCTGAAACGTGACACAACCAATAGGAATAGAGCATTATTCATGATGTTTATTTACCTAATCAATCCTTACTAGGCACCAGAAACTTAATTCTACAATTTTGACATGGATCCATACAATAACACATCTTTGTATCTAACAGGATTATTCTAACTTCCAAACTTAAAAACACAAATTAATAACAATGAAACTTTCACTGCGGAATTAAAGTTATAATAATTAAATATATATTTAAAGTCAGTAGAGTTATATATAATATACATATGTTATATATTATGTATTAATATATTAACATATATATGTATTATATATTATATATATTACGTTTAAAACATAGTAAATATGTGTATATATATGAATGTGTACATACATAAAATATATCTTGCAATTAATATACAGTGTGAGTTTGTTCAGTGAAATATTTAGCTAGCTGTGACTTACAAAGAAATATTTGTGGATCCACAGAAAAACAACCTGAAACTGAAATTTTGGGATTCAAACTCTATGGTCTACTGATACATCTCTAGTTGCTCTTGATGGATGCTAGCACTTTATGTCATCAAATTCAATATACTGACATTAAATTAGAATTCTTATGAAAATTAGCTAAAAGGTCAGGCATTCTAAATGCTAGACATCAAAATATGTGGCAGTAGAAACCACTAATCATAAAGTAAAAACAGAATGAGCAAACAAAAAAAAAGTAGAGTTCTCTCTACCCTCAATATATTCTGCAATCACCTACTTCACCCATGAAATATCTCCTATTGTCACATAGAAACTTTCTGTGTGATTGCTTTTAGCAATCTACTCTAAACCTTATTCAAACCCTAACTTAGGCTGTCATGGTTTTAAGATTTCATTTTACGTTAATAAAAAAGTTTTTTTATGTTTATTTTTTTTGTGTTGAGAAAGGTGTGTGTGTGTGTGTGTGTGTGAGAGAGAGAGAGAGAGAGAGAGAGAGAGTGTGTGTGTGTGTATGCTCTAATTTATATTAAAAAAATAATCTATGGTTGGTAGTACTCTTGTTTCCTGAGCCAGGAAGGTATTTTCTTCTCTCTTAAAATGTCTACGCTTCTTCAGGTGGACTTTGTTCAGTATAACATGCCAAGTACTGTCCTCAGAGCAGATACATGAGTGTTAAACCATGCTATGATTTCTTCCCTTATTGTAAAGATCTTATTTGATCATTTAACAACAACAGTAACTTGAAAAGCATTTACTTTTATCTTTAAATATCATTCTACTGATTTCTCTTTTCCATAGTTACCAATGTGAATTCTGAGTAAACAAGGCTGAATCCCTTTTCTTCCAAGGTTTAAAAAAAGTGGGAAATATTTTTGCTTTCCACTTTAACCTGTATATTTAGAAATTTGACAGGACACATGCATGTGTTTCTACTTGAGATGTGGCTAATCCATTCAGTTTCCAGATTTAAGTTTTTCCATAGAGTATTACTCTAATTATACTACTACGTGTCTTGTGAAATTCTTTTTATTCACAAGATACAGCTCTTGGATCTACTCTTCATCAGATTTTTGTTTTTCTCATGATTTCCATTTCCTTGATCTTATGCTTCAGGATTGTATGGTTTTTATTGTCGTTCATTTGTTTAATTCTTTTAACAACCATTTCCTCCTTTGTTTTCTGGACATTAATTCATTTCACAGAAGTGACCATTCTCTTTCTAATTGCCTACTTTTTTTTCTTAATGAAATCACGTGTGTGTTTTTTTTTCTACAAAGTAGTTAAGTGTTTGAATTTCATCCTTTGATAGTTGTTATAGGAAGTTATTAGGAAGTTTTTCCATTAGTCCCATTTCAACGGAAACCACTTGGTAAGTTTATTCACTTAGGTCCCTCACCTTCAGTTCATGTAAATTATAATTCTTTGCTGGTTTTGATTACTGCAGCATGAGTATCAGTCACATTTTTACAATTCTTTTAGTTTTAATGAACCAATGGCAATTGGTGAAACAGTTTTTTTCTTTACCTCTAGATTCATTATTAAATAAAATGCTTACATTGTTTGGGATGAAAATTAATTATAAATATGACTCTCAACTCATTTTTATTTTCTAGATAAGAAAATATCAATTATAACAACATCAATGAGGGGCGCTTGGGTGGTTCAGTCAGTTAAACTTCCAGCTTCAGCTCAGGTCATGGTCTCACAGTTTGTGGGTTCCAGCCCTGCATCAGGCTCTGTGCTGACAGCTCAGAGTCTGGAGCCTGCTTTCGATTCTGTGTTTCCCTCTCTTTCTATCCCTCCTCTGCCCATGCTTTGTCTCCCTCTGTCTCTCAAAAATAAATAAACATTAAAAAAAAGTTTTTTAAAAACCAAGATTAATGACTAGATTATTGACTTCAATGTGCCATGATCTATTTTATATTTTGTCTATCTTATCAGTATTTTACATTTTATCTATGTAATAATGATGTATAAAACAATTATTGTTCTTTTATATTATAACATATTATTATTGTCCTTTTATAGATGACAAAATGAGTACACAAATGTTTTGTGACTTGAGTGAAATTCCATAGTTAAATATACAATGGAACTAGGATTCCATTCCATACAATGTGACTTCTGTTTACACACTCTATGTATTATATTTTGATATTTTTTACTGTCTTTATTACTGTTGTGGTGAATATACGATTTCACTTCTTTTAACAGGTAAAGTTCCAAATATTTTTCTAGACTAATGAAAAGAGTTATCATAAAAGTATACTCTAGTATTTCATACTTATATGTGTATATGTATGTATACATACCCATATGTATACATAGATCTTTATGATAAATGCGTAACTGAGAAATCTAAATGTTTTCATATTTCATATGCTAATGCATTTCTTACACACAGATATTTTTCTTTGTGCACATACTGACATTGGACAATCCTCTTTTTCAAATGTATACCGTACCATATGTTTTCTCCAAAGATTAAAAAAAAATATTAATTACTTTATACATGTGGTATGTGACACATGTCTTGTCAGTTAAGCTAAAACCAATAATAAAACAAAACCAAAGTAAAACATCTTCAACAAAGCTTTACTATAGTGGCACTCAATGTTAGTTAACTAACTTTATGCTAGAAAACAAACGAAGATGCTGGATAAAATGCCTTTACTAATCTTACTTCAAGCACCAAATACATGATAAAATAATAAGAAATAATCAGGTAAAAACCTAAGAAAAAGCATGAATTCAATCTTAAGCAGCCTAAGGGCATGTGTGAAACCTGAAGAAATTGAGCTCCCACCGTTGAGGATCTGATAGGACAACAAATATAGAAGAAAAAGCATAAGGCTTTCTAAAGTGATGGATTCAAATGCAGATTCTCTAAATTAAGGACTGAATTCTTAATTAGTTTAAGGACATAAACTAGACTAAATTTGCTTCAACCAAGCCTCAAAAACATAAAGGCTAATATAGACTGCTAAGTGATTCAAAAGTGTAAGCACACATTCTTCGAGGACAAGGAAATCGAACTGTTGAACTTGGTTGAGGAGCTGTTTAAATTCATAGTACCTTAAGAACCTGGCAGAAGCAAACATAAAATCTCTCTAAAGAAGACATATTTATTTATTATTTCAGCTACTTAGAAGCCCTCAAATTGTTTAAGGATAGTGACCAACATAAAGTCAGAACTAACCAATCACACAAGTAATAGAAAAACAAACAAACCAAAGAAATAGGAACAGGAGTTATACCCACATCATCATCATATATATTGGTGTTATCAGATACATGTTATAAACAACATAATCTGTATGGGGTGCCTGGCTGGTTCAGTCAGTACAGCATGTGACTCTTGATCCCAAAGTCATGAATTGAAGCCCTATGTTCAGTGTGGAGCCTACTGAAAATACAAAAAAAAACAAAAAAAACGATAGTAATAAAAATGTAATTTACATGATCCTACAAAAGGCAAGGTTGAACATAACTGCAGAAAAACAAAAATTGTTATATGAATTAGATGATTTGAAAAGTATTCAAATAAAGCTTGTATACATAAAAAAAATCAGTGACCAAATTAAATAAAACTCAGTAGATAAGTTTGACAGCAGATTGAAAAAAAATATTTAAAATTAGGTCAAAATAAATTATCTAGATAGAGTATTCAGATCCAAAACAATGGAAAGTGTGAAATGATAGAAATGAAAACATGGAAAATGGAGTGAGGAATTATAGTACAGATTAGTGAGAAAGTATAGGATAATCTTTTCACCCATAAGAACTCTGGCAGTGATATGAAGCTGACATGGTTGCTTTTGGGGACCCAACTGTTGTAACTGGTCACTTCAGCTATAGTAAAAGATGGATTTTTGTACCATGTCTTCTCATTGGATGACTTCATTAGAGGGGATAACTACCCACATGGTGCATACATATTTTGAATAATTTTTTTCTTCCACAAACTTCCTCAAATAACCAAAGGAAGTTGTATTCTTGACAGATTTCCCTAGCAAGTTGAGGGCTATATGATATACCAATGATATTTCTGTAAATATTGTGTGTCTCTTAAGAACATATCTAAGGTGGAAGTTTATGTGTTTGGGGAATAGAGGCAAGTTAATTGTTGATTTCCATAGAAGTATGCTTCCAAGTGTGCATATGATACCCTAGAAAAAAAATGTTTACTCGGGTGGAATTTAATCAGCTGCAGGGCATAGATTGACAGTACCTCCAACATATACTCCTAGCCAGTTGGTTAACTTTATGATACAAAATTATTCAACTTTAATAATTAGTTTTTTGTTTTTTAAGAGACTGTTTATGGGCATAGAGTCCAACTGCGATATTTATCTAAGACACCTGTTCAGTGGCATCTGTCCATGCCATACAATGACTGAGAATGGGGTTTGGACAACATTCCAAGTACTTTTTGTGTGAAGTACAAGAGTTTGGACCATCTTTTGCTTTCTTTAATAGACAAGTAATATTTAGGATAAGGTGATCAAATTTTGGTCACAGCTTCTGGCAAAGGATAGCAAACCTAACAGTTAGCTAAATTCAAGGTGCTTTAAACAGTTTGCAAAAGCCACACCAGGACATTTTCATACTGGAAGAAACATTCAAAGTTGAATGTAAAATCAAACTTCATTAATATTTCTCTCCTTTCCCTTATCAAACAGTTAATTGTGTTCCTTCCCCAATTACCAGACTGTTCTTCCTTTTTATATCAGAATCTGTGTAGCACATTCCATTAGCTATGACATTTTTTCCTCCAACAAACTTTTGCAGCTAGACCTTTCATACAAAAAACAATGTCAGGTGCAAGATGAACAATGCATTTTCATAAAACTAAATTGGAAGTAACTTTGAACCACATATTCTTCCTCCCCCCTCCTTGACCATACTATCACATAGATGTATCAACCAGGTGGGCTTCAGGATACTGGTGGTAAAAGAAATATGCATTATCACTAGGAATGAAATAGGTAGAGTAGAATCCATTCACTCATCTCTAGCTGAGAGAAAAATATCTCTTTCTCTAAAGAGTTGCATTCAATAACCAAACTGCTCTAGTTTGAGAAACAGGAAAAAGTAAAGGAGAAATCTGTTTGACTAACTCATAAGAAGCTGTTACAACACTTAACATTACTAATTGCCTGCAGATGGTGAGAAGCAAGGAATTTCCATCAAATAGCCTGACTATCAGTTTATTGTTGAGTGGCTTTTCCAATAAAATGAATGTTATTTTCAGAGCACAGGTGATCTCAAAATAAAAAAAAAAGAACAGAAAGAAGTCTTAAAACCAAAGAATTAAGAAATAATCAGCAAAACTAAAAGACAACTGATGAAATGGGAAAGATATTTGCAAATGGCATATCATATAAAGGTTGGTATCCAAAATCTATAAAGGACTTATCAAACACAACACCCAAAAAACAAATAATCCAGTGAAGAAATGGGCTAAAGACATGAATAGACACTTCTCCAAAAAGACATCCAGATGGGCAACAGAAACATGAAAAGATGCTCAATGTCACTCATCATCAGGAAAATACAAATCAAAACCACAATGAGATACCACCTCACACCTGTTAGAATGGCTAACATTAACAACTCAGGCAACAACAGATGCTGGTGAGGATGTGGAGAAAGAGGGCCTCTTTTGCACGGCTGGTGGGAATGCAAACTGGTGCAGCCACTTTGCAAAACAGTATGGAGATTCCTCAAAAAATTAAATATATAACTACCCTAACACCTAGCAATTACACTACTAGGTATTTATCCAAGGGATACAAGTATGCTGTTTTGAAAGGACACATGCACCCCAATGTTTATAACAGCACTGTCAACAATAACCAAAGTATGGAAAGAGCCCAGATGTCCATCAATGGATGAATGAATAAAGAAGATGTATATATACATAATGGAGTATTACTCAGCAATCAAAAAGAATGAAATCTTGCCATTTGAAATTACATGGATGGAACTAGAGGGTATAATGCTAAGCAAAATTAGAGAAAGACAAATATAATATGACTTCACTCATATGAAGATGCAAAACAGATGAACATAAGGGAAGGGAAACAAAAATAATATAAAAACAGAGAGGGGGACAAAAACATAAGAGATTCTTAAATATGGAGAACAAACATAGGGTTACTGGAGGGCTTGTGGGAGGGAAGATGAGTTAAATGGGTAAAGGCCACTAAGGAATCTACTCTTGAAGTCATTGTTGCACTATATGCTAACTAACTTGGATGTAAATTTTAAAAAAATAATAAAAAAGACCAAAAATTTTAAAAAAGAAAAAAAAGATTTAAAAATTATTTTAGAAATATTACCCACATTCCACATTGACTTCTCTATAACATGAGAGAACATAGAGTGAAATAATATATTTAGTGTGCTGAGAGAAAATTATTGCTGAATCGTATTTCTATACTATATACAATTATCTTCGAACGAGGGAGACATTTGTCAGTGGCTGGTTAATACCAAAGGAAGAAGGAAAGTAATCTCTGATGTGACATAGGTATGTGACAAAGGAGGGTAAGGAGACATAAAGAAGCAGGAATAATTAAAATGGAATATAATATAATATAAATAATTATAAATTACTTTTGAAATCTTAAGCTGTTACAAATTCAAATTAGAATATCACAGCTTTTGGATGTTAAATGCAATTCATGTGCTAGCCTCAAATCACATACCTATAGAATATATATATATATGAGGAAATGAGAAGGAATTTAAAGACTTTCATCACCAAAAATTCGCTATACAGAAGACAACACTGCAGAAAATGAGGGACAACAACTATGAAGCACAGAGAAAAAAAAATAACAAAATGAGAGAATTAAGTTCCTCCTTGTCAGTAATTACTTAAATGTAAATGGATTAACTCTCCAATGAAAAGACAAAGTTAGAAGAATGAAGCAAAAGCAAGATCTAACTATATGCTGTTTATGAGAGACTTACTTTAGATCCAAAGATACAAATAGGTTGAAAGTAAAAAGATGGAAAAATATATTCTAAGCAAATAATAATCAGAAGAGACTAAGGCTATCTATACTAATATCAGGCATAATAGACTTTAAATTTTTAAAAAAGTTATGAGACAAAGAAGGACAGTGTATATTAATAAACATTCAACAGTAGGAATATATAATTATAAATATTTAAATAATAATATTAAAAGATATGAAGCAAAAATTGACAGAATCAGAGGGAAAATAGTTCTACAAAAAAATTTGAAGATATCACTAACCCATCTTCTATAATGTAAAGACCAACCAGACTGAAGAAAATCAAGAAAATAGAGTATTTGAAAACACAATGAACAATTACGTCTAAAACATATATACTGGACACTCTATCCAATATCAACAAAATGCACACTCTTCTCAAGTGCACAGGGAACGTTTTCCCAGAGAGATCATCTATGGGCCACAAATTAGAGCTCAATAGATTTAAAAAGTTAGATATCACACAAAGTATCTTCTCCAAACACAGTGGGATGAAATTATAGATTTCAGAAAGAAAGTGAAATAGCAGTAGGGAATAAAATAATAGTAAGCTGGAAAATACACAAATAAGTAGAAATTAAACAACACATCTTAAAGAAAATGGATCATTGTTGTCTATGTGGCTCATTCAGTTAAGCATCTGACTTGGTTTCAGGTCATGATCTCACAGTCTGTGGGTTCAAGCCCCATGTCAGGCTCTGTGCTGTCAGCTCAGAGCCTGGAGTCTGCTTTGGATTCTGTATCTCCCTCTCTCTCTCTCTGCCCCTTGCCCACTTGTGCTCTGACTGTCTCTCTGTCAAATATAAATAAACATTTAAAACTTTTAAAAACGGAACAATGGACCACATTAAAAATCTCAAGAGAAATTACACAAAAAGTTAGAAATGAATGAAAAATAAATACAATATACCAAAACATATCAGATACAGAGAAAGCAGCACTAATGAGAAGATGTAAGCTATAAATAGTTGCATTGAAAGACAAAATAATAGGGGTGTCTGAGTGGCTCAGTTGGTTGAACGTCCGACTTCGGCTCAGGTCATGATCCCACGGTCATGGGTTCCAGCCCCGCTTCGGGCTCTGTGCTGACAGCTAGCTCAGAGCCTGGAGCCTGCTTTGGATTCTGTGTCTCCCTCTCTTTCTGACCCTCCCCTGCTCACGCTGTCTCTCTCAGAAATAAATAAAACATTAAAATAAATTTTAAAAAAATAAAAAAGTCAAAAATATCTGAAATCAACAACCTACATTTCCAATTTAAAGAAGTAGAAAAAGAAGGAAAAAAAAAATAAACCTAAAGCTAGCAGAAGAAAGGAAGTGATAAGGATTAGAGCAGAAATAGATGTAATAAAGACTAGAAAGAAAAAAACAGTAGTCGATGAAAACGAAAACTGATTCTTTGAAAAGATTTTAAAAAATTGACAAACCTTTAACTTGATGGATTGAGAAAAAAAGCCTCAAATTCCTAAAATCAGAAAAAAAGTGTCATTAATATCAATTCTATGGAGATAAAGAGAGTACTATGAACAATTATAAGAGAGTACTATAAACAATTTTATGTCAATCAATGAGTAACTTGGAATAAACAGATTCTTAGAAACATGCCACTTACATGAGGTACTTAGAATAGTCAAAAGCACAGAGAAAGTAATTAAAATGGTCTTTTCCCAGTGCCTAGAGGGGAGGGAAAAATGAAGTTATTGTTTAATGGGTAGAGAGCTTCAGTTTTGCAAGAGGAAAGGAGTTCTGCTATGGATGGTAATGATGGTTATACAAAAAAATATGAATGTACTTACTACCACTAACCTGTACACATATAAGTGGTTAAGATGGTAAATTTATGGTACATACACTTTGCCATAAAAAAAAGGAAAAAAAAAGTACTGCTCAAAATCTTTAAGAACAATATTGTCAATGCAATAGAAAAATGGACAGAAGACTAAATAGGGATTCCTGAAAAAGAAAATTGCCAATATATAAAAAAAGGTATTTAAGCCACATTAATAATGAGTGAAAATAAGCAAAACCCATAAAATTCCTTTGCATATTCATTATTGTGGTAACAATTTTAAATGATTGACAAGTTCAAGAGTAGTAGAAAATGGAAATGTTTTAAAATATATCCACTATTGATAAATGTACACTCGAGAGCAGTTTGGCTTTATTTGGGAAAGGTGAATATATATATTCCTTAAGACCAAGCTATTTCATACCTCAGAATAAACTTAGAATGTAGGGTAGCATAATGCATGCATAGGAATAGATTACAGCAGGATTCTCAATAGCAGGGGAAAAAATGGTCAATACAGTGAATAAATGAATTATGACTGTTTCTAAATGTCAAGATCATTAAAAGCAAGAATGCAAGACTATATTTTAATAAAAATTAACCTACAGTTATATAAAATGACTGGAAGAGGTTAAAAAACATTTTGTTAGGTGAAAGAACAAAGAAAAAAGACTGCCTACAATATGGACCCTACATGTAAAATATTCAATAACAGAAAATATGAAACTATACTGTTTTAAAGATGTTTATATAATTAGGAAAACCATTGAGACAAGTGAAATAATGAATATCACAGAAGTCAATATAGAGGTGAGTTCTGAGAAATAGCTGTTTGTGATTAAAAAAATCATGAGATAAGGGGAGAGGACTGTGAGTTGCTGGTGATATTTTATTATTTCTTGACTAGAGTGGTGTTTATACAGATATTCATATTATGATTATTCATTAAATAATATATTTTGTTCTTTTGTTATCTGTAGGAATCATTACTAAAATATGATCTTGGTTAGTATTTTATTTTTATTGTCCTTACTATTCTTTTTAAGTACTGATACTAAGTATCTCATTACTTGCGGTGTCTTTATCATGTATTTTAGCTATAACTTAAAGAGAATACCACAGCATGAAATTTACTTTTACAGAGCACCGAGACCTACAATTTTCAGTGGGAGTTTTGTGTGTAAAAGGACACCCAAAGGCAGAAAGAACAAGCATGATCTAAATCCCCAAGTAGTCATGAAGATAGTGACTTTGAAACATATGTCAGGAATATTTTAGGAACTGAGAAAAATACAGATGGTGAATTCATATATATAAAAGCGATACTATTACAAATTGTGTATATAAAGACAAACCATATCATAATTAACACAAATCCCTTCAAACCCAAATGAAAATTTAGGTTTGTATTTAAGGAATATTTTGAGAGGTTAAACAACTATTATTTTTCTGAATATGGCTAATTTGTATAATTCAAGATATTGGATATATTGGAACACACTTAAAGATGAACACATGGATTTTTCTGTTTAGAGAACATGGTATTTTTCTATGTTGTTGAAAAAGCTTATTACAATGAGAATAATAGGTACAGTTGACCCTTCAAAATTGGATTTGAACTGTATGGGTCCACTTATATGAGGATTTTTTTCAATAAACACAATATAGTACTGTAAATATATTTTTTCTTATGATTTTCTTAAATACAAATTCTTTTCTCTAGCTTATAATTGTAAAAATATGATATATAATACATGTAAGAAAAACATCTGTATTAATTGACTATGTTATTGTTAAGGCTTCTGGTCAACAGCACGCTATTAGTAGATAAATTTTGAGGAAGTTAAAACTTATTTATGAATTTTTAACTAGTGCAGGGGTCAGTGCTCCTAACACATTGTTCAAAGGTCAACTGTATATGCAAAGACAAAAATGACAAAAGGACATAGTAAACCATTTAAATATTACTTTAGTATCCATTACCACAACATTGTTCCAAACTAGATATACATATATATGACATATGTACATATCAAGTTATTCCCACTTTATAAATGATGAAATCAATAAATTATCCAATCATTGATTGTGATATCAAAGCTACTAAGTCCAATCTTAAAATAAAATTTAAGGCTGATTGTTGTACATGTACATGTTTGTACATGATTAAGAGGAATTCCTTTGATTTAAGGTCCAAATATTTTCTAAAAATAAACAAATAAATAAACCAGATTATTTTTCCAGATAAACTATGTACTACCTTAAACCATATAGAAAAAAATTGGCAAGTAGGGTCTTTTTGAAGAGAGGAATGAGGAAATGGAACAGCTCTAAGCAACAGATATTGACTAAATAGGCATTTACTGATGCTATTAAATCTGAATAAATGAATAAGGTCCTGATAACTTAAATAAGCCAACTAAATGGGATCAATTTCTCAGGGAAAGAAGTGGCAAAAGAAATGATAGGAATTGGAGTAGATTTCCCAACTTAACAATTGGACATATGTTGAAAAATTTCACAGACACAAAAAATGACACTTGATTCTTTGACCTGTTCTGAACAACTCCTCTATAACTCAGTATGGTGTGAGGATGAGGGCTGGATTTGCCCTAACAAATATTTGCCTGAAATATGAGAACCAGTTTGCTTTGATTTCATCATTGTGCCTTAACAACAGGGGTAAGGCCCTTTGCAAAGGACAAGAAACATATTCAGCTGTGATTCTGGGTACTTTTTTGTGACCTTTGCTAGCTCTCAAATTGAGACTATAGGAAACTGACAGTTCATTGAAACACAGTCCTGAGCATGTATGCATCACCTTCTACTAAACAAACTATCCTCTTCTAAAATATTTCCTCTCCATCATTCACTTTTCCCCAAAATTATCTCTGTAACTAAATTTTATCTCTTTAAAAAAGCTTATTTAGTGTTTTCAATTGCTTCTAAAAAAATTCATAATACTTAACATCACTCTATTTTTTCTATGATTTAGCCCTAAACATATCCACAATAAGAATTTCATCCACCAGGGGCGCCTGGGTGGCTTAGTCGGTTAAGCGTCCGACTTTCGCTTAGGTCATGATCTCGCGGTTCGTGGGTTCGAGCCCCGCGTCGGGCTCTGTGCTGACTGCCAGCTCAGAGCCTGGAGCCTGTTTCGGAGTCTGTGACTCCTTCTCTCTCTGACCCTTCCCTGCTCACGCTGTCTGTCTCTCTCTCTCTCCTAGAAATATATTTAAAAAAAAAAAAAAAAAAAAACATTAAAAATAAAAGAAAAAAGAATTTCATCCACCATTACATTATTTCCTTGTTTTGATCTGTAAATAATTAATATATGATTTTGTAACCCTACACGAAGCAAGCCAAATCCCAGGGCCTGTTAGCTATAATAAATCTCAAATCACACAATGCGCTCTGATTTATGTTTGTTTTTCTTGCTGAATTTGAAGACACAGAATGCATCTTTTGAATTTGCTTCTCTTTACACCTTCTTTAGAAAATTGTTAATGGAACATTCACCTTGCTGTATAAATCACATTCTTGTTTCTTGTTCATTTTTCTGTTTTTTTTGGGGGGGGTTGTTTTGGGGTTTTTTTATTTGTTTGTTTTTGTTTTTGTTTTTTTTGCTCTCTCTGGTGGCTGACCAACATGCTCATTTTATATTGTGGAAAGAGAAAAGACAAACCAAATCATTAGCTCAACCTTATATTAAAATTTTGCTAAATGAGACCAACTATGACATGAATGTTAGGGAATGAAACAAGATGCTTAAATATGTTATATGACAGAAGGCAGAAGATCAGCCAAATTTTAGTTTATTTAAAAGAGTATACATTACAGAAATTCTCAGTATTTGTGGAAACTTATGTGACATTAGTTACAGAACAAGATGCTAGAACAACAAAATGGTGGTTGAAGTTTATCAGCTATTGGGTGATCCACTTGAGTTCAGGAAATTTTTAGTGGGGAGGAATAGTTAGCTGTAGGCATGTTTTCCAAGGGTCATAGTAAAACATTTTTATTCTTTTATGGGATTTTATAGTCCTTCCTCTCTACCAGCATTTGGTAACATCCTATGCTGGATATCAGTGTTCAGACTCTCACCTATATACACGTTATAAGTTATATACAAGTCTGAAGGTTATATCCAAGTCTGAAGAACAAGTGAAGTCCCATTGCACAGGATATGTTTGAGTTTCAAGTAGATCACCAGTTTCATGTGATTGTTCTTTTCTATCATCAGATAGTGGCTATACAAAACCATCTATGGCTTTGGACAAGATATAATATAGAATTATGAAGTTAAGGAGCACAAGAATCATTAATACACTCAAAGTGTTTCCTTTAGCAACACTGACTCTTCTCAATCCTTGTCAGAAAAAAAAAGAATCCTACATTTGAATTTCCCAACTTGGAAAGTGACATAAATGCCACGCTTCCAAGTTTTCATATTTCTGTTTAGTCTTTTATCCCCTCAATTATGTGTTGTCAAACACCAAGGATTAGCTATTTTAAAAAAGTATTAGGAAAAAGGTAACATTTAATTTTTTTTCATCCCTGATATTTAAAAATTTATAATTTTAACTTACAACAAATGGATTATAAATGTAGTTATATTTCAAAGAAAAAGAGAAAGAGAGAGATGAGAGGGAGAGACAAATTAGTGGCTTTTTGCATCCAGAGTCTGTCTGGAAATCTTAGTCAGAAGTAGGAAAATTGGCTATCTGATCCAAAACTTTTGGAAAAGTTGAATTATTTATGATGCTATCTGCTTGTAGATAATCCCCAAAGGCTCTCAGTTTTATATTTGTAAGCAGTGAGGACATCCAGGTCATGGAAGTGTGATATACTGTGAATTTGGAAAGGTAAATCCAACAATCTGTGCTTTCAAAGTAACTGCTGAGTTAGTAGGCCCTCATATGGTCTTTTTCCAATGAAGTACAAGACTTCCTTTTGTTTTTGAGGTTTTCCTTCAGTAAATCTGCCTAGACATGTTAGTTATAAATTTTGATATGTTGCAATAAACCTTTACAAGATGGTAGTCAATTATTGGACATATAGTTGCCAGCCTCACCAGGTGAGAGTTGAGAGAATGATAACTTATGATTTCTATTCAGTGATTTTTTAATAGCCATGGAAGTTAAGGATACCTTGGGTCATGGCAGCTAATCCTTCAAATAATTGTCCAAGCTTTATTTGTTCTTTTATTTTTCACTACTGATAGAGGATGATAAAGATGATGGAGTTTCTGCATGATGAGCAGTACCATGCACAGCTCTTTGATTACAGTCCTTGTAAAATAGCTCTAGACAAAAAAGCTTAGTAATGCACCAAGTTGAAAATACAAAGTTTAGGAGGCTGATTGTTGTTATTTCTTTTGTTTTATCTTGTTTATTTTCTAGTTATTAATGCAGTTTCTCTTCCATTTGACAGAGAAAACCTTATGGCTATCTAAAAATATATAGACAATAGTAAACATATATCCATATTTACTTGAAGGAAGCTATTAATTTGTGACTACCAAGTAGATATTGAAACCTTTGTCCTTGCTCATGCCTACATTTTCCAGGTTTGCCTGGATTATAAATTTGGCAGATGGGACTGTGCCGGAAACATCCTAATCAGTTCTGAGTGAAATGATCCTAGATATAGTCATTTTAAGATATCAGCCAATTTATCTTTGGTTTTGTGTTCAAACTTAATAGCTATCTTAATAAATTATGGTATTTAATTATTTTAAATTATTGTAATCGATGGAGTGAGACTATATAATAAACAGAATAGACATGAATAAGCATCTATAGCAATTTGATTTATATTAAAATCTAAACTGATTGTCATTAATTGTCTCTAAGATTCAAGTATATTGAGTTTAGAACAAAAACCATTTTGTAGAGTTATTATGTAAGCCTTTCTGCTTATACATAAGTATATTTTAATGTGAGGAATTCAATATATCTTTTTGGGGGGACCATTCAACTCATAAAAGAGCATCCTTGATCCTTCCCCAAATTAATGTCTTTCCTATGCACAGAATAAATTCACCCCATCCTGACATCCTCAAAAGGATTAATCCATTCCACTGTCAACTCAAAGTCCCAAACCCCAGCTAAATATAATCAACTCAAACTTATCTAAATTAGTTATGACTGAGAATCCAGGTATGGTCCATCCAGAGAGAAAATTCATTGTTATCTATGGACTTGTGAAGTTAGAAAACAAGTTATACACTTATAAAGTGCATTGTTTGGATGGTCATAGGATAAACATTTCCATTCCAAAAAGACAGAAGTTGAAGAAAAAGAGGTCTCAAGTCCCAAGCAAATCCAAAAACAAGAAGAGCAAATTCAATTAGTTATCAAGGCTTGAAAATAATCCTGGACAGGAAACTTATAGTTCTCCTCAGTTTTCTCCTCCTGCACTGCATGTCATCTCACTGACCCTGGCCCAGTGTCATTCTGTGGGGAAAACATGGAAATTAGAGAGCTACCAATTTTCTTATTCTTTGCTTCTTACCTGCACTATTGCAGTACAGCTGGTCTCCTACTTACGTTCAACATATGATTTTTCAACTTAATACTAGTGCAAAAGCTATATGCACTCAGTAGAAATCATAATTATAAATCTGAATTTTGCCCTTTTCCTGGACTAGTGATATGTTGTATGTATGATGCTCTCTTGTGAGGCTGGGCAGCAGCTCCCAGTCAGCCACATGATCACAAGGGTAAATACATGATACACATACAACCATTTTGTTTTTCTCTTTCAATACTATGTCCAATATATTACATGAGATATTCAATAGTGTATTATAAAATATGCTTTATGTTAGAGGAATGTGCACAACAGTGGCCAGTGTAAGTGTTCTAAGCACATTTAAGGTAGGCTGGGCTAAGTTGTGATATTTGGTAGGTTAGATGTATTAAATGCATTTTTGACTCACGATATTTTTACATTATGATGGGTAAAGTGTAACCTCATCATAAGCCAAGGAAAACCTCTATTTGTATAATAGCTTGATTATTACTTTTAGTTTGGCTCATTGCCCCAGTTGGCCTCCTTGACACCTGACAGCTCAACGACTATCATAAAGCAGCATAGTTTTACTTTCAGGCTCACTGAAAGTAAAGAAAAACAGGCTCACTGTCTTTATATTTATATGACAGGAAAAACACTTTCACTTCAGTGTCCCATGAAGAGGTAGAACTATATTATGAAGGAAAGTTTAAGAAAAAACAGGATCCATCGACAAATTATGACTCTTTAATTGCAAGTTCTTTTCCAAGTTCACCATGGACCAGTTAATCTTTTTTGTCTCATATACCATAGTCTTTGCCTAATATTTTGTTTTTTTAAAGTAAACACTGAAAGATTTATAATAGAAAACAAAGTGCAACTGAAGGAGATATTTCGTCCCAAGTTCAGGCAATAAGAGGGTTCACTGTTTGTAATCAACTTAATTATTTAATATTTATATCTTTTTTAGAAAGAGTGAGAGAGCAGGGGAAGGGCAGAGAGAGAGAGGGATACACAGTCTGAAGCAGGCTCCAGGCTCTGAGCTGTCAGCACAGATCCGGAAGCTGGGCTCAAACTCACTAACTGTTAGTTGGCCACTTAAACGACAGAGCCATCCAGATGCCCCTGTAATTAATTTAAAAACATAATAAAACTAAGTAAATGACTCAGGTTTGTATTATGCACTGACATTTCTAAATAGCATAATGATAAAGCATACCTTCCTGTCTTGGTTGGTTATTTGGATCCTCCCCACTGTTCAGAGTACCATAAAGATGTATTGATTTAGAATTATAAGTTCCATAAAAATTCCATTTAAAAATGAAGGTGGATACCTAGGTATATTTATAGATTAACCTTGTGTCCTACGAATTTGCTAACCATACTTATTAGTTCTGGTAGCTTTGTTTTTTTTGTTTTGTTTTGTTTTCATTTCTTTATTTCATCTCTTTGACTTACTATGCTGCTTAAAACACTAAGAAAACACTGAAGAGAAATAGTAGATAGATATCTTTACCTCTTCCCTGATTTTAGGTGGAAAAGCACCAGTCTGTACCATTAAATATACTGTTAGCTGTCTTGTATCAGTTTGGAGAAGTTTCCTTCTAAGAATGGTTTTAAAACAAAATAAAACCAAACCAAACATCTGACTATACCAAATGTTGGCAAGGATGTATTGGTCACACATTTTAATTTGTATACCCCTTTTGGAAAGTTTTTTGGAAACATCTAGCGATGCTGAAAACAATTTCTAAACCAAATTGTAGTCACATATGTACCAAAACATACATACAACAATATTGGTAGCATATTATTTGTAAAAGCTCAAAACAAGAAAATTGAAATATCAATCCATAAGTTCCAATTAATTGGACTATATTTACCCAATAGAATAACATACAGAAATTAAAATGACATAAGTAAAGCTACAGCCAGCAGCATTCAGGACTCTCATAAGAGTAATGCTGAGCAAAGGAAGCAAAACTTGAAAGACTATGTATAGTAAAATTGATTTGCATAAATTTCAAACATAAGCAAAACCACTCTGGATTGATCTGTTTGAAATAATAATAGTGCTTTCTGCATACATCTGGCTATTTATTTGTAGTTGGGAATTCTGGTTTTATGCTTTTATATTGTCTTTTATCTTTTGGGTTTTTTTTTTCTTTTTTCTTTTATTCTTTTCTTCTTTTTTTATTTTTTATTTATTTTAATTTTTATTATTTGTCTTCCCTCCTTTCTCTCTCTCTCTCTTTCTCTCTCTCTCTCTTTTTCTTTTTGGTTTCTTTTATGTCCCTTCCTTGTTTTCTTTTTCTTTTTCCCTTTGGGTTTCCATGTTTATTGGGTTTGTCTGTGAGTTTGTGTGCCTTTGTTCACTGTGTGTTTGTCTGTCTGTTGTCTTCTACAGGGCTACCTCAAGAAATAAGACAAAGTACACATGACGGAGAATCTCAAATACTACTAAGAGTAAGGAAATAAAATAACCAAAGTCTCAACAAGAGAAACCAAGAGACAGCATTCAAAGAACACTTCCTGAATGAAAAGGCCCTGGACAGTCAAAGAGCCCTCTTTATTACAGCAGCACTCACAGGTGCAGAGTGCATAACAAGTTTTTAAAACTAACAAGAGATAGAAAGCTAACCAAAATGATGAAACAGAGAACTCTCCTCCAAAGAAATTCCAGGAAGAAATGACAGCTAGAGAACTGCTCAAAACAGATATAAGCAACATAACTGAACAAGAATTTAGAACAATAGTTGTTAAATTAATCCCTGGACTGGAAAAAGCATGGAAGACATCAGAGAAACTATTTCTACAAAGACTAAGGAGCTTAAAAATAGTTGTGATGAATTACTAAATGAGATGCATAATAAAATGGAGGCGTCCAATGCACGGATTGAAGAGGCAGAAAGGAGAATAAGTGATTTAGAAGACACAATTATAGAAAAAGAGGAAGCTGAGAAAAAGAGAGATAAATTGATCCAGGAACATGAAAGAAGAATTCAAGAGCACAGTAATACAATCAAATGGAACAATATCTGTATCATAGGAATTTCAGAAGAGGAAGAGAGAGGGAAAGGTGCTGAAAGAGTCCTTGAACAAATTATAGCAGAGAACTTCCCCAATCTGGGGAAGGAAACATTGAAATCCTAGAGGCACAGAGAACTCCCCTCAAATGTAACTTGAATCGATCTTCTGCACAACATATCATAGTGAAACTGGCAAAATGTAAGGACAAAGAGAGAAAACTGAAAGCAGCTAGGGATAAAAGGGCCCTAACATACAAAGGGAAACCTATCAGAGTGGTAACAGACCTATCTACTGAAGCTTGGCAGGCTAGAAAGGAATGGCAGGAAATCTTCAATGTGATGAATGAAAAAAAAAAAATGCAGCCAAGAATTCTCTATCCAGCAAGCTTGTCATTCAGAGTAAAAGGAGAGATAAAAGTTTTTCCAAATAAACAAAAATTGAAAAAAATTGTCACCACTAAACCAGCCCTACAAGAAATCCTGAGAGGGACTCTATGAGAGAAATATTGCAAGGAATGCAAGGTACCAGAGACACCACCACAAGCATGAGTCCTACAAAGGACACAATGACTCTAAACCCATATTTTTCAATAATAACACTGAATGTAAATGGGTTGAATGCTCCAATCAAAAGACAAAGGGTAGCAGAATGGATAAAAAAACAAAATCCATCTATTTGCTGTCTACAAGAAACTTATTTTAGACTGGAGGACACCTTCAGATTGAAAGTAAGGGGATGGAGAAATATCTATCATGCTACTGGAAGTCAAAAAAAAGCTGGAGTAGCTACGCTTATATCAGACAAACTGGACTTTAAAGTAAAGACAGTAACAAGGGATGAAGAAGGGCATTATATAATAATTACAGGGTTTATCCATCAGGAAGAGCTAACAATTATAAATGCCTATGCATTGAATATGGAAGCACCTAATTATATAAAACAATCACAAACAGAAACAATCTTATGGATAAGAATGTGCTAATAGCAGGGGACTTTAATCCTCCACTCACAGCAATGGATAGGTCAACTAGACAGAAAAATCACTAAAGAAACAATGGACTTGAATGACACATTGGACCACATGGATTTGACAGATATATTTAGAACTCTACATCCTGAGGCCATGGAATTCACTTTCTTCTCAAGTGTGCATGGCACATTCTCCAAGATAGATCACGTACTGGGACATAAAGCAGCCCTCAATTAATATAAAAGAATTGAGATCATACCATACGTACTTCCAGATCACACTGTTATGAAACTTGAAATCAATCACAGTAAGAAGTCTGGAAAACGTCCAAAAACATGGAGGCTAAAGAACACCCTACTAAAGAACGGATGGGCAAATCATGCAATTAGAGAAGAAATTAAAAAAATATATGGAAACAAATGAAAATGAATATACAACAATCCAGACTCTATGGACTGTGGCAAAGGCAGTCCTCAGAGGAAAGTACATTGCACTCCAGGTCAATTTCAAGAAATTAGAAAGAGCACAAGTACAAAATCTAACAGTGCACCTAAAGGAAGTAGAGGGAGAGAAACAAGAGCACCCCAAACCCAGTAGGAGAAGAAAAATAATAAAAATCAAGGCTGAAATAAACAATATCAAAGCCAAAAAAAAACCAAAAAACAAAAAACAAAAACAGTTGAACAGATCAATGAAACCAAGAGTTGTGTTTTTTAAAAAATAAACAAAGTTGACAAACCTCAGCCAGGCGTCTCAAAAAAAAAAAAAAAAAGAGAAAGCACTCAACTAGACAAAATCATAAATGAAAATGGACTTATTACAATCAACCCCTCAGAAATACAAGCAATTATCAGGGAATACTATGAAAAATTATATGCCAACAAATTGGACAACTTAGAAGAAATGGACAGACACAAACTCACTATCAAAATTCACTGTTGTTTAACATAGTGCTGGAAGTCTAGCATCAGCAATCAGACCACAAAAGGAAATAAAAGACATCAGAATTGGTAAAGAAGTCAACTTTAACTTTTTGCAGATGACATGATACTCTACCGACAGAAGCCTACTAGAACTGATCTATGAATTCAGCAAAGTTTCAGGGTACAAAATCAATGTACAGAAATTGGTTGCATTTTTATACACTAATAATGAAGCAACAGAAAGAAAAACCAAGAAACTTATCCCATTCACAATTGAACAGAAAACCATAAAATACTTAGGAATAAACCTAACCAAAGATATAGGAGATCAGTATGGTAAAAACTATAGAAAACATATGAAGGAAATTGAAGAAGACACAAAGAAATGGAAAAACGTTCTATGCTTCTGGGTCGGAAGAATAAATATTGTTAAAATGTCATTACTACCCAAAGAAATCTACACATTCAATGCAATCCCAATCAAAATTGCACCAGCATACTTCTCAAAACTAGAACAAACTATTCTAAAATTTGTATGGAACCACAAAAGACCCCGAAGAGCCAAAGTAATATTGAAGAAGAAAACCAAAATGGGAGACATCATCATCCCAGACTTTAGCCTCTACTACAAAGTTGTCATCTTCAAGACAGTATGGTATTGGCACAAAAACAGACACATAGACCAGTGGAATAGAATAGAGAACTCAGAATTGGACTCACAAATGTATGGCCAACTCATCTTTGACAAAGAGGGGAAACCGTATCCAATGGAAAAAAAGACAGCCTCTTTAATAGATGGTGCTGGGATAACTGGACAACAACATGCAAATGAATGAAACTGGATTATTTTCTCACACCATATGTAAAAATAAGCTCAAAATGGATAAAAGACTTGAATGTGAGACAGGAAACCATCAGAACCCTAGAAGAGAAAGCAGGAAAAAACATCCTTGTCCTAACCGCAGGAATTTCTTTTTTTTTTTTTTTCTGATTTTCTGATGGAATGGGAAAAGATAGTTGCAAATGATCTATCAGATAAAGGGCTAGTATCCAAAATCTATAAGGAAATCGCCAAACTCCACACCTGAAAAGCAAATAATCCAGTTAAGAAATGGGCAGAAGACATGAACAGATAGTTCTCCAAAGAGGACATCAAGATGGCCAACAGACACATGAAAAGATGCTCAGCATCCCTCCTCATCAGGGAAATACAAATCAAAACCACACTGAGATACCACCTCACGCCTGTCAGAGTGGCTAAAATGAACAAATCAGGAGACTCTAGATGCTGGCAAAGAATGGAGAAATGGGCACCCTCCTACACTGTTGGTGGGAATGTAAAATGGTGCAGCAGCCCCTCTGGAAAACAGTATGGAGTTTCCTCAAAAAATTAACAATAGAACTCCCCTATGATCCAGGAGTGGCACTTGTAGGAATTTACCCAAGGGATACAGGAGTGCTGATGCATAGGGGCATGTGTACCCCAATGTTCATAGCAGCACTTTTAACAATAGCTAAAACATGGAAAGAGCCTAAGTGTCCATCAACGGATGAATAGATCAAGAAGATGTGATTTATTTATACGATGGAATACTACATGGCAATGAGAAAGATGAAATCTGGCCATGTGTAGCAACATGGATGGAACTAGAGGATGTTATGCTGAGCGAAATAAGACAGGCAGAGAAGGACAAATAACATATGTTTGCATATGGTGGATTAGGAGGAACTTAATGGGGGACCATGAGGGAGAAGAATGGGAAAAATAGTTGGGGAGAGGGAGAGAGGCAAACCATGAGAGACTCTTGAATACTGAGAACAAACTGAGGGCTAATGGGGATGGGAGAGAGGGGAAGGGGGGTGAGGTACATGGAGGAGGGCACTTGTGGGGATGAGCACTGGGTGTTATATGGAAACCAACTTGACAATAAAATATTTAAGAAAAAAAGAAATAATAATAGTCTTTAACTTTGGGTATACAAGCAGCTTTTGACATAGTGGCTGTGTTCACTTACTCTTTTGGACTATTGTATGTACACGCAAAATATACAAAACTCTCTGCATGGGTGTAAAGCTAAGTTGAAAAAATTAAGAACATTTGTGCAAATAGAAATATGCTGTAATAAAATTTGGACCACCTTTAGCATCTTTGCTTCTGATAAAGCAAGATAGGTCACCAGCGCCTCTACTGTAGCCATCTGAGGATATCTGGCCAGGGTTCTCATGGTTGTCCTGTCTGCTCAAACTGTCATGGTCTGATCCAGAAAAAAAGTGCCACGATATGTGCCGTCAGTGCTTCTATCAGCACACAAAGGATATAGACTTCATTAAGTTGGATGAGATTAACTTCCTTGAATGGGCCAGCCAAGATACCTACCTCAAATGTAGATATCCAAGATACCTACATTAATTGCTAAATCATTGTACATAAAATTAAAATACCTCAAGTATTAAATACATAAATAAAGTTTGGACCTATACACCAAACATCTATTTCCCCCTCTGTCGCGCTGTAATTAGTTCAGGAACATTCACTGAGTTCAAAAACATGCAGTAAAGGGAGGATAAAAATGAATTTAGAGACGACAGAATAATTAGCTTAGTGTTTCAAATTTGATTTTTACACTTAAGGAAGGGACAATAACCTCTGAATGAATGACTTCATTTTCAAGACTCGGATATTTTGAAGAACCAAAGACAAAGTTTTGAAAGACACCAAACTTAATATGTTCACCATAAAAAATAAATAGGAACAAGAACAGAGAGGAATTGCATTTCCTTTCCCCCACAGTCTTGTTAAAGATTAACCATAGTGTGTACCTTTCTAATGGGGGTATGCTCAATGAAATCCATAGAGAATTCCACTATATGAGAATAGTAAACTAGCTTTAATGGGAAAAGTGGTGGTAAGAATAAGAACCTCAGCATAAGGCTTAAGTATAAGTCTTGAGAAACCCTCTCCAACTGTCTTGGTACCAACCCAAGAAAGAATTTTGGAGAGAATTTCAGTTTGTATCATTTCCTACCTTTATCTAAATATTTGTAAAGTACTATATGACAAAGAGCAAGCAGACCTGAAAAATACTAAGTACTTGAAATATTCTAAATTTTCTAGGTGGCTACGATGTTCATTGGTTTAAATTCTTCTCATCAAATGCAACAAAGGAATAAGTTTATGATGAATAACAAGATGAGATAAAGTGTGTTTCTGAAAATGCTTGCAGATGAATAGACCAAGTTAGTTCTTACTACCTATTCCACACCAAAATCTGGATGCTACATAAGACACTATGTCACCTGAATTTTAGAAGTCATGTGGGAAATAATATATAGAAGACAGATGGAGCCCTGTATTTATTAGGTTAAAACATATAATTGAAGCATATGATTGAAAAATTATTCAATTCATTGACATTATCTCAAATGATTAAATTATGTTACTGAGGTCAGAAGATTAGAACATGATATAATATTTTGTTTTTCAGAAAAAAATTATAACTTTTCACACTTCAGTTTTAATTTTTACGTGTTTATTTTTGAGGGAGAGAGAGCAAGTCTGAGCAGGGGAGGGCAGAGAGAGAGGGAACTACAGAATGCAAAGTGAGCTCCAGGCTCACAGCTGTCAGCACACAGCCTGAAGCAGGGCTCAAACTCACAAACTGTGAGATTATGATCTGAGCCAAAGTCAGACACCTCACCAAATGAGCCACCTGGATACCTTACACACTTCAGTTTTAATTATGAAATTTTATCTGGATCATTGTTAAATAATGAATATTTGTTAAATATCTTATACTTAGTCAGTTGATTCCTGTAGCCAGAAATGCTCAAAGGTCCTCTGATTAATGAGTCCAATGATTTTTAAAAGGAACTAAGACTAGATTATTACCCTACCGTCATCCATACATTTCATAAACTTGTATCAGAGGTCCTCTCCGGTTTCCAAATTGTAGAGTCACTTGAGTCTTTTAACTAAGTTACAACCCAACTTGTGTTTTTGTTCCCTTGAGTTTTAGTCAACTGCTCATTGCATGATCTGAGTTAGGATATAATTTGAAATTTAAAGTTTCTATTCAAATTAATGATAGACATTTAACTTAGCTGAGCACAACATTTTAGAAAACTATCTCATGTTCAAGCCTATTCAAATAATCCAAAATATGTCCTGACAGTTTCACTATTTATTTCTTAAAAATTGCCTGAGAAAGGAGAAAAGGAAAGGATTTCATATCAAAATATCTACTGCTCATGTCAAACTATCAACTGAAATATTTTCAGGTGATAAGCTCCATAGTTTATTGATATCTACCTATACTGTAGAGAAAAATAAGATGAACATGATGCTTTGACACTTCATAAATAACACACATTTTGGCCACTTGATGATTTGCTAAACCTAATGCAGGTCTTGGAAAATCATATTTTCAATTATTTACCATCTCCATATGATAAAGAAGATTTCACATGTGGATTTCTGAGTGATTTTACTTATACCATCACCTGACAAATAAATAACCAGTAGTAAGACATAAGTAGTAGCTAATTGACTAAGTAAATAAATATAATCAAGTTTGATGCTATTTGCAGATAACCGATGAAACAAAGTATTTTGTATCAAACTGCTATACATTAACCTGGAATCACAAAATGAAAGTTAATAAGGTGGGAATGATAATTGGAGTTTCAAAAGTTTCAAACTTGAATGTACATTTAAGTAAATTCACAAATAGGAAAAATAGAAATAATTTCAATGTTGAATGCCAGTTTAATGATACTTATTGACATCAAGCATAAAATTAATGTTTTTCTTTACAAATCAGAACCTAACAACACATGCTTATAGAAGAAATGTCAGAGGGCACTTAAGGCTTTTTATATCCACACTTTAATAAAATAATAAATATAATATATCATATAATAGAGTAGAAAAGTTCTTACCCACCATATATCTCTAGAAATATTTTCAAATTTTTATTGTAAAAAAAGTAATGAGTGAAACTGGTAGTGTGGACTCATCTTACATAGGTTTTATTTTCAGCATTTTCTGAAGAAGTTTTTTTATTATTATTAAGAAAAGAATAATGAATGATTTTTTGAAAATGGCTAACCACAAAATACTGTGGAAAACATACTATAGAAATATTTAAATCACTTAAAGTGAGTTTAAGTGAAATTGTAATTACTATGACCAAATAAAAGAGCAATGATTGTGTCAAACCCATGGGGAAAAGGCTGTAATAAAAAAGAAAAAAAATTTTTTTCAAGGGGAGAATAATAATATTAAGTTTACATGCTACTAAATTAGATAAGAAGGATAAAGTAGGTTACTACTAAAGAATTAGAATAAGGCATATGCAAATACAGAGTTGGTTTACAAATGGACAGGTAAAGTTTTACCTTCATCCCTGAGGATGTCTGGGTGTCCAGTTTTTAACTATTTGCTAAGATAAGGGCCTTGGGATCTATGTTTTGGAGTTCCAGGTTCAAATATTCCCTGATGATCTGTTTCATTTCTAATGGTTTGCTGCGGGCCTAACTGCTTTAATGAACTTACTGTATCACATAGCCAAGGGACTGTAGTTTCCTGAGAGCTTCTATAATTCTTGGTCTTAGTCCTCAATTGTTGCCTGCACTCTATTCCTTTTGTCAAAACTAATGCTTTGCTTTTAAATAAAAGTGTTTTGTGAGTATATGCTGGAAAGTCCAGTGAGTCTTTTCAAATACCTAAAGAAATCTTTGCAGCATATAAGAGCAATAAATGAATCAGAAGGAGGACAAAGTAACAACAAACAATCTCAATTTTTCAAAAAGAAGACAATATAGAAAGAACACAATAAAATCAGAAAAAGGGCAAAACAAAGAATGCAGATAGCAAGATGCTAGAAACTCCTCCAGATATTAGAATAATCACCATAAATGTAAATATGTGGTAATACAACTAAACACATTTTAGATTCTTATTTTCCATTTATCTTTTTTTAAATGCTACTTAAAACCCTTCCCAAATGCTTAAATTTTATTTGAAACTGATATTTTGGAATAAAAATATTTTGTCTCTAAAATAAAATAAAATTCATTGACAATATATTTTTCTTTGGTTAATGCTGGAATGTTGGCCTAAAAAGGGAGAGTCAACATGTTTTCTCAAGCCACAGCTTTACCATCTATGATTATAGCTGCTGTAAAAGATGAGTTTGACATTTCAGTGAGTATTCTGACTCATGAACAAGGAAACTAGTCCAAATAAACTGGGTCAGCCGTAACTAAGAAAGGAAAATATGACGAAGACCATCTATCGCTCAGCTTTATGTTAATCATTTGACTCATTGTTTCTTATACAGCAGACATTTTAAATAATATTATGTATCAGTTAAAATGTGGCATCATTTTGAAACCAATCACTCTGAGTTTAAAGAAAAATTTTCTTGAATCTTTTAAAAGTAAATGTGATGATCTCTTCTAGACCTGAAAGTCATTTGAAAAAGTCATGGAGTCTCTCACAGGGTAAATCTTTGTATTTCATTGGTTGGATAAGTGTACAAGATGGCTGAGAAATTGAAAAGGCCTTGTGTAATTGACATTAGTAAATGCCTGCTGGGTGAAAATCTAGTAAAAATAAGTCGTGTCAATTTACTTTTAAATAATAGAGTAAATCTTAAAACTTCAATGAAACAAAGTTTTTAGCTGAAAACAGAAAGACTGAGGTATCATCTTCTTCAAGATGTACTTTTGGCTTACAAATGGACTAATGATAGTGTATAGATGTGACTATACTTAAGTTTTTGTTTCATCACTCAAAAATAAGTCCAAACTAACCATCATAAAAGTTAATTTATGGAAATGGTTGGCAAAAAATATCAATATTATTGGAATATGCAAAGTGCTGAATAATCCTTTTGAATGGTCTTTTTTTTTTTATCCTGAGATAATTGTAATTGATGTTTGCACTATTGATGCACAAAAAATAGTAAGTAATACTTCTGGTTCCTTATCAAGGTATACACACCAAACTATACCAATAGTGATTTTTCTTCATCACTATACATAGTTTAAAAAATATCAGTTTCAAGCAAATATTAGAAGTGCAAAAAAATTGTACTTTTCCAACATTTCAAGGTTCTCTGATGAGAAGATGGTTATATTAACAGTTATAATTTATATTTTTAGTATGAAAAATAAAACATATCAATATTAGGAAGATCTGTACAATTCATTGGACAATATGTTACAAAATCATATGTGAGTAAAATATCCATTCAAGGGTATGCTAATTAATTTTACAATACTAAAGTATAAAAGATTCATTGATATGGATTCAGATTCTACATTATGACTAATCTTTAAGAAACTACCACTGGTCAAAATGGAATATAGTACCAAAAATACCTACAACTATCTGAAAAAGACTATTAAAATACTTCTATTTTTTTCAACATCATTTTTGTATGAGGCTACTTTTCTATATATTCTTTAAGCAGAAAAACTGATTGCAAGAGATTGAATGCAAGAATAGACATGATAGTCCAGATCTTTTCTGTTAAAATATAAAGCTATTATAACACCCTCAAAACAATTAAATACATTTTAAGCAATGAATGGGCAAAAGAATTGTGTGGTATTAATTAATGGTATTTATTTTACCGTATGACTATTTACAGAAAAACTTAAATTAAAAAAATCATGATCACAATGCAAATCCTCTAACATGAGATCATATGAAATTTTCACCCTACATGGCTATAGGAGAGAGCTCTGATTTTGTTGTTGTTGTTGCAAAGACCTATTTATTTCTCTGTGATGTTGGTTCTAGGTTATTCTCTGTCTTCACAACAGAATATGAATTCTTCCTTTAATTTTAAATCCTCCAAATGTTGATATTGAGAAATTTTAGAGTGAAAAGACACTCTCCTTTTGTGTTCTCAGTTACTGTTGTCCAGATCTGATGCTGCTCTGATGTTGCACACTTAGACATTAGAGAGTTTCACATTCCCCCACTGAGATTCAGACAAAGTGCTGTTTTCAACCACTTCATAGCTGAGAATGACTTTTCTTCCTTTTCGTTGCACTGGAGGAATAGAGTAACTGTAACATTTTCAGGGTCTAAAGATCTTTGGAGATCTTTAAATCTACGTAGATAGAAAAATAGATACATTATATATAGGTAATAATTATAATTATATAATATATATAATTTACTGAAACCTGAAAATGTCCCTCTCAATTGCCGACATGTCTTGCCTTTATGTTATATCCAATATGAACTCTGAGACATTATTTAAGTTACATATTAAAAGGATTTTCCTTTATCGTGTCATTTAAATTATTTTGACATGTAAAGACAATTCTGTACACTGCATTTGGAAAGAACTTCAAATATAGTAATTCTATGTCCACTGGAAAAAAAATACAAATAAAATTCCAATTTCAGAACCACGATTCTTTTGTTAATCATAGACATTTTATTGTCCAATACACTATAATCTTTTAGGGATTTGATTTCAAAATAAGAATGTAATATTAACAAGACACTGAGTTGAGTTGCAAAATGACTCATTGAAAAATATTGGTGTTGAAAATGAATTTGTGTTTAACAGAAACTGATAAATGCTTTTTTAGATCTCTAACTTTTGAATATGCCATATTTTTATAGAAAATTTGTTTTTTTTATATAGAGGGAGCATCTTTATAAAATAAATTTCAGCATAATGTAATGACAAATGAGAGAAATATAAAATATAAAGAACATCTAATCTGACCTTTATTATTGAATACAGAAGGTGCAAGGGACATGCAATCGAATGGATTTGCATTTGGGTGACATAGCTTTTAAATAAAATTTCAGTGGACATAATAAATATGTTTCTCAACTTCTTCCTTATTTTTTAAAGTCAGGGTATTTTTAATATTTTTACCCATGAATGAATTATGCATTTTATTTTTTAAATTAAATTAAAATCAAACAATCTATTAACTTTTGATTCTGTCCGTTGGTACTTATTAGACCACAGAAAGGAGAAAACACAGTGTCAGGGAAATCACAGCTTGAAACATTAACCATAGAATCAGAGTTCACAAAAGTAGCAATGGTCGCTCTCATGTTTCTCCACAGCTTTTTGACAGGATGCCCCCTGATACTACACCGCTGTCAGCCTCAGGCTCTAATAATGTTACTAACTGTACTGATTCCTTGACATTTGTAATCTGTTGTGCAAACTATTCATGTTCTACTCCAAATGTCTTTATATTGCCTAATTCCTTTTTTTAAAAAATTTCACTTCCTATTTATTTAAGCTTTCTGGTTATAAAAGTAACGTATGTTCACTGTAAGAAAATAAACAAATATTACTATAATCCAACACACAAGGTAAAACCCAAATAAATTATAATGCATGTGGCTTCAGGCATCGAATACAAGGTTTAAGATGAATGGCTCAGGAGCTTGATTCCCTCTCTTTGCCAGTCTTTAATGTGTGTTCTAGAACAAGGTCATTAAGCTTTCTGTGATTTCAGTTTCCAGAAGAATTAAATAGTACAGATCTCATAGGGCTGATGTGAGACTTAAAATAATTAACAATTTATTAGTAGTACCGATCTCACAAGCATGAAGGTGTCTAAGAACAAATTAGTTAATCAGTTGTAAGGATGAAATTAACCTGAGAATACTATTTAACACCAATTAGACATTTGCTTTATATTATCAGTAAAATGGTGTACTGTTACCACTCTATCTCATATTATGTATATTTGGCAACTGCTATTTCATTTAGCATGAACATCTCCCTATACAGTAAGTTTTTCTCCCTGTACAATGAAATTGGGAGTAACTTGTTCTGCAAGTGTTCCGCAACACCAGCAAATCTCTCTAATAAATTTTAACTTGATAAATGAGAGATGTCTCCCAATGTACGTAGTACCTGACACCAATGTCACATGATCACAATGGTTCTTGAATGATGAACTAATGAGCCAATGGTTCTTGAAATCTGTTTTGATATACAATTGCTTTGAATTACAACCATGTTTCTGGAATGATCTATGCTCCCAAACCAAGGTTTTACTGTATCCATAGTTATTACATTTTTAAAATAAATCTCTACTATCCCATTGTATCAACAATATGTAATTGAATCAAGCAGCCTAGTATTTTGATATATATAGTTTCCATTTTTAGTTTTGGAGAGAAGGTCAAATTTAGCACTCTTTTACATATATTTTATGGAAAGCTGCTTTATTCATTAAAATGTTTTCCTAGAATCAGAATTACTAGAATTAGAGGTATTTAACTCATTCATTCCAACAATATTTAGTGCATGTGTGTATTGTGGCTGGCATTCATCTCAGATCACTGGCACTTACTGCCAGGTTTCCTGTTCCCATGGAGATTGTATTCCATGCAGAATAATTTATGCTTTTGATATACACTGTCAAATTCCCTTATTGACACAACTTGTCTTCTCCTCCACAATGTATGAAATACTAGTGCTTAAACTTAGTCAATTGTGAATAATCTAAACAAGCAAGCAGCAATTTAACCTAAGAAGTAAAGATCAACAATAACAACAAAAATAGCAAATGTGCAATTTATTTTTTATTTTTATTTTTTTTTTACAAATAGTTTATTGTCGAATTAGTTTCCACATAACACTCAGTGCTCATCCCCACAAGTGTCCTCCTCCATGCCCATCCCCCCTTCCCCCCCACGTCCATCAGTCCTCAGTTTTTGTCAGCAATCAAGAGTCTCTCATGGTTTGCCTCTCTCCCTTTCCCCCACCATTTCCGCCCTTCTTCTCCCCCTTGTTCCTCCGTCAAGTTCCTCCTAATCCTCCTATACGTGCAAACATATGATATTTGTCCTTCTCTGCCTGACTTATTTCACTCAGCATAACACCCTCAAGGTCCATCCATGTTGCTACACATGGCCAGATTTCATT